>NC_134356.1:501945174-502245629 GCF_048569485.1 Anomaloglossus baeobatrachus | reverse complement strand
ATGCTGGGGGAGGCTGATGCTGGGGGAGGCTGGAAGGAGAGAGGCTGATGCTGGTGGAGGCTGATGCTTGGGGAGGCTGATGCTGGGGGAGACTGGGAGCGGAAGGTTGATGCTGAGGGAGGCTGGGAGGGGGAGGCTGGGAGGAAGGAGGCTGGGAGGAGAGAGGCTGATCCTGGGGAAGGCTGGGAAGGGGAGGCTGATGCTGAGGGAGGCTGGAAGGAGAGAGGCTGATCCTGGGGAAGGCTGGGAGAGGGAGGCTGATGCTGGGGGAGGCTGGAAGGAGAGAGGCTGATGCTGGGGGAGGCTGGAAGAAGAGAGGCTGATGCTGGGGGAGGCTGATGCTGGGGGAGGCTGGGAAGAGAGGCTGATGCTGGGGAAGGCTGGGAGGAGAGAGGCTGATGCTGGGGACAGAGGAGAGGCTGATGCTGGGAGGAGAGAGGCTGATGCTGGGATGAGAGAGGCTGATGCTGGGAGGAGAGAGGCTGATGCTGGGGGAGGCTGGGAGGGGGAGGCTGATGCTGGGGGAGGCTGGGACGAGGGAGGCTGATGCTGGTGGAGGCTGATGCTTGGGGAGGCTGATGCTGGGGGAGGCTGGAAGGAGAGAGGCTAATGCTGGTGGAGGCTGATGCTTGGGGAGGCTGATGCTGGGGGAGACTGGGAGGGGAAGGCTGATGCTGGGAGGGGGAGGCTGGGAGGAAGGAGGCTGGGAGGAGAGAGGCTGATCCTGGGGAAGGCTGGGAACGGGAGGCTGATGCTGAGGGAGGCTGGAAGGAGAGAGGCTGATGCTGGGGGAGGCTGGAAGGAGAGAGGCTGATGCTGGTGGAGGCTGATGCTTGGGGAGGCTGATGCTGGGGGAGACTGGTAGCGGAAGGTTGATGCTGAGGGAGGCTGGGAGGGGGAGGCTGGGAGGAAGGAGGCTGGGAGGAGAGAGGCTGATCCTGGGGAAGGCTGGGAAGGGGAGGCTGATGCTGAGGGAGGCTGGAAGGAGAGAGGCTGATGCTGGGGGAGGCTGGAAGGAGAGAGGCTGAGGCTGGGAGGAGAGAGGCTGATGCTGGGGAAGGCTGATGCTGAGGGAGGCTGGGAGGGGAAAGCTGATGCTGGGGAAGGCTGGGAGGACGGAAGCTGGGAGGAGAGAGGCTGATCCTGGGGAAGGCTGGGAGAGGGAGGCTGATGCTGGAGGAGGCTGGAAGGAGAGAGGCTGATGCTGGCGGAGGCTGATGCTGGGGGAGGCTGGGAGGAGAGAGGCTGATGCTGGTGGAGGCTGATGCTTGGGGAGGCTGGGAGAGGGAGGCTGATGCTGAGGGAGGCTGGGAACAGGGAGGCTGGGAGAGGTAGGCTGAGAGAAGAGAGGCTGATGCGCACACACACACGCGCGCACTGCACAACACACCACACACCACACACACAGGGAACCACAAACAACTGCCCTACACAGACACCCACACACACAGACAACGCTGCACACACACAACACCCAACACACAAACACCGCGGCACACACAAATATACGCACATACCGCACAACACACACATTGCACAAAACATACCTCCCCCCAAAACACACCACACACACACAAACCGCGCAACACACACACAACGCTACAGACACACAGCGCTCCACAAACAACGCAACACACGCAACACACATACAACACCGCTCTCACCCCCCGTCACACCCAGACAACACCCAGAACATGTACAGCGCCTACACAAACACTTGGTAACTACACACAACAACATCTCTCTATATATATATATATATATATATATATATATATATATATATATATATATATATATATATATATATATATACTAGAAGGTGGCCCGATTCTACGCATCGGGTATTCTAGAATTTACGTATTGTGTAGTTCATGTATGATTTTTGTTTATATATATATATATATATATATATATATATATATATATATATATATATATATATATATATATATATATATATATATATATATATATATATATATATAATTAGATGTTGTTGTGTGTAGTTACCAAGTGTTTGTGTAGGGGCTGTACATGTTGTGGGTGTTGTCTGGGTGTGACGGGGGGTGAGAGCGGTGTTGTATGTGTGTTGCGTTGTTTGTGGAGCGCTGTGTGTCTGTAGCGTTGTGTGTGTGTTGCGCGGTTTGTGTGTGTGTGGTGTGTTTTGGGGGGAGGTATGTTTTGTGCAATGTGTGTGTTGTGCGGTATGTGCGTATATTTGTGTGTGCCGCGGTGTTTGTGTGTTGGGTGCTGTGTGTGCGCAGCGTTGTCTGTATGTGTGGGTGTCTGTGTAGGGCAGTTGTTTGTGGTTCCCAGTGTGTGTGTGTGGTGTGTTGTGCAGTGCGCGTGTGTGTGTGTGTTTTGGGGGGAGGTGCGCACTCCCAAACGTGCTTCATCCCCCATGCAGCGCACTCCCCATCGTGCTCCATCCCCCATGCAGCGCACTCCTCATCGTGCTCCATCCCCTATGCTGCGCACCCCCCATCGTGCTCCATCTCCCATGCTGCGCACTCCCAAACGTGCTCCATCCGCCATGCTGCGCACTCCCAAACGTGCTCCATCCGCCATGCTGCGCACTCCCAAACGTGCTCCATCCGCCATACTCCGCACTCCCCATCATGCTCCATCCCCCATGCAGCGCACTCCCTATCGTGCTCCATCCCCTATGCTGCGCACCCCCCATCGTGCTCCATCTCCCATGCTGCGCACTCCCAAACGTGCTCCACCCGCCATGCTGCGCACTCCCAAACGTGCTCCATCCCCCATGCTGTGAACTCCCCATCGTGCTCCATCCCCGATGCTGCGCACCCCGCCATCATGCTCCATCCCCGATGCTGCGCACCCCCCCATCGTGCTCCATCCCCCATGCTGCACCAGCATCAGCCTCTCTGCCCCCAGCATCAGCCTCTCTGCCCCCAGCATCAGCTTCTCTGCCCCCAGCATCAGCCTCTCTCCTCCCAGCATCAGCCTCTCTCATCCTAGCATCAGCCTCTCTCATCCTAGCATCAGCCTCTCTCATCCTAGCATCAGCCTCTCTCATCCTAGCATCAGCCTCTCTCATCCTAGCATCAGCCTCTCTCATCCTAGCATCAGCCTCTCTCATCCTAGCATCAGCCTCTCTCCTCTCAGCATCAGCCTCTCCTCTCTGTCCCCAGCATCAGCCTCTCTCCTCCCAGCCTTCCCCAGCATCAGCCTCTCTCCTCCCAGCCTCCGTCCTCCCACCGTCCCCCAGCATCAGCCTCCCTCTCCCAGCCTCCCCCAGCACCAGCCTCCCCCAGCATCAGCCTCTCTTCTCTCAGCCTACCTCTCCCAGCCTCCCTCAGCATCAGCCTCCCTCTCCCAGCCTCCCAAAGCATCAGCCTCCACCAGCATCAGACTCTCTCCTTCCAGCCTCCCCCAGCATCAGCCTCCGCCAGCATCAGCCTCTCTCCTTCCAGCCTCCTCCAGCATCAGCCTCCCTCTCCCAGCCTTCCCCAGGATCAGCCTCTCTCCTCCCAGCCTCCGTCCTCCCAGCCTTCCCCAGCATCAGCTTTCCCCTCCCAGCCTCCCTCCGCATCAGCCTTCCCCAGCATCAGCCTCTCTCCTCCCAGCCTCCCCCAGCATCAGCCTCTCTCCTTCCAGCCTCCTCCAGCATCAGCCTCCCTCTCCCAGCCTTCCCCAGGATCAGCCTCTCTCCTCCCAGCCTCCGTCCTCCCAGCCTTCCCCAGCATCAGCTTTCCCCTCCCAGCCTCCCTCCGCATCAGCCTTCCCCAGCATCAGCCTCTCTCCTCCCAGCCTCAGCCTCTCTTCTTCCAGCCTCCCCCAGCATCAGCCTCTCTCCTTCCAGCCTCCCTCAGCATCAGCCTCCCTTTCCCAGCCTTCCCCAGGATCAGCCTCTCTCCTCCCAGCCTCCTTCCTCCCAGCCTCCCCCCCCCAGCCTCCCTCAGCATCAGCCTTCCGCTCCCAGTCTCCCCCAGCATCAGCCTCCCCAAGCATCAGCCTCCACCAGCATCAGCCTCTCTCCTTCCAGCCTCCCCAGCATCAGCTTCTGTCCTTCCAGCCTCCCTCAGCATCAGCCTCCCGTTCCCAGCCTTCCCCATGATCAGCCTCTCTGCTCCCAGCCTCCTCCAGCACGCCGTGCTCCTCTGCCGACACTCACGCACCCGATCGCATCCACTCACACACACCCGATCGCATCCACTCACACACACCCGATCGCATCCACTCACACACACCCGATCGCATCCACTCACACACACCCGATCGCATCCACTCACACACACCCGATCGCATCCACTCACACACACCCGATCGCATCCACTCACACACACCCGATCGCATCCACTCACACACACCCGACCGATCGCATCCACTCACACACACCCGACCGATCGCATCCACTCACACACACCCGACCGATCGCATCCACTCACACACACCCGACCGATCGCATCCACTCACACACACCCGACCGATCGCATCCACTCACACACACCCGACCGATCGCATCCACTCACACACACCCGACCGATCGCATCCACTCACACACACCCGACCGATCGCATACACTCACACACACCCGACCGATCGCATACACTCACACACACACACAACCGATCGCATACACTCACACACACAGACACTGACGATATCGCACATACGCGCTCACAGTCACAACATCCGGACATACCACATGCTTCTGGCCATGTGATCCTCCGGCAGGTCCTGGAAGCTCACAGCACAGTATCGAGGCCGAGAAGCAAGCGATATCGCCGGATGCTGTGAGTGTGTGGATGCGATGTGTGTGTGAGGTGTGTGTGAGGTGTGTGTGAGGTGTGTGTGAGGTGTGTGTGAGGTGTGTGTGAGGTGTGTGTGAGGTGTGTGTGAGGTGTGTGTGAGGTGTGTGTGAGGTGTGTGTGAGGTGTGTGTGAGGTGTGTGTGAGGTGTGTGTGAGGTGTGTGTGAGGTGTGTGTGAGGTGTGTGTGAGGTGTGTGTGAGGTGTGTGTGAGGTGTGTGTGAGGTGTGTGTGAGGTGTGTGTGAGGTGTGTGTGAGGTGTGTGTGAGGTGTGTGTGAGGTGTGTGTGAGGTGTGTGTGAGGTGTGTGTGAGGTGTGTGTGAGGTGTGTGTGAGGTGTGTGTGAGGTGTGTGTGAGGTGTGTGAGAGGTGTGTGAGAGGTGTGTGTGAGGTGTGTGTGAGGTGTGTGTGAGAGTGAGTGCGATCTGATGTGTGTGTGTGTATGCGTGTGTGTGTGCTGTTATGTTTGTGAGTGTGGAAGTCCTGCCGCTGCAGGACCTTGATTTACTGGTAACTATGCAAGCATGGTTACCAGCGCAACACGTCCCCTGCTCGCATGGGAGCCAACACCAGCATACGGCGGCGGCGTACGCTGATGTGGGCTCCCGTTGGTGAGGGGGGAAAGGGGGGGGGAGTACAGTACTCACCTGGGATTCGTGGCTCCGTGACCGTGTCAGTTCGGGCAATGCGGGGGGGGGGGAGCGAGAGCTAACGTCTATTGCGTGAGGGGGGCGGGGCGTGGCGTGGGCGAGTTGCCAATGCCTGCAGGGTGCCGGGGCGAGAGGCCAATCTGTGGGGGGGGGGGCAGAGCCTGGGCGAGCGGCTGGCCAATCCGTGTGGGGGGGCGGGGCCATGGCGAACCCAGCGGCCAATCAGCTTTGTGTCACCGTAAGGACATGTCACGGTGACACAATTTTGGAGCATGACAGACAGACAGACAGAATAAGGCAATTATATATATAGATATATATATAACAAAAATCATACATGAACTACACAATACGTAAATTCTAGAATACCCGATGCGTAGAATCGGGCCACCTTCTAGTATGGTATATATTAATGCAACTTATGTCTCCCTTTTGTGCCTGATTAGCTGATGTCACTTTGACATTGGGGCTCCCTGTGCGGCTTTAGCCTTCTGTCTGACGGCCTCCTTTGATGCATTTTTTTTTTTTTTTATTTTTTTTTTAATTTTTCCTATTTTTGTATTCTATTAATGATTTCTACTTTACTTTGGCTGTTATACTCCTGGTTCTTTCTTTGTCGCTCCTAATTGGGAGACCCAGACAATTGGGGTGTATAGCTACTGCCTCCGGAGGCCACACAAAGTGTTACACTTAAAAGTGTAAGGCCCCTCCCCTTCTGGCTATACACCCTCCCGTGGGATCACGGGCTCCTCAGTTTTCATGCTTTGTGCGAAGGAGGCACACATACACGCATAGCTCCACTGTTTAGTCAGCAGCAGCTGCTGACTATGTCGGATGGAAGAAAAGAGGGCCCATACTAGGGCCCCCAGCATGCTCCCTTCTCACCCCACTTTTTGTCGGCGGTGTTTGTTAAGGTTGAGGTACCCATTGCGGGTACGGAGGCTGGAGCCCACATGCTGCATCCTTCCCCATCCCCCCTAGGGCTCTGGGTGAAGTGGGATTTTACCGGTCTCCAGGCACTGAGACCGTGCTCCATCCACAGCCCCTGGAGAATCTGCTGGAATGGAGCTGAGTATCGTCAGGGACAGGCCCTGCTACGTCAAGGTACTCTGTGTCCCCGTACATATCGCGCGCACACCGCAGCGTTGCTGGGTGTGTTAGTGCGCCGGGGACAACAGCGCTGCGCGCTGGTGCCATTCCTATCTACAGCTTGGCTGAGAGGGGACATGTATTTGAAACTGCCGCGCGGCCGCTGTTGTCAGTTTTTTTCGCTGCGGCGCGGCTGGGACTCATTATATGCCTACCTCACCCTCCCTTTTTGGTATGTATCGTTATATACAACCCCCTCTTTTTTTCCCCCCCCCCTTCCCCCTTTTTTTCCCTGTTGTCCCTTTAACTCTTTCTCCACCTATACTAATTATATGTCCTCATATCAGGGTTTTCCTTGCCTACCTTATCGGTAGCAACCAATTCCTCCTGTTGGACTAATCCATCTGCTGACTTTACTAAGTAAGTCAAACATGGTCCTACTACTTTTACCACCTTAGTTACACTTGGTGACATCTTATGCATCTCCCTTTTTTTTCCTCCCCCTTTTTTTCCTTATATTTTCCTCTTGCTCATAGGTCCTGCTGTACCTACATGATTCTTCATTATAACCATTATAACCATTTTCACGGGTATGTTTCCCATTTTTTCCTTTACTTCTTGACTATTGCATACTTTTCAGCTTTGCTCTTTTCCCTGTTTCCCTCTCCTTCTCACTATATCTCTTTTTTCCTTTGCATTGTTCTCTTCCTCCTTTCACCCTTCATACTCATAGGATTTCTCTTTTTCTAGCGGTTAGATCCCTTTAGGTTACCCCTCACACTACGACAATGGTTTCCCCCTCTTTTACATAGTCCCCAATAGGTTACTTACCTTATTACTTGTTTGATGTAATGTTATGATGCATTTTGTAAACACTGTTTCTGTTTGTTTTTCTTTGTATACCATATCTCTTTTTCTTAGTGCTCTTGACCCCTGATGAAGGCTCCTGCGTGAGCCAAAACGTTGGGCGGGCAGTACAATAATTGTTGAAAAATAAAGAAATTTTGTTCAAGCATATCATACCTGGACTTACCATTTTTTCATATGCTGTGTGCCGGGATTACCCTTCTTGATTTACCGGTCTCCAGGCACTGAGACCGTGCTCCATCCACAGCCCCTGGAGAATCTGCTGGAATGGAGCTGAGTATCGTCAGGGACAGGCCCTGCTACGTCAAGGTACTCTGTGTCCCCGTACATATCGCGCGCACACCGCAGCGTTGCTGGGTGTGTTAGTGCGCCGGGGACAACAGCGCTGCGCGCTGGTGCCATTCCTATCTACAGCTTGGCTGAGAGGGGACATGTATTTGAAACTGCCGCGCGGCCGCTGTTGTCAGTTTTTTTCGCTGCGGCGCGGCTGGGACTTGTGGTGCGCCGGGGACTTCCGCGCTGGCCGTGCATATATCACGGCCGCGCTTATTACTCGAGTCCCCGGCTTTTTGCGGCCTAGTTTCGTTTCGTTCCCGCCCCCAGGCCTGCCAGTCAGGGGAAGGGCGGGACGCTGTACAGAACGTCAGCGCAGAGGGCTGGAGTCTGCTTTGCATACTCCAGCCCTCACACTGGGCACAGTGGGACGCCAGTTTCCCGCACTTTGTTTGAGGCACGCCCACGGTCCACCCCTCTTCACAGGACGCCGGCAGCCATTCCTGTGTGCAGTCTGAGCTGGAGAGAGGAGACTGGGAGACCCAGACACGGGATTCTGGTGCCCACACACCCGCTTTTCAGCGGGCGGTAAGCTGCCCTCAAGGGCTGACCCCCACTGGTGCCGAAGTGTATATTGTATTTTATGCTTGCAGCTTTACATTGCACTGTACAGTCGCTGGGGATCCTCTGCTATATACCCTCCTAGATTTCTCAGAGGACACAACAGCATGTCGACCGCAAAAAGCAAAGGTGCCAAGGCACAGGCTTTCTATGCTGCTTGTACCGCTTGTGGGGCTGTTCTACCGGCAGGTTCCACTGACCCCCACTGTGTGCAGTGCTCGGCCCCTGTGGCACTTGCTCGGCCGGGGCCTCTACTGGAGGTGACCCAGGCAGAACCTCCTGTGAATACTGTCCAGGTGACAGGGACGGAGTTTGCAGTCTTTGCTGACAGATTGTCTGTGACTATGACTAAAATTCTTGAAACATTGCAGTCTAGACCAGTAACTCAGGCCATGGACACTGTTAACTCATTGCTCCCTGGTCTCCCTCAGTCGGAACAGCTCCGGGATCCGGGGGTGTCTCTTGCATCCCAGGGTGATGGCTCTGACACGGACGACAGTCCCAGACAGCCTAAGCGAGCTCGCTATGAGCGGCCCTCGACTTCATCACACTGGTCAGGGTCCCAGCAGGACTCTCTGTATGATGAGGCGGAGATAGCTGATCAGGATTCTGATCCTGAGACCGCTCTCAATTTGGATACACCAGATGGGGACGCCATAGTGAATGATCTTATAGCGTCCATCAATAAAATGTTGGACATTTCTCCCCCTGCTCCTCCTGTGGAGGAGACAGCTTCACAGCAGGAGAAATTCCATTTCAGGTATCCCAAGCGTAAATTAAGTGTATTTCTGGACCACTCTGACTTTAGAGAGGCAATCCAGAAACACCACGCTTATCCGGATAAGCGTTTTTCCAAACGGCTTAAGGATACACGTTATCCTTTTCCCCCGGACGTGGTCAAGGGCTGGACCCAGTGTCCCAAGGTGGATCCTCCAATCTCCAGGCTTGCAGCTAGATCCTTAGTTGCAGTGGAAGATGGGGCGGCACTTAAAGATGCCACTGACAGGCAGATGGAGCTCTGGTTGAAATCCATCTATGAAGCTATCGGCGCGTCGTTTGCTCCAACATTCGCAGCCGTATGGGCACTCCAAGCTATTTCAGCTGGTCTTACACAGATTGACACGGTCACACGTACATCTGCTCCGCAGGTGGCACCCTTAACCTCTCAAATGTCTGCATTTGCGTCTTACGCGATTAATGCTGTCCTAGACTCTACGAGCCGTACGGCAGTGGCGTCCGCCAACTCCGTAGTTTTACGCAGAGCCTTGTGGTTAAGGGAATGGAAGGCAGATTCTGCTTCCAAAAAGTGTTTAACCAGTTTGCCATTTTCTCGTGACCGACTGTTTGGGGAGCGCTTAGATGAAATCATTAAACACTCCAAGGGTAAAGATTCATCTTTACCTCAGCCCAGACAAAATAAACCCCAACAGAGGAGAGGACAGTCGGGGTTTCGGTCCTTTCGAGGCTCAGGCAGGTCCCAATTCTCCTCGTCCAAAAGGACTCAAAAGGATCAGAGGAGCTCAGATTCTTGGCGGACTCAGTCACGCCCAAAAAAGACAGCCGGAAGACCCGCTACCAAGGCGGCTTCCTCATGACTTTCGGCCTCCTCTCTCCGCATCCTCGGTCGGTGGCAGGCTCTCCCGCTTTGGCGACATTTGGCTGCCACAGGTCACAGACCGTTGGGTGAGAGACATTCTGTCTCACGGGTACAGGATAGAGTTCAGCTCTCGTCCTCCAACTCGCTTCTTCAGAACTTCTCCACCTCCCGACCGAGCCGATGCTCTGCGGCTAGCGGTGTCCACTCTAAAAGCGGAAGGAGTGGTGACCCCCGTTCCTCTTCAGGAACAAGGTCACGGTTTTTACTCCCACTTGTTTGTGGTGCCAAAAAAGGACGGGTCATTCCGTCCCGTTCTGGATCTAAAACTGCTCAACAAGCACGTAAAAACCAGGCGGTTCCGAATGGAATCCCTTCGCTCCGTCATCGCCTCAATGTCCCAGGGAGATTTCCTAGCATCTATAGACATCAAGGATGCTTATCTCCACGTGCCGATTGCTCCAGAGCACCAGCGTTTTCTACGCTTTGTTATAGGAGACGAACACCTTCAGTTCGTAGCTCTGCCTTTCGGGCTGGCGACAGCCCCACGTGTCTTCACCAAGGTCATGGCAGCAGTAGTAGCAGTCCTGCACTCTCAAGGTCACTCTGTGATCCCGTATTTGGACGATCTACTTGTCAAGGCACCCTCTCAAGAAGCATGCCAACACAGCCTGAACGTTGCGCTGGAGACTCTCCAGAGTTTCGGGTGGATCATCAACTTTTCAAAGTCGAACCTAACTCCGACCCAGTCGCTAACATATCTTGGCATGGAGTTTCATACTCTCTCAGCGATAGTGAAGCTTCCGCTGGACAAACAGCGTTCACTACAGACAGGGGTGCAATCTCTCCTTCAAGGCCAGTCTCACCCCTTGAGACGCCTCATGCACTTCCTAGGGAAAATGGTAGCAGCAATGGAAGCAGTCCCTTTCGCGCAGTTTCATCTCCGTCCACTACAATGGGACATTCTCCGCCAATGGGACGGGAAGTCGACGTCCCTCGACAGAGACGTCTCCCTTTCTCAGGCGGCCAAGGAATCTCTTCGGTGGTGGCTTCTTCCCACCGCTTTGTCGAAAGGAAAGTCCTTTCTACCCCCATCCTGGGAGGTAGTCACGACAGACGCGAGTCTGTCAGGGTGGGGAGCAGTCTTTCTCCACCACAGGGCTCAAGGGACGTGGACTCAGGAAGAGTCCACACTTCAGATCAATGTTCTAGAAATCAGAGCAATGTATCTTGCCCTACAAGCCTTCCAGCAGTGGCTGGAAGGCAAGCAGATCCGAATTCAGTCGGACAACTCCACAGCGGTAGCGTACATCAACCACCAAGGTGGAACACGCAGTCGGCAAGCCTTCCAGGAAGTCCGACGGATTCTAACGTGGGTGGAAGACACGGCTTCCACCATATCCGCAGTTCACATCCCAGGCGTGGAAAACTGGGAAGCAGACTTCCTCAGTCGCCAGGGTATGGACGCAGGGGAATGGTCCCTTCACCCCGGACGTGTTTCAGGAGATCTGTCGCCGCTGGGGGACGCCGGACGTCGACCTGATGGCGTCACGGCACAACAACAAGGTCCCGGCTTTCATGGCACGGTCTCACGATCACCGAGCTCTGGCGGCAGACGCCTTAGTTCAAGATTGGTCGCAATTCCGGCTCCCTTATGTGTTCCCACCTCTGGCATTGTTACCCAGAGTGCTGCGCAAGATCAGGGCCGACTGCCGTCGCGCCATCCTCATCGCTCCAGACTGGCCGAGGAGATCGTGGTACCCAGATCTGTGGCACCTCACGGTAGGCCAACCATGGGCACTACCAGAACGACCAGACTTGCTATCTCAAGGGCCGTTTTTCCACCTGAATTCTGCGGCCCTGAACCTGACTGTGTGGCCATTGAGTCCTGGATCCTAGCGTCTTCAGGATTATCTCGAAAGGTTATTACCACCATGAGACAGGCTAGAAAACCATCCTCCGCCAAGATCTACCACAGGACGTGGAAGATATTCTTATCTTGGTGCGCTGCTCAGGGAGTTTCTCCCTGGCCTTTTGCATTGCCTACTTTTCTTTCCTTCCTGCAATCCGGGTTGGAAAAAGGTTTGTCGCTCAGCTCCCTTAAAGGACAAGTCTCAGCGCTATCTGTATTTTTTCAGAAACGCCTAGCACGACTTCCTCAGGTACGCACGTTCCTGCAAGGAGTTTGTCATATCGTCCCTCCTTACAAGCGGCCGTTAGAGCCCTGGGATCTGAACAAGGTTCTAATTGCTCTCCAGAAGCCGCCTTTCGAGCCTATGAAGGATGTTTCCCTTTCTCGTCTTTCACAGAAAGTGGCTTTTCTAGTAGCGGTCACGTCTCTTCGGAGAGTGTCCGAGCTAGCGGCGCTCTCATGCAAATCTCCCTTCCTGGTGTTTCACCAGGACAAGGTGGTTCTACGTCCGGTTCCTGAGTTTCTCCCTAAGGTGGTATCCCCCTTTCATCTCAATCAGGATGTCCCATTACCTTCTTTGTGTCCTCATCCAGTTCATCAATTTGAGAAAGGTTTGCATTTGTTGGATCTGGTCAGAGCACTCAGGATCTACATTTCCCGCACGGCGCCCTTACGCCGCTCGGATGCACTCTTTGTCCTTGTCGCTGGTCAGCGTAAAGGGTCGCAAGCTTCCAAATCCACCCTGGCTCGGTGGATCAAGGAACCAATTCTTGAAACCTACCGTTCTGCGGGGCTTCCGGTTCCTTCAGGGCTGAAGGCCCATTCTACCAGAGCCGTGGGTGCGTCCTGGGCATTACGGCACCAGGCTACGGCTCAGCAGGTGTGCCAGGCGGCTACCTGGTCGAGTCTGCACACCTTTACCAAGCATTATCAGGTGCATACCTACGCTTCGGCGGACGCCAGCCTAGGTAGACAAGTCCTTCAGGCGGCGGTTGCCCACCTGTAGGACAGGGCTGTTTCACGGCCCTATCACGAGGTATTCTTTTACCCACCCAGGGACTGCTTTTGGACGTCCCAATTGTCTGGGTCTCCCAATTAGGAGCGACAAAGAAGAAGGGAATTTTGTTTACTTACCGTAAATTCCTTTTCTTCTAGCTCCAATTGGGAGACCCAGCACCCGCCCTGTTTTCTTAGGGATTTTTGTTTTTTTCGGGTACACATGTTGTTCATGTTGAATGGTTTCAGTTCTCCGATGTTTCTTCGGATTGAATTTGTCTTTAAACCTGTTATTGGCTTTCCTCCTTCTTGCTTTTGCACTAAAACTAAGGAGCCCGTGATCCCACGGGAGGGTGTATAGCCAGAAGGGGAGGGGCCTTACACTTTTAAGTGTAATACTTTGTGTGGCCTCCGGAGGCAGTAGCTATACACCCCAATTGTCTGGGTCTCCCAATTGGAGCTAGAAGAAAAGGAATTTACGGTAAGTAAACAAAATTCCCTTCTTTTGAAGGTTTTATCTTACAACTCTATTGTACTACTTAGATATGGTCCGAGGTATTGTCTGATTATAGTGGATGTTACCGATTTTAATTTTACAATTTATGAAAATGTTTCAAAACTTTTCAATACAAAATGTTTTTTTTATTTAGTTGGCAGCACTGTTCCATTTCACACCAAAGAACACACAAACCGAAATCTCATCACCAGTAGCCAGGCACTAATGGCTTCCCCTAACCCTTTGGATTCTACTGCACCACGAATGAAAAGGGGAAAAGAAAAAGAACTTCCAAAATTAAAACGCCCAACCCCTCTAAAAAAGGTGAGTTTGAGTGTGTCCTATTCAGCTCTGTGTGATCTGACAAGCCTGTTGCAGGGCATCTTTGACACTGTGACAACGTTTCAGTGTTGCAAAGCCGAATTTGCACTTGCAAAACTTAGTGCTATTATGTCTAGAACATGGTTTTGGGCTCATTCAGACGTCAGTGATTTCTTTGTTTGTTTTTTTTTGAGAGTTTTGTGGTAAAAACTGACACTGAACATTTTAAGGTGAAAAAAATTTCTCAAGGATTTCCCATCAGTCTGTGAAAACTAAACGGACACACATTCCTGGTAGCTGTGTATTGGGGTCATACCGGTCTTGTAAATTCATGTAGAAAACTAAAGGCCCCGTCACACTAAGCAACATCGCTAGCAACATCGCTGCTAACGAACAACTTTTGTGACGTTGCTAGCGATGTTGCTGTGTGTGACATCCAGCAACAACCTGGCCCCTGCTGTGAGGTCGTTGGTTGTTGCTGAATGTCCTGGGCCATTTTTTAGTTGTTGCTGTCCTGCTGTGAAGCACAGATCGCTGTGTGTGACAGCGAGACAGCAACAACTAAATGTGGAGGCAGCAGGAGCCGGCTTCTGTGGAGGCTGGTAACCAATGTAAACATCGGGTAACCAAGAAGCCCTGTCCTTGGTTACCCGATATTTACCTTTGATACCAGCCTCCGCCGCTCTCACTGCCTGTGCTGCCGGCTCCTGCTCTGTGCACATGTAGCTGCAGCACACATCGGGTTAATTAACCCGATGTGTGCTGTAACTAGGAGAGCAAGGAGCCAGCGCTAAGCATTGTGCGCTGCTCCCTGCTCTGTGCACATTTAGCTGCAGCACACATCGGGTAATTAACCCGATGTGTACTGTAGCTAGGAGAGCAAGGAGCCAGCGCTCAGTGTGCGCTGCTCCCTGCTCTCTGCACGTGTAGCTCCGTGCGGTGGTAACCAAGGTTAAATATCGGGCTGGTTACCCGATATTTACCTTAGTTACCAAGCGCAGCATCTTCCACGCGGCGCTGGAGCGTCGCAGTGTGACATCTCACCAGCAACCTCCTAGCAACTTACCAGCGATCCCTATCGTTGTTGGGATCGCTGGTAAGTTGCTTAGTGTGACTGGACCTTAACACAAACCAAACTTTAGAATATACGAAGTGATCAATTGTGTGATGTCTTTTAGATAATCTTGAAAGAAAGAGAAGAAAAGAAAGGACGTTTGACAGTGGACCAGAATGTACTTAGTTCAGATGAACAGAAGGACATGCCTTTAAATTTCACTGAGGATCAGTCCGAGGAGCTTGCATCTCAAGATGGTAACTGAAAATAGCAGTACCATGTTTAAGCCACCTTCTTAGTAGACAGCTTGTCTAGTTTGCAAGACCTTTTTAAAAATGTTACTATTTCCTCCTGATTAGAAGCTGGTCTGAGTGCACCGAGTGATACTTCATTGTCTCCAGCAAGTCAGAACTCTCCCTACTGCATGACGCCCGTATCTCAGGGATCACCAGCAAGTTCTGGCATCGGTAGCCCCATGGCTTCCTCTGCCATCACCAAAATTCACAGCAAAAGGTTCAGAGAGTAAGTGGAGAACAGGCATTCATTTAGATTTTTTTATTTTAGATTATACTTTGCTCTGACAGATAAAATAAATTTATTGTGGGAAATGGCACTTTGTTCAAATGGAAATCTGCTGGCGATTTGTGAAAAACTCAAATGGTGTTTATAATCAAATGACGCCATCAACATCCATGGTTATACTTGTTATTGTAGCTCTGCTCTACAGTATAGAAGAGAATGGGTCTCGGTTGCAATGCTGCACCCCATCTGTGGACAGCTGTGGTTTATCTAATTTTATATACAGCTTAGGCTGCTTTCACACTACGTTTATTTAACATGCGTCCTGAACGTTTTTTTTAACGCAGAAACGGATCCAGTGCAAATGCGTTTTCATTTCAATGCATTTGCAATGGACTCGCGTTAACATGCGTTCACCTGCGTTTGCGTGCGTTATAGTGAGGATCCAGCGACTTGCAGTTTTTTAACATCTTTCAAAAACGCTACTTGTAGCGTTTTTGAGCTGCGTCCAACTTCTGCAAATTGCTGGATCCTGACTAAACAGCACGCAAACGCATGTGAACACTGGCGTGCTGATAGGCAGGATCCTGCTTGCTCTACTGGGCATGCCCAGAACCAGCCTCCGTGATCAGTCTATCTCTCTCCTCCCTCTCTCTCTGTCTCTCCCCCACCCTCTCCCCCACCTGAGAGCTGCGGACACTCGTAAACAAGGTAAATATCGGGTAACCACTTATCTTAGTTACCCGATGTTTACGTTGGTAACGTGTGCAGGCAGACGGCTCCTAGCAGCTGCAGATGCTTGTAACCAAGGTAAACATCGGGTATCCAAGCAAGTATACCCGATGTTTACCTTGGTTACGAGCCTCGCAGCTGTCAGATGCCGGCTCCCAGTCTGGCACGTTTAGTTCCCCTCACTCCCGATCACATGACTCCAATGCCCGCCCCTAAACATCCAGTGACAGGATCCTGCAAAATAAGACATGCGTTTGCATGCATTTTTTGCTGTAAAGGCAGGATCCGCTTTTGCAGCAAAAAAACGTTCAGGACGCATGTTAAAAAAACGTAGTGTGAAAGCAGCCTTAGTATTTACACCCCTCTGTTGATATGTTGTACATGAGAGGGAATCTGTCAGCATGGGAGAGTTTAGCTCAAATGTTACTGCTTCTCTCAAGGCATGAGACAAGCTCCAACAATTAGTAATCCATGTTTAGACGACCTTTCAGACGATGTAACATATTTAACATCAAATTAACAAGTACTTTTGAGTTTTCTTTGTCGCTCTATTGGGAGACCCAGACAATTGGGTGTATAGCTACTGCCTCCGGAGGCCACACAAAGTATTACACTTAAAAGTGTAAGGCCCCTCCCCTTCTGCCTATACACCCCCCGTGGGATCACGGGCTCCTCAGTTTTCATGCTTTGTGCGAAGGAGGTCAGACATCCACGCATAGCTCCACTGTTTAGTCAGCAGCAGCTGCTGACTATGTCGGATGGAAGAAAAGAGGGCCCATACTAGGGCCCCCAGCATGCTCCCTTCTCACCCCACTTTTGTCGGCGGTGTTTGTTAAGGATGAGGTACCCATTGCGGGTACGGAGGCTGGAGCCCACATGCTGCTTTCCTTCCCCATCCCCTTAGGGCTCTGGGTGAAGTGGGATCTTATCGGTCTCCAGGCACTGAGGCCGTGCTCCATCCACAGCCCCTGGGAATCTGCTGGACATGGAGCTGAGTATCCTCAGGGACATGGCCCTGCTACGTTGAGGTACTCTGTGTCCCCATAAAGGGGACCGCGCACAGACACACGGCAGCACTGCTGGGTGTGTTAGTGCGCCAGGGATGGCGGCGCTGCCCGCACTGGTGCCATCGCACACTACAGCGTGCTGGGTGTGTTAGTGTATTGAGGGACTGCCGCGCTAACCGCCGCTGCCATTTTTATCCCAGGCGCGGCTGGGACTTGTCGTGCGCCGGGGACTTCCGCGCCGACCAGGGCTTATATGCCGGGCCGCGCTTATCACTCTAGTCCCCGGCTTTTGCGGCCTACTCTCACTTCGTTACCGCCCACTGGCCTGCCAGTCAGGGTAAGGGCGTGACGCTGCACAGCACGGCAGCGCTGAGAGATGGAGCATGCTTTGCATACTCCACCCCTCTCACTGTACACAGTGTGAAACCGGATTCCCGCACTTTCTGGGGCACGCCCACGGCCTCCTCCTCTACACAGGACGCCGGCAGCCATTCATGTCAGTTTTTTCTGTGACTGAGAAAAGAGACAAGTTTGGGAAGACCCTGGCAGGGATTCTGGTGGTCACACAACCGCTGTGACCGGGCGGTAAGCAGCACCTGTGGTGCTGACCCCACTAGTGCCGAAATGCACATATAGATATATGCTTGTACGCTATACATTGCACTGTTCGGTCGCACTTTTGTATTTTGGCTATATACCCTCCTTGATGGTTCGGGGGAGATAACAGCATATCGTCTGTGAAAAACAAGGGTGCAGAAGCACAGGTTTTTCTATGCAGCCTGTACAGCATGTACGGCTATACTGCCGGCAGGTTCCACGGACCCCAATTGTATGCAATGCACGGCCCTTGTGGAACTTACTCAGCCGGAGTCTCTGCTAATGGTCCAGGTGATGGGGACGGAGTTTGCAGTATTTACTTCAGACTTTCTGAGACTATGGCTAACATGCTAGAAGCCTCGCAGTCCAGACCGGTCCCTCAGACCATGGGCTCTGTTGATTCATTGCCCCTGGTCCCCCCCCCCCCCAGTTGGTACAACAAGGTGCTCCTGGAGTGTCTCAGGGATCCCAGGGTGAGGGGTCTGACTCGGACCGCAGTCCCAGACCCCCTAAGCGACCTCGCTGGGAGCATCCCTCGACGTCACCGCATCATTCAGGGTCTCAGCATGGGGACTCTCTCTATGATAAGGCGGAGGTATCTGATCAGGATTCTGATCCTGAGAACGTTCTCTACCTGGATACACCTGATTGTGACACCGTAGTGAACGATCTTACGGCGTCCATCAATCATATGTTGGTTATTTCTCCCTCAGCTCCTACGCCTGAGGAGTCAGCTTCTCAGCAGGAGAAGTTCCGTTTCAGGTTCCCCAAGCGTACATTGAGTACGCTTTCTGGATCACTCTGACTTCAGGGAGGCAGTCCAGAACCACCAGGCTTGTCCAGATATCGTTTTTTCAAAACGCCTTAAGGATACACGTTATCTCTTCCCTTTTGACGTTGTCAAGGGCTGGGTTCAGTGTTCCGATGTGGACCTCCTATCTCCAGCGGCTAAATCCTTAGT
Organism: Anomaloglossus baeobatrachus; assembly: GCF_048569485.1. Taxonomy (NCBI): domain Eukaryota; kingdom Metazoa; phylum Chordata; class Amphibia; order Anura; family Aromobatidae; genus Anomaloglossus; species Anomaloglossus baeobatrachus. The sequence goes on along the minus strand of NC_134356.1, from coordinate 502,227,164 downwards.
TGCAGTGGAAGATATGGCTTCACTCAAAGATGCCACTGACAGACAGATGGAGCTCTGGTTGAAATCCATCTATGAAGCTATTGCCGTGTCTTTGCTCCAGCTTTCGCAGCCGTCTGGGCACTCCAAGCGGTCTCAGCGGCTCAAGCGCAAATTGAGGCAGTCACACGTATGTCTGCGTCGCAGGCTGCGTCTTTAACGTCTCAAACGTCAGCGTTTGCGTCATACGCCATTAATGCTGTCCTGGACTCGGCGAGCCGGAAGGCGGTTGCGTCCGACAATTCAGTGGTAATACGCAGAGCCTTGTGGTTGTGGGAATGGAAGGCAGATTCTGCTTCCAAGCCTAACCAGTTTGCCATTCTCGGGCGACCGCTTGTTTGGTGAGCGACTGGATGAAATCATCAAACAATCCAAGGGAAAGGATACATCCTTTCCTCAGGCTAAACCGATCATACCCCAACAGAGGAGGGGACAGTCGAGGTTTCGGTCCTTGCGGGGCGCAGGCAGGTCCAATTCTCCTCGTCCAAAAGGCCTCAGAAGGATCAGAGGAACTCCGACGCGTAGCGTTCTAAATCACGCCCTAAAAAGACCGCCGGAGGCGCCGCTACCAAGGCGGCTTCCTCATGACTTACGGCCTCCTCACACCGCATCCTCGGTCGGTGGCAGGCTCTCCCGCTTTTGCGACACCTGGCTGCCACAAGTAAAAGACCGTTGGGTGAGAGACATTTTGTCTCACGGTTACAGGATAGAGTTCAGCTCTCGTCCTCCGACTCGATTCTTCAGAACATCTCCGCCTCCCGAGCGAGCCAAGGCTCTGCTGCAGGCGGTGGGCATTCTGAAGGCAGAAGGAGTGGTGGTCCCGGGTCCTCTTCAGCAACAGGGTCACGGTTTCTACTCCAACCTGTTTGTGGTTCCAAAGAAGGACAGGTCCTTCTGTCCTGTTTTGGACCTAAAACTGCTCAACAAACACGTAAGGACCAGGCGGTTCCGGTTGGAATCCCTCCGCTCCGTCATCGCCTCAATGTCCCAAGGAGATTTCCTAGCATCGATCGATATCAGGATGCTTATCTCCACGTACCAATTGCTCCTGAGCATCAGCGCTTCTTGCGCTTCGCCATAGGAGACGAACACCTTCAGTTCGCGGCACTGCCGTTCGGCCTGGCGACAGCCCCAAGGGTTTTCACCAAGGTCATGGCTACAGTAGTTGCGGTCCTCCACTCTCAGGGTCACTCAGTGATACCCTACTTAGACGATCTGCTGGTCAAGGCACCCTCTCAAGAGGCATGCCAACACAGCCTCAACGTTACTCTGGAGATTCTACAGAGTTTCAGGTGGATCATCAATTTTCCAAAGTCACATGGAGTTTCTTACTCTTCCAGCGATAGTGAAGCTTCTGCTGGACAAACAGCGTTCACTACAGACAGGGGTACAATCACTCCTTCAAGGTCGGTCACACCCCTTGAGGCGCCTCATGCACTTCCTGGGGAAGATGGTGGCAGCAATGGAGGCAGTCCCTTTCGCGCAGTTTCACCTGCGTCCTCTTCAATGGGACATCCTACGCAAGTGGGACAGGATGCCGACGTCCCTGGACAGGAACGTCTCCCTCTCTCAAGCAACCAAAGCTTCCCTTCGGTGGTGGCTTCTTCCCACCTCATTATCGAAAGGGAAATCTTGCCTAACCCCGTCCTGGGCGGTGGTCACGACGGACGCGAGTCTGTCAGGGTGGGGAGCGATCTTTCTCCACCACAGGGCTCAGGGTACGTGGACTCAGCAAGAGTCCTTACTTCAGATCAATGTTCTGGAGATCAGGGCAGTGTATCTTGCCCTAAAAGCGTTCCAGCAGTGGCTGGAAGGCAGGCAGATCCGAATTCAGTCGGACAACTCCACAGCGGTGGCTTACATCGACCACCAAGGTGGGACACGCAGTCGGCAAGCCTTCCAGGAAGTCCGGCGGATTCTGCTGTGGGTGGAAGCCACAGCACCCACCATATCCGCAGTTCACATCCCGAGCGTAGAAAACTGGGAAGCAGACTTTCTCAGTCGCCAGGGCATGGATGCAGGGGAATGGTCCCTTCACTCGGACGTGTTTCAGGAGATCTGTTGCCGCTGGGGGATGCCGGACGTCGACCTAATGGCGTCTCAGCACAACAACAAGGTCCCGGCATTCATGGCGCGGTCTCACGATCACAGAGCTCTGGCGGCAGACGCCTTCGTTCAGGATTGGTCGCAGTTTCAACTCCCTTATGCGTTCCCTCCTCTGGCATTGTTGCCCAGAGTGTTACGCAAGATCAGGTCCGACTGCCGCCGTGCCATCCTCGTCGCTCCAAAATGGCCAACGAGGTCGTGGTACCCGGATCTGTGGCATCTCACGGTAGGCCAACCGGGGGAACTATCAGACCGACCAGACTTGCTGTCTCAAGGGTCGTTTTTTCCTTCTGAATTCTACGACCCTCAACCTGACTGTGTGGCCATTGAGTCCTGGATCCTAGCATCTGCAGGGTTATCTCAAGGGGTTATTACCACTATGAGACAGGCCAGAAAACACACATCTGCCAAGATCTACCACAGAACGTGGAAGATATTCTTATCTTGGTCCTCTGCTCAGGGAGTTTCTCCCTGGCCAATTGCCTTGCCTACTTTCTTTCCTTCCTGCAATTCGGTTGGAAAAAGGTTTGTCGCTCGGTTCCCTTAAGGGACAAATCTCAGCGCTCTCTGTATTTTTTTCAGAAGCGCCTAGCAAGACTACCTCAGGTACGCACGTTCCTGCAGGGGGTTTGCCGCTTAGTCCTTCCTTACAAACGACTGTTAGAACCCTGTGATTTGAACAGGGTGCTGATGGTTCTGCAGAAACCACCATTCGAGCCTATGAGGGATTTTTCTCTCTCACGCCTTTCGCAGAAAGTGGTTTTCCTAGGGGCAGTCACTTCACTTCGGAGAGTATCTGTCGGGGCAGCATTGTCGTGCAAAGTCCCCTTCCCGGTGTCTCACCAGGTCAAGGGGTTCTGCGTCCGGTTCCGGAATTTCTCCCTAAGGTGGAATCCCCCTTTCATCTCAATCAGGGTATCCGTACCCTCTGTTTGTCTTCATCCAGTTCACCAATGTGAAAAGGATTTGCACTTGATTAGATCTGGTGAGAGCACTCAGACTCTTCATCGATCGTACGGCGTCCCTGCGCCGCTCGGAAGCACTCTTGTCCTTGTCGCTAGCCAGCGTAAAGGGTTGCAGGCTTCCAAATCAAGACTGGCTCGGTGGTTCAAGGAACCAATTCTCTAGCTTATCGTTCTGCGGGGCTTACGGTTCCCTCAGGGCTGAAGGTCCATTCTACCAGAGAGGTGGATGCGTCCTGGGCTTGAGGCACCAGGCTACGGCTCAGCTTGTGTGTCAGGCGGCTACCTGGTCCAGCCTCCACACTTTCACGAAACACTGTCAGGTGCATACCTATGCTTCGGCGGATGCCAGCATAGGCAGACGAGTCCTTCAGGCGGCGGTTGCCCACCTGTAGAAAGGGGCCGTTTTACGGCTCTATTACGAGGTATTATTTTACCCACCCAGGGATTGCTTTTGGACATCCCAATTGTCTGGGTCTCCCAATAGAGCGACAAAGAAGAAGGGAATTTTGTTTACTTACCATAAATTCCTTTTCTTCTAGCTCTAATTGGGAGACCCAGCACCCGCCCCTGTTTTTTTGTATACACATGTTGTTCATGTTGAATGGTTTCAGTTCTCCGATATTCCCTCGGATTGAATTTGCTTAAACCAGTTTATTGGCTTTCCTCCTTCTTGCTTTTGCACTAAAACTGAGGAGCCCGTGATCCCACGGGGGGTGTATAGGCAGAAGGGGAGGGGCCTTACACTTTTAAGTGTAATACTTTGTGTGGCCTCCGGAGGCAGTAGCTATACACCCAATTGTCTGGGTCTCCCAATTAGAGCTAGAAGAAAAGGAATTTACGGTAAGTAAACAAAATTCCCTTCTTTAACATGTTTTCATGACTGTAATGCCTGTAGATTGCTTAGGCTAAGTTCACACATCCTGTGTTTTCAATCCGTCAGGTCCGTCAGCAACGGATCAGTCATTTTCAAGATGTCAACTGATGCAACTGATGTGTTTTTCACAGGATTCCTTTCACAGGAATCCTGTGAAAAAACGGATCAGTTGCGTCCGTTACATCCGCTGTGCGTCCGTTTTTTGACGGATCAGTCATGATCCGTCTGTGTTTGGGACAGCCCAGTGGGCGTGCCAAGCATGCTGGGCATGCTCAGTAGAGCATGACGGAATCCTGCGCTGGATTCCGTTGTAAGACGGATTACGACGGAATCCAGCACCATAGACATGCATTACAAGCTTGACGGATGGTGACGGATTCCTGCGCGGCGCGTTAATTTTGACGGCCCGAAAAACGTTACATTCTGCGTTGCTCCCCGCTCGGCGGTCAGTCAAAAACGACGGACCGCGACGCAGCGGATGCAACACAGGGTCATCAGTCGCAATCCGTCACTAATAGAAGTCTATGGGGAAATACAGGATTCCTGCAAAATATTTTGCAGGATTCCGTAATTCCTCAAGGCTACGGATTGTGACTGATGCAAAACACAGGATGTGTGAACTTAGCCTAACTGGTAGCTGAACTTTCTATTATGATTCAGTTAAAGTAAACCTCTCAACATGAAAATACAGTCGAACTTGCAGTCACCATGTTATAGAGTAGGTTGAGCGGAGTAGATTGACATAGTTTTGTGAGAAATAATTCAGTATGGTCTGTCCTTTCATTATTTAAACATTTATTATGGGTGGTAGCGAGTGGGATTTTAGTACCACCCACTGGACCCATCAGTGATTGATATTATTATTTATTATTATTATAGCGCCATTTATTCCATGGCACTTTACAAGTGAAAGAGGGTATACGTACAACAATCATTAACAGTACAAAACAGACTGGTATAGTAGGAGACAGGACCCTGCCCGCGAGGGCTCACAGTCTACAGGGAATGGGTGATGGTACAATAGGTGAGGACAGAGCTGGTTGCGCAGTGGTCTACTGGACTGAGTGCTATTGTAGGTTGTAGGCTTGTTGGAAGAGGTGGGTCTTGAGGTTCCTCTTGAAGCTTTCCACGGTAGGTGAGAGTCTGATGTGCTGAGGTAGAGCATTCTAGAGTATGGGGGAGGTACGGGAGAAATCTTGTATGCGATTGTGGGAAGAGGAAATAAGAGAATAGCAGAGAAGGAGATCTTGTGAGGATCTGAGGTTGCGTGCAGGTAGGTACCGGGAGACTAGGTCACAGATGTAGGGGGGAGACAGGTTGTGCATGGCTTTGTATGTCATTGTTAATGTTTTGAACTGGAGTCGTTGGGTGATGGGAAGCCAGTGAAGGGATTGGCAGAGTTCCGAGGCTAGGGAGTAGCGAGGGGAGAGGTGGCGCCCATATTATTATTATTATTATTATTATTATTATTATTATTATTATTGTGCCATTAATTCTGTGGCTTTTTACATATGAAAAGGTTTATACATATTAGGGACAAGTACGATAATCGTGAACAATACAAAACAGACTGGTACAGGAGGAAAGAGAACCCTGCCCACAAAGGCTGACAGCCTTCAAGGGATGGGTGAGGATATAGTAGATGAGGGTAGGGATGATCATGCGGCCCTGAATTGGACTGAGGGTTACTGTAGGTTGTATGCTTGTTAAAATAGGTAGGTCTTAAAGCTTTCCAAGGTAAGCGACAGTCTGATATGTTGGGACAGAGAGGTGCAGAGTATGGGGGATGCACGGGAGAAATCTTGTATGCGATTGTGAGAGGAGTAGATAAGACAGGAGTAGAGAAGGAGATCTTGTGAGGATCGGAGGTTATGTGCAGGTAAGTACCGGGAGATTAGGCCACAGATGTATGTAGGAGACAGGTTGTGGATGGCTTTCTATGTCATGGTTAAGGTTTTGAACTGAAGTTGTTGTCAATGAGAAACCAGTGAAGGGATTGGCAGAGAGGAGATGTCGGGGAATAGCAAGGGGAGAAGTGGGTTAGTCGGGCAGCATAGTTTTGAATAGAGTGTAGGATTGCAAGAGTGTTCAAAGGGAGGCCACAGAGCAGGAGGTTGCAGTAGTCCAGGCAGGAGATAATAAGGGCATGCACTAGTGTTTTTGCTGCTTCTTGGTTAAGGAATGTATGAATCCAGGAAATATTTTTGAGTTGTAGTTGGCAGGAGGTGAAGAGTGCTTGGATGTGTGGTTGAAGGAGAGAGTAGTGTAGAGTAGCCCCCAGGCAATGAGCGTACAGGACTGGGGAGAGTGAGCAGCCATCCACTTTGATGGATAGGTCTGTTGGGGGGTGTGAATGAGATGGAGGAAAAATTATGAATTCTGTTTTTTTGTCCATGTTAAGTTTTAGAAATCGAGCAGAGAAAAAGGATGAAATAGCAGACACATTGTGGGATTCTGGTTAGTAAGGAGGTGTGATGTCCGGTCCAGAGAGGTAGATATGCGTATCATCAGCGTAGAGGTGATAGGGCCTCTACGAGCTGTCCCAGGCCGAAAGTGTAGATGGAGAACAGCAGGGGTCCATATCTTTCTTTGTATAAGTCTACATAATGGAATATCTGTCAGTCACTGATGGGACGGCCCATTGGTCCCAAGGTCCCAGAATGGCCAGAAGTTTAATTGATGAAAACACAAGATGTACTGAATCTTTTCTCACAAATCTATAGATCAGTTTTCTCCGCTCCTCCTGCTCTATAACATGTCTGCTGGTTGGAAATTTATGGTAACTGATCCTTTTAGGACTACAGTTTTACATTTTATTTTATCATTGGATCTGCACTTTTTTGTCTTACAGGTACTGTAATCAGGTATTAAGTAAAGAAATTGATGAATGTGTGACCGTATTACTGCAAGAACTGGTCAGCTTCCAAGAACGTGTATACCAGAAAGACCCCATCAAAGCGAAGTCAAAGCGGAGACTTGTGATGGGACTGCGAGAAGTCACCAAGCATATGAAGCTGAATAAAATAAAGTGTGTCATCATCTCTCCCAACTGTGAGAAAATTCAGTCTAAAGGTATGACGTGTTTTATAGGAATTGTACTGCGGTCTGACTCAAATGTGAACTACAGAATATGGCATTAAAATCAATCGTTTTTTTTCAGGAGGCAAACCTTGATCTTAAGATAAGCCATCAATGTTTGATCATGGGGTACTGCCAATGGTATCTTCAGCTGAGTGAAGGGGCCATGATTCTCTAGTGAGGCCAGGCCCCTTCATAATTTCACAGTCACGGCAAAGAAATATCACTGAAGGGCGAGGGGGCACTACTAACAAAAATAACATTGGGTGCTATACATGTGTACAAAGGAAGTAACGAGGAACTACATTCAAATAAGGGAACACACACAAAAAGTTGGCACTGGAGCTGATCCAGTGGCCTCATCGGTTGCTGATAGACTAGAGCTCTGTGAGCTCCTACTTGCTGGCAGCTGCAGTGCCACCAGGCCAACGCATCAGAAATACTGCTGGGAATGCCGGCAGCTGGGAGGAAATTGACACCGCTCTGGTGTGAACACCTAGAATATAGGGAAGAAAATAGTCATTTACCTTATTAAAAATCTGTTTGTCAGGATTTTTTCACATGATGAAAACAATTAGTAACCAGCAGCGTGAAAGCATGTACATGTCACTGGCCTAGTAGACTCATGCACTTGTTAAGTCTCTTCTTTCTTTGTCGCTCCATTGGGAGACCCAGACAATTAGGGTGTATAGCTTCTGCCTCCGGAGGCCACACAAAGTATTACACTTAAAAGTGTAAACCCCTCCCCTCTGCCTATACACCCCCCCGTGCATCACGGGCTCCTCAGTTTTTATGCTTTGTGTTGAAGGAGGCACACATGCACGCAAGCTCCACAATTTGGTCAGCAGCAGCTGCTGACTTTATCGGATGGAAGAAAAGAGGGCCCCAGGGCCCCCGGCATGCTCCCTTCTCACCCCACTCTGGTCGGCGGTGTTGTTAAGGTTGAGGTACCCATTGCGGGTACAAAGGCTGGAGCCACATGCTGTTTTCCTTCCCCATCCCTTAGGGGCTCTGGGTGAAGTGGGATCCTAATCGGTCACCAGGCACTGGGACCGTGCTCCCTCCGCAGCCCCTGAGGGAATCTGCTGGACAGGAGACCGGGTATCGTCAGGGACAGGCCCTGCTCCTCTGAGGTACTCTGTGTCCCCTTGGGGACGGCGCATACAGCGCCTGTCTAATGGACGCTGCAGCAGCTGCTGGTTGTGTTGGTGCGCCGGGACTACCGCGCTGACCGCGCTTGTTTGCCGGCCGCGCTTATAACTTTAGTCCCCGGCTTTTGCGGCCTAGTACCGCATATTCCCGCCCCCGGGCCTGCCAGTCAGGGGTAAGGGCGGGACGCTGCACTGGACGTCAGCGCTGAGGGCTGGAGCATACTTTGTATCCTCCTCCCCCCTCACTGAGCACCGTGGGGCACCAGATTCCCGCACTTTCTAAGGCACGCCCACGACTCCCTCCTCCTCTCAGAACGCTGGCAGCCATTCCTATCCGCACTTCTGACGCTGGAGAACTTCAGAGACGAGCTCCACAGCTCTGGGAGGCACAGGCAGGGAATCTGGTGGTCACACAAACGCTGAGGGCGGTTGGTAAGCAGCACCTGTTACTAGGTGCTTGCCCCACTGGGTGCCGAAGTGTATATTTATATGCTTATATTGTATACATTTACTCTGTACGGCCGCACTAGTGCTTTGGCTATATACCCTCTCTGATTGCTCTAAGAGGAGACAACAGCATGTCGTCCGCAAAAAGCAAGGGTGCCAAGGCACAGGCTTACTTTGCAACCTGTACCTCTTGTGCGGCTATGCTACCTGCAGGTTCCACCTACCCTCATTGTGTGCAATGCTCGGCCCCTGTGACACTCACTCAGCCGGAGCCTCTGCCACTGGTGGGACCCTCGGCCCAGGTGGAACCACCTGCTGCCACTGTCCAGGTGACAGGGACAGAGTTTGCAGTATTCGCTGACAAACTTTCTGAGTCTATGGATAAATGGTCTGCTAAGATACTAGAAGCTTTGCAGTCCAGACCTGTAACACAGGCCCCGGGCACTGTTGAATCATTGCCCTCAGTCCCCCCTCGGTCGGCGCAGCAAGGTGCTCCTGGGGCGACTCATAGGTCCCACGGTGAGGACTCTGACACAGACTGCAGTCCCAGACCGGCTAAGCGGGCTCGCCGGGAGCTTCCCTCGACTTCATCACAGTGTTCAGGGTCTCAGCATGAGGACTCTCTGGAGGATGAAGCGGAGGTGGCAGATCAGGGCTCTGATTCTGACGCCGCTCTCAACCTTGATACACCTGAAGGGGACGCCATAGTAAACGACCTTATAGCGTCCATCAATCAGGTGTTGGATCTTTCTCCCCCAACTCCTCAGATTGAGGAGTCAGCTTCTCAGCAGGAGAAATTCCATTTTAGGTTTCCCAAACGTACACGGAGTGCGTTTCTTGATCACTCCGACTTCAAAGACGCAGTCCAGAAGCACCGAGCTTTTCCAGATAAGCGCTTTACTAAGCGCCTTAATGACACACGTTATCCCTTCCCCCCTGACGTTGTCAAGGGTTGGGCTCAGTGTCCCAAGGTGGATCCTCCAGTCTCTAGACTGGCGGCTAGATCCATAGTTGCAGTGGCAGACGGTGCATCACTCAAGGATGCCACTGACAAGCAGATAGAGCTCCTGATGAAATCCATCTATGAAGCTATCGGCGCGTCCTTTGCTCCGGCATTCGCAGCCGTATGGGCACTCCAAGCTATCTCAGCTTGTCAGTCTGAGATTAATGCAGTCACACGTACCTCTACTCCGCAGGTTGTGTCCTTAACCTCTCAGGCGTCGGCGTTTGCGTCCTACGCCATGAATGCTGTCCTGGACTCTGCGAGCCGTACGGCGGTAGCATCCGCCAATTCGGTGGCAGTCCGCAGGGCCATGTAGCTACGTGAATGGAAGGCAGACTCTGCTTCCAAAAAGTTCTTAACCGGTTTGCCATTTTCTGGCGACCGCCTGTTTGGCGAGCAATTGGATGAAATCATTAAACAATCCAAGGGAAAGGACTCGTCCTTACCCCAGTCCAAACCAAACAGACCTCAACAACGGAAGGTACAATCGAGATTTCGGTCCTTTCGGCCCTCAGCCAGGTCTCAATTCTCATCGTCCAACAGGCCACAGAAGGGTCAGAGGAACTCTGATTCATGGCGGTCTAAGTCACGTCCTAAAAAGACCGCCGGAGGAACCGCTCCCAAAGCGGCCTCCTCATGACTTTCGGCCTCCCCAAACCGCATCCTCGGTCGGTGGCAGGCTCTCCCGCTTTTGCGACGCCTGGTTGCCACATGTCAAAGACCGATGGGTGAGAGACATTCTGTCTCACGGTTACAGGATCGAGTTCCGCTCTCGTCCTCCGACTCGTTTCTTCAGAACATCTCCACCCCCCGAGCGAGCCGACGCTCTTCTTCAGGCAGTGAGCACTCTGAAGGCAGAAGGAGTGGTGATCCCCCTGTTCCCCTTCAGCAATTGGGTCACTGTTTTTACTCCAACTTGTTTGTGGTGCCGAAAAAGGATGGATCTTTCCGTCCCGTTCTCGACCTCAAACTGCTCAACAAACACGTGAAAACCAGGCGGTTCCGGATGGAATCTCTCCGCTCCGTCATCGCCTCGATGTCCCAAGGAGACTTCCTAGCATCAATCGACATCAGGGATGCTTATCTCCACGTACCGATTGCACCAGAGCATCAGCGCTTCCTGCGTTTCGCCATCGGGGACGAACACCTTCAGTTCGTGGCGCTGCCTTTCGGCCTGGCGACAGCCCCACGGGTCTTCACCAAGGTCATGGCAACAGTGGTAGCAGTCCTACACTCTCAGGGACACTCGGTGATCCCTTACTTAGACGATCTCCTTGTCAAGGCCCCCTCTCGGGTGGCATGCCAACACAGCCTGAACATTGCTCTGGAGACTCTCCAGAGATTCGGGTGGATCATCAATTTCCCAAAGTCAAAATTGACACCGACCCAATCGCTGACATATCTCGGGATGGAGTTTCATACTCTCTCAGCGATAGTGAAACTTCCGCTGGACAAACAGCGTTCACTACGGACAGGGGTGCAATCTCTCCTTCGAGCCCAGTCGCACCCCTTGAGGCGCCTCATGCACTTCCTAGGGAAGATGGTGGCAGCAATGGAGGCAGTTCCATTTGCGCAGTTTCATCTGCGTCCACTTCAATGGGACATTCTCCGCAAATGGGACAGGAAGTCGACGTCCCTCGACAGGAACGTCTCCCTTTCTCGGGCAGCCAAGGCCTCCCTTCAGTGGTGGCTTCTTCCCACTTCTTTGTCGAAGGGGAAATCATTCCTACCCCCATCCTGGGCTGTGGTCACGACGGACGCGAGTCTGTCAGGGTCGGGAGCGGTCTTCCTCCACTACAGGGCTCAGGGTACCTGGACTCAGCCAGAGTCCTCCCTTCAGATCAATGTTCTGGAGATAAGGGCAGTGTATCTGGCCCTAAAGGCGTTCCAGCCGTGGCTGAAAGGCAGGCAGATCCGAATTCAATCGGACAACGCCACGGCGGTGTCATACATCAACCACCAAGGCGGCACACGCAGTCGGCAAGCCTTCCAGGAAGTTCGGCGGATTCTGCTGTGGGTGGAAGCCACAGCCTCCACCATCTCCGCAGTTCACATCCCGGGCGTAGAAAACTGGGAAGCAGACTTTCTCAGTCGCCAGGGCATGGACGCAGGGGAATGGTCTCTTCACCCGGACGTGTTTCAAGAGATCTGTTGCCGCTGGGGGAAGCCGGACGTCGACCTAATGGCGTCCCGGCACAACAACAAGGTCCCGGCATTCATGGCACGGTCTCAAGATCACAGAGCGCTGGCGGCAGACGCATTAGTTCAGGATTGGTCGCAGTTTCGGCTGCCGTATGTATTCCCTCCTCTGGCACTACTGCCCATAGTATTACGCAAGATCAGGTCCGACTGCCGCCGCGCCATCCTCATCGCCCCAGACTGGCCAAGGAGGTCGTGGTATCCGGATCTGTGGCATCTCACGGTGGGTCAACCGTGGGCACTACCAGACTGTCCAGACTTACTGTCTCAAGGGCCATTTTTTCCATCTGAATTCTGCGGCCCTCAACCTGACTGTGTGGCCATTGAATCCTGGATCCTAGCGTCTTCAGGGTTATCTCAAGAGGTCATTGCCACTATGAGACAGGCCAGGAAACCAACGTCCGCCAAGATCTACCACAGGACGTGGAGGATCTTCTTATCCTGGTGCTCTGATCAGGGTTTTACTCCCTGGCCATTTGCCTTGCCCACTTTTCTGTCCTTCCTTCAATCCGGAATGGAAAAGGGTTTGTCTCTCGGCTCTATTAAGGGACAAGTCTCGGCGCTCTCTGTGTTTTTTCAAAAGCGTCTAGCCAGGCTTCCGCAGGTCCGCACGTTCCTGCAGGGAGTTTGCCACATAGTCCCTCCTTACAAGCGTCCGCTAGAACCCTGGGATCTGAACAGGGTGCTAACGGCTCTTCAGAAACCACCTTTCGAGCCAATGAGAGATATTTCTCTCTCACGCCTTTCGCAGAAGGTGGTCTTCCTAGTGGCAGTCACATCACTTCGGAGAGTGTCTGAGCTAGCTGCATTGTCATGCAAAGCCCCCTTCCTGGTGTTTCACCAGGACAAGGTGGTTCTGCGTCCGGTTCCGGAATTTCTCCCTAAGGTGGTATCCCCTTTTCATCTCAATCAGGATATCTCCTTACCTTCTTTTTGCCCTCATCCAGTTCACCAATGTGAAAAGGATTTGCACTTGTTAGATCTTGTGAGAGCACTTAGACTCTACATTTCTCGTACAGCGCCCCTGCGCCGCTCGGATGCGCTCTTTGTCCTTGTCGCTGGCCAGCGTAAAGGGTCGCAAGCTTCCAAGTCAACCTTGGCTCGGTGGATCAAGGAACCAATTCTTGAAGCCTACCGTTCTTCTGGGCTTCAGGTTCCTTCAGGGCTGAAAGCCCATTCTACCAGAGCCGTGGGTGCGTCCTGGGCATTGCGGCACCAGGCTACGGCTCAGCAGGTGTCAGGCGGCTACCTGGTCGAGTCTGCACACTTTCACGAAACACTATCAGGTGCATACCTACGCTTCGGCAGATGCCAGCCTAGGTAGGCGAGTCCTTCAGGCGGCGGTTGCCCACCTGTAGGAAGGGGCCGTTTTACGGCTCTATTACCGAGGTATTCTTTTACCCACCCAGGGACTGCTTTTGGACGTCCCAATTGTCTGGGTCTCCCAATGGAGCGACAAAGAAGAAGGGAATTTTGTTTACTTACCGTAAATTCCTTTTCTTCTAGCTCCTATTGGGAGACCCAGCACCCGCCCCTGTGCCCTTCGGGCTGTTGTTCTTTTGTGTACACATGTTGTTCATGTTGAATTGTTCTGGGTTCATGGTTTCAGTTCTCCGAACATCCTTCGGATTGAATTTACCTTAGACCAATTTATAAGTTTCCTCCTTCCTGCTTTTGCACCAAAACTGAGGAGCCCGTGATGCACGGGGGGGGTGTATAGGCAGAGGGGAGGGGTTTACACTTTTTAAAGTGTAATACTTTGTGTGGCCTCCGGAGGCAGAAGCTATACACCCTAATTGTCTGGGTCTCCCAATAGGAGCTAGAAGAAAAGGAATTTACGGTAAGTAAACAAAATTCCCTTCTTTAAGAGTAGGTGAGAATAGATGGCACATAAACACAAGTATGTAAATCACATACATGCGGCCACAGGGGATCAGGGAATCGGGAGTGTGTGATTCAGCAGGCCAGACAACCCCTTTAACCCCTTCAGCCCTGGTGCACTTTCCGTTTTTGCGTTTTTGTTTTTTGCTCCCCTTCTCCCGAGAGCCGTAACTTTTTTTATTTTTTCGTCAATCTTGCCATATGAGGGCTTGTTTTTTGCTGGACAAGTTGTACTTTTAAATGAAGCCATAAGTTTTACCATATGGTGTACTGGAAAACAGCAAAAAAATTCCAAATGCGAAAAAATTGCAAAAAAAGTGTGATGGCACAATAGTTTTTGGGATGTTTTATTCACGGTGTTCACTATATGGTAAAACTGATGTGTGGGTGTGATGCCTGAGGTCAGTGCGAGTTTGTAGACACCAAATATGTATAGGTTTACTTGTATCTAAGGGGTTAAAAAAAAAAACACAATTTTGTCCAATAAAAGTGGCGCACTTTTTGCGCCATTTTCTGAAACACGTAGCGTTCTTATTTTTTGGGATCTATGGCTCAGTGATGGCTTATTTTTTGCGTCTCGAGCTGATGTTTCTAATGGTACCATTTTTGCGCAGATGCTACATTTTGATCGCCTGTTTTGCGTAAAACTTTCAGCGACCAAAAAACGTAATTTTGGCGTTTGGAATTTTTTTGCCACTACGCCGTTTACCAATCAGATTAATTGATTTTATATTTTGATCGGGCATTTCTGAACGCGGCGATGCCTATGTGTATATTTATTTAGTTTTTAACCCTTTAATTTTCAATGGGGGGGAAAGGAGGGTGATTTGAACTTTTAGGTTTTTTGTTTTTTTAAAACTTTTTTTTTTTTACCTTTTTTTTTTTTTATTTTTTTTATTTTACTAGTCCCCCTAGGGGGCTATAGCGATCAGCAATCCGATCGCTATTATCTATCTGCTGATCACAGCTATACAGCTGTAAACAGCAGATTCAGTCACTTTGTTTTTCCCTCTGCTCTTGGCCGAGGGAAAACGAAAGTGAAACATCATAGCTGCAGGCGTCATCACATGACCCTGTGCTACGATGGCAACCATCGATAGTCACGTGATAACGCACGTGACTTCCGGTGGGGGCGGCGGTAAGTAAAAAACATGGCCGCGCGCATTTAGATCTTGCTGCCAGACTTTGGCAGCAAGATTTAAGGGGTTAATGGCCGTGGGTGGAAGAGATTCCACCCGCGGCTAGCAGGCACACATGTCAGCTGTTGACATGCGGCAGGGGGCGGGGCTTAACGGGACACGCTCCATGACTGATATATCAGTCCATGGTCGTGAAGGGGTTAAGTAAACTTGTCACGTGTAATGTAGCCTAGAAGGAAAAACAATGTAATGTGACATCCCAAAAAACAATACCACGTGTCCCAAATTAAAGTAATAGGCAAGTTATGAAGTATTTCCAGCCGCTCTTTCATTATGCAGTTTAGGGGGAGTTGGACTTGAGACCAAACATCAAGTATTTCTTACTTTTTTTGCACTTTAAGATGAGCTTTACCACTGACTATATAGTGGACTCAGGGTCTCTTGTGCTTTTTATTCAGGTGGATTGGATGAGGCACTCTATAATGTAATAGCCATGGCAAGAGAGCAAGAAATTCCATTTGTTTTTGCCCTGGGACGAAAAGCTCTAGGGCGATGTGTGAACAAGTTGGTGCCGGTCAGCGTTGTTGGCATCTTCAGCTACTCTGGGGCTGAGGTGAGTTTGTTCATGATATCGTTCAGTATATGATAAGGGGGAATTCACAAGCTCTGCAACTGCAGATTGTCCATGTGGATTCTGCAGGAATGTACACTACAATATATGTGAATCTGGTTTTAATACCTTCACGACATGTTGGGTTTCGGTAGCAGCACCTGCATCGTGTAAAGAAGCAATATCTGCAAGAGGGGAGAAGGGACTAAGAAAGTGAGTGCAAGTCAAAGTGTTTGAGATTTCTGCGGGGGGGGGGGGGGGGTGTGAAAGTTGTGGAGGGAAAGGGAAGAAAATGCAAGTAAGTTGTGGTCAGACAGGGGGAGGGGTGAGTTAGAGAGGTTAGATGGGGAACAGAGGCGAGTGAAGATGAGGTCCAGCGTGTGGCCATGTTTGTGAGTAGCTGTAGAGGACCATTCAGCGAAGCTGAAGGAGGAAGTGAGTGTTAAAAGTTTAGAGACAGATGAGTGAGAAATGTCAATGGGGATGTTGAAATCGCCCATGATGATGGTGGGGATGTCGGTGGAAAGGAAGTGTAGTAGCCAGGTGGTAAAGTGTGTTGTGAATTTTGCATTGCAGTTTACATGTCGCATGTGTACGCTTAGTGGCGGATTTGCTTTGAAATCTGCAGCATGTGACACGGCCATAATGTGCAGCCAGACGTATTAACACTCAAAAGGTGAAAATACATAATTTATAAATAGTTGTTGCCTATTCCAACCTTTTTTAGGTGGAATACTTGCCATATATTGTGGGGGATTTGTTTTTTTTTTTATATATATATATATATATATATATATATATATATATATATATATATATATATATATATATATATACACACAACACTTTTGTATCGTGTAAGGCTGCTTTCACACTACGTTTTTTTAACGTCCGTCATTAACGTTTTTTTAACGCAAAAACTGATCCAGTGCAAATGCGTTTTCATTTCAATGCATTTGCAATGGACTCGCGTCAACATGCGTTCACCTGCATTTGCGTGCGTTATAGTAAGGATCCAGCGACTTGCAGTTTTTTTACTTATTTCAAAAACGCTACTTGTAGTGTTTTTGAGCTGCGTCCAAATACTGCAAATTGCTGGATCCTGACTAAACAGCATGCAAACGCATGTGAACGCTGGCATGCTGATAGACAGGATCCTGCTTGCTCTACTGAGCATGCACAGAAACCAGCCTCGGGTGATCAGTCCCTCCCTCTCTCCCTTCCTCCCTCTCTCTCTCCACCTCCCTGCCTCCCCCTCCCTCTCTCTCCACTCTCCCCTGCCTGAGAGCGGAGGACGCTCGTAACCAAGGTAAACATCGGGTAACCGCGGTCTTAGTTACCCGATGTTTACGTTGGTAACGTGTGCAGGGAGCCGGCTCCTAGCAGCTGCAGACGCTCGTAACCAATGTAAATATCACGTATCCAAGCAAGTTACCCGATGCTTACCTTGGTTACGAGCCTCCACAGCTGTTAGATGTCGGCTCCCAGTCTGTCACGTTCAGTTCCCCTCACTCCCGATCACATGACTCCAATGCCCGCCCATAAACTTAGTGACAGGATCCTGCAAAGTAACACATGCGTTTTTTGCTGTAAAAGCAGGATCCGCTTTTGCAGCAAAAAAATGTTCATGACGCATGTTAAAAAAACGTAGTGTGAAAGCAGCCTTATATTGTACCAATTGTATGCATTTCTATTGTGGTCTTTCATTTGGGATCTAGATCTTGCCCTCCTATGTCTTCCATTTGTATACATATAACATAAATGCAATATGTATTTCTTTTTGTTTGTTTTTTTTTAAGATGATGGGGTTTTGTTTTGTTTTTTTGTTTTTTTTTAAATAGTAATGATTTTTTTATTTCTTTATGAATATATGAATAAAATCTTTGGCCTTTTTTCTTCCAACCCAGAGTTTATTTAACAACTTAGTCTCTCTGACGGAAGAAGCAAGAAAAGCCTACAAAGATATGGTGTCCTCGATGGAGCAGGAGCAAGCTGAAGAAGCTTTAAAGAATGTCAAAAAGGTCCCACACCACATGGGTCATTCCCGTAACCCTTCTGCAGCCAGTGCAATTTCATTCTGCAGTGTCATCTCGGAACCTATCTCAGAAGTCAATGAGAAGGACTATGGTAAGGGATTGTCCATTCAGGGATGTATACCAGTTGAGTTTCTTGCAGATCATGTCAGTGGTAGTAAAAAAACTCTAGAACTTGGCTGATATTTTAATGAACATTTTATATTTGCAGAAACCAATTGGAGAAGTATGGTGGAAACATCTGATGGACTTGAAGCATCTGAAAATGAAGATTCTTCTGTACGAACGACGACTTCTCATCACACGATTAATGTTCAGTCTGATAACAATGCACACAAACCACTTTTGGGTCCTGGTAGCACATCCTCAGTTTCTAAACTTGGCAAGATGGCTCCGGTTGAAAAAGAAGAAGCAAAGCCAGATGACAATCTGGAATGGGCTTCTCAGCAGAGCACAGAAACTGGATCATGGGATGGTAGTGGCAGAGATGTCCTCAATTCCTCCATGACAAGCACAACAAGTACTCTGGTGCCCGAAATGCTGGATGAAGATGATGAGGAGGAGGAAGATGATGATGAGTATCCCCAGCAACCTATTTCAGTCAGCAGAATAGAGTCTTGGGTATCAGAAACTCAGCGAACTATGGAAACTCTGCAGCTTGTGAACAGTCCGGAGGAAGATAACATTGAACAAAGTGAAGAGGACGTTGTGGAGAATATCTAGACAAAGAATAGCTTGTCAGAAATGGAGCCCATACACAAAGTGGTGCAAAGTCTTTATTCTAAGCACGTTCTAACTCCTCTAATGTAAATGAAACAAACTCAGGAATCGGTCCACTCACAGAACTACACTTTTGGGAGAGTTGCAGCCATTCCCATACCTAGTTCATCTCAATGTTTTACACACTGCATAAATGTTAACCTACACCTGATTCCCTACAAATGATGTTTTTTTTGTTCAATGTCCAGCTGAATTGCTGCTTTTCCTCCACTTCGGCACTAGGGGCGATTTCTGAATTTTCCAGCTTTCCCCCCTCTTCTTTCAACAATGGATATATGTACACACACAAAAAGTAAAACTCTCATCTTTCCATGTGATAAGATACCTGTAGATAGTTGTTGGTATCTGACGTGCTGGATATCACATTGGTCACATCTGGTTCAATGGAATCCATTTTACAAATGACACTATTGTTTTAGGTTTGTGTCTTACAGTAGCCATGTTTACATTTTATTGCCGCTCTGTTCTACAGAAATGTAGATATTTCCATTGACCACACCTAAGCTTTCACATCTCTAACCAGATATCGAATGGGCCCTCTGAAGCCGTAGGGTCTGTTAATCCTATAGTTTTCCATCAGTACAATGTTATCCTCTTGAGTTTACAGTGTTTTGAAATCAATGATCCAGGTGGGGGTGTACTTACATCTGTGTAGTAAGTCATAATGAACCTAATAGTCTTGGAAAGAAACATTTCAAAAAGTATTTTCCTCTATGTGCACACAGATTATTAACTTATTGTATATATCTATTAATATAGCATTTCACATTTGAGAAATCAATATTTTTTTGCATTTAGTTTTAAGCTTTGTTGTAGTTTAATTTTTCTTTCCTTTTTTTTAGTTTGGAAATTTCCATTTTAAGAAAAGCGGTATCATTCTGATCTAGTTTTCAGCTTTTCCTTCAATTTTTTATGAAATTGTTTATACTCAATGAACCTAAGTAAAGGAGCTTTAGAACATAGTAGTTTTCTGGGGATGTGCAATGGCAACTAACTTATTGGTCCGTTGAAAAATATACACAAGAAAAATAACCCTATGAAATGCAATAATGCATGATTGGGTCAGAAACGGAATATTTGTAACTATGTCACGTGGTGTAGCCTGAAAGTTTACTAAATAGGGCTTAGGGCTTTTAAGTTGGCATGGGGCTGAATGAGGGAGGGCATGTGTGTCCAAACAGCCCCATAGACAAAGTGTACCACCTCTGTGGCATAAAGTTTTTTTTTTTTGTTTGTTTTTTTTTCCCCATTAGAGCTGAACTGATTGTAATATATTATTGCCTAATTTGTCTGCCCAAAATGAGAAAGCAATTTGGCCATGTAGAGGGTATTAGTAAGCTTTTCTGATAGAAAGGCATTAGTGTCAAATTCACTGGTATAGTGAAGGCCCCAAGTATCTAGAGATAGATGCAGATTTATCAGCTATGGACACCTTTACTGCAGGCACGTTTCATTACCTTTACTAGTAGAGTGAATTACCAGTTCTGGATGGTTAAGGCCTGGGCTGCATCAAGGCATTTTGCAGCAATGCGAAGTCCTCCAAAGGAATGTATCTTTTGCCCCTCTGTCAGAGATTTCAGGAACTGAATATTGCAAATTAGGGCATTTAGATACTTCTAGTTATGTTTTATTAACTTTAGTTACTAAAACATATGTAGTTCCTTTATTTGGTCATTGTTTTTCAATTAAAGGTGTTTTCTCAAGACCATAAATGGCTAGAATTGAATGGGCGGCTATGGGGCCAAGAACTGGTAGTTACTAACAATCTGTTCCAGCTCCAAGCTGTCATGGACTGCTACTGCTGGCGATTCTCCGACCTTTGGTGGTGTTCCGTTGACAAACTTTTTTTTCTCCACTCTGCTCTGTTTATGGGGCGTCAATGTCGTTCTGATTGACAGCTGGTTCCCCATTGCATTGGGCTGTAACGGTTGTCAATCAACATGACGTTGTGAGTGACGCCCCATCGACAGAGCAGCCTGAAGTGAAATGAACTGGTGTGTTGATACAAAATCTGAGAATCTGCTTAAGTTGGGACAGATTATTGCAAGGCAGAACAGACAGGTAGTTTGGAACTACCTGCTTGTAGGCTCTTAGCACCATAATAACCCCCCCACAAATTCCGAGATAAACCCCTTAGGCTTGCTGCCAAGGTTGCAGGCCACCTCTGTAGTTTTATCGGCTATGGCCGGTCTCCTGTGCGAGGAGCTCATAATGCTTGTAAGCTATTTTCTTTAGAACTTGCAAATAGTATTGAGCAAGATTGCTCGCCACTGTTCAGTACTCGATTGAGCATCTGGGTACTCGAGCTGCGCGGAAGAGTTTAATGGGTGCTCGGATGTGTCGTCACTCATTGGGGTTGAAGCAACGTTTTCAGATGTAGTGTGTCAAAAGAAAAAACTACACAACCCTGCCCTCCCTCCTCCCGGAAATGCTTTGCATATGGCTGGCTGTATATGGGCGGAGAACAGAGCTGCCCACCATTGACTTCCATTGTACTCATTGCTTGTTTTAGCACTTTCAGAGCACCTGACGTGCTCAACTTGAGTACAGAGCACCTGAGTATTTTAGTGCTCGCCCATCACTACTTGCAAATACTACTTACACTGTTTTGCAGTTGGCTGGATCGTAGCAATCGACCAATACGGCAGAGACAAAGCTGCCTTTGCTTGCTACATCGGAGAGCCAACCTCTGGGACCAGCGGCACAACCTTGCCCCTGCTCCAAACTCTCAGTCAATCAAGAGCACACTGGCCCTTGGCATGCAGGAAGCAGAACAGCGGTGCTACTGAAGCATTACGGAGGCACCCTTTTAAAGGGAACCTGTCACCAGACTCCTGCTGTCCAAACCGCGGACAGCATGAATCGGAGCCTTGCTTTAAAACTACAGCCAGGTATATATTTTTCTGGAATGCTCCAGCGTTCCCTATAACATTTGTGGCATGGGGTTACTTTGCTAAGCAAAGATTTACAGGCTCCTGGTCCAGCAGACACTTCTGTAGTCCTTGGCCACTGGACCAGAGCTGTGCCAATCTTGGCATAATGTCATTTTTGGAGGAGGTTCAAAGGGCTCTGGTCTGGCAGCCATGGACTTCCGATGTGTTTGCTGGATCAGGATCCTGCAAATCTCTCTGCTCTATGCTATTTGTTCATAATCATCTTATACAGTAAATGTTAGCATTAGGGGTAACTGTCCCCCAAAGCATGCTTAGTCATGAAATATCTGTCGTCCATTAAAGGGACAATATGTAATACATGTACATAGGATGTGGCTTAATGGTTCTACTGATAAATTGAGTCTTTTGGTATTGTGATTTCATGCATTCATAACAAATTTGTATTTAAGTATTTTAGAATTGATGAATTTCTTGATAGTTAGTATTCGTCACTTCCCTATGTGGAATTGGCAACATTGTACAGTTTTATTAAAGTAAATGTATTTAATTATCTAGAAAGAGTCTTGAGCGTATAAAGGGTAAGGAGTGAGGTCGTCTTAATCATTTGTGGTACATGACAGACCTTAGCCTTTACATTTCAAGCGTTGCCTCTCCTGTGGAAATGATGGGGTTTGGTACAGGACACTCAACTTTCTGTATGTCTACGTGATCGCCAAATTCTTGATCCAGATGGGCTGTAATACATCGCTAGGGAATGTTTTCACAGTTGGCTTTCAACCAAATGTCCTATATATCTTGAAAAAGGAAAGAATCTGTGACTACTTACAATGTAAGTTAGAGGAACTAGCATGGAGATGGCCAATCATCTGCCTCCAGCATGGCTATTAAAAAACACACCTGGCACGGGACAGGTGATCAAAACTTTGAAAGAGAGTCAAGGGGGTTGTACAAGGTTATAAAATCATCACTAATTTCTTCTAAAAACACCACTGTGGCCTGATTCCTTAGTTTTTTTTTAGTCACTTGTTTCATTTTTCTGTCTCTTGGTATTTATTATTCCTAGAACGGGCAACCATAGAAATCTACCATAGAAAACAAGTAACCTAGCAGGCCTGCGAGGCCCCAGGTATGCGTTCTAGGGTTAATGTTTTTATTTTTGTTTTTTTTAACCAAATTCCGCAAAATTCATTAATCAAATCCACCAAGAAAAAAAAATATTCTCTTTATTTTTGTTTGATCGATTTTCCCAAATTTTTGAGCATAAATTTCCTAAAAAAAATTGTACTAAATTAGTGCCAAAATACCTGGCATAGGTAAAATTACTACGGTTTAGGGGGACTGGAGTACATTTCAGACAAATTTTAATGGCTTTTTAAAAAAGTTGTAATTTGAAAAATACCAAAAACTGAGAAAAAACAGGCTTGACTGCAATAATGAATCTGACCATATATCATTACTGCGGTTATGTGTATTTTAGCTTAGCCTCAGTCACTTAGCTGCAATTCCAGGTTCAACCAATCAACAGACGTCGTGCCATTATCTGGAGGACTGTACTGAACACTGCCTGCTTTAGGAGGACTCAACCTGGTCAGGTCATCTGGATGGTGGACCTGTTCTGTAACAGCTCTTGGATATTGGTCACCTTTCAGACTAAATCAAAAGAGAAGTGGGTCTGCACCACCGCATTGTGCCATATGCTGGTGCCAGGGAGGAGTGAGTCCGATCTGGTCAACAGACTACTGCACTAGTCCTGGGTGCTCGTGGAAACAGGAAGGAGATCCAGATTGAGTCCACAATAAGAGAGAAAGCCACGGCACTCACAGTAAAACTCCAAATCCGTTCTTTATTCGTTCCATAAAGCAGGGTAAAAGAGCGGTAAGAGGGCCAGGTGCAGGCTCCTTGGGGACTATCCCCAAGGAGCCTGCACCCGGTCCATTTACCGCTCTTTTACCCTGCTTTATGGAATGAATAAAGAACGGATTTGTAGTTTTACTGTGAGTGCCGTGGTTTTCTTTCTTATTGTGGATCACCTTTCAGACTACCTGAGATGCTCCTGCATCTCCACATTGCTTTCCTACATTATTAATTTCCACTTTGTCAAGGCTCTTTTTATTCAAATACAAGAAGCTTAAAGGAGTTTTTTTTTTTTTTTGTCCTCTTTAAAAATTATACATATATTTATTATTTTTGTTAATTTCAGACACTTAAAGCCAAAAGCTAAGGACAGGCTACAGTGGAGAGCAGCATGGTGATACATGTCAAAAGGAATCGGTCAGTAGGTTTTTGCTATGTAATCTGAAGACCGCATGCTGCAAGTGTTGACATTCAGATTATAGCCTTGCATCTCTTATCTCAAAGTGTGTTTTTATTTACCTGAATGTTAAGGCCCCGTCACACTAAGCAACATCGCTAGCAACATCGCTGCTAACGAACAACTTTTGTGACGTTGCTAGCGATGTTGCTGTGTGTGACATCGAGCAACAACCTGGCCCCTGCTGTGAGGTCGTTGGTTGTTGCTGAATGTCCTGGGCCATTTTTTAGTTGTTGCTGTCCCGCTGTGAAGCACAGATCGCTGTGTGTGACAGCGAGACAGCAACAACTAAATGTGCAGGCAGCAGGAGCCGGCTTCTGCGGAGGCTGGTAACCAATGTAAACATCGGGTAACCAAGAAGCCCTGTCCTTGGTTACCCGATATTTACCTTTGTTACCAGCCTCCGCCGCTCTCACTGTCAGTGCCGGCTCCTGCTCTGTGCACATGTAGCTGCAGGACACATCGGGTTAATTAACCCGATGTGTGCTGTAACTAGGAGAGCAGGGAGCCAGCGCTAAGCATTGTGCGCTGCTCCCTGCTCTGTGCACATTTAGCTGCAGGACACATCGGGTTAATTAACCCGATGTGTGCTGTAGCTAGGAGAGCAGGGAGCCAGCGCTAAGCATTGTGCGCTGCTCCCTGCTCTGTGCACATTTAGCTGCAGCACACATCGGGTAATTAACCCGATGTGTGCTGTAACTAGGAGAGCACGGAGCCAGCGCTAAGCATTGTGCGCTGCTCCCTGCTCTGTGCACATTTAGCTGCAGGACACATCGGGTTAATTAACCCGATGTGTGCTGTAGCTAGGAGAGCAGGGAGCCAGCGCTAAGCATTGTGCGCTGCTCCCTGCTCTGTGCACATTTAGCTGCAGCACACATCGGGTAATTAACCCGATGTGTGCTGTAACTAGGAGAGCAGGGAGCCAGCGCTCAGTGTGCGCTGCTCCCTGCTCGTGTAGCTGCGTGCGCTGGTAACCAAGGTAAATATCGGGTTGGTTACCCGATATTTACCTTAGTTACCAAGCGCAGCATCTTCCACGCGGCGCTGGGGGCTGGTCACTGGTTGCTGGTGAGCTCACCAGCAACTCGTGTAGCCACGCTCCAGCGATCCCTGCCAGGTCAGGTTGCTGGTGGGATCGCTGGAGCGTCGCAGTGTGACATCTCACCAGCAACCTCCTAGCAACTTACCAGCGATCCCCATCGTTGTTGGGATCGCTGGTAAGTTGCTTAGTGTGACTGGACCTTAAGTTTAAGCTTCCTTCCTTTATCATTAGTGGGTGATCTGTAATCTGACTCCGCCCCTCCTGTGATTAGCTGCTTCTGTCTATGGAAATGTACACTGAGAACCTGGTGTGGTCGGGGGCAGCTCCCAGAGCTCTGCTGCATACAAACCATGAATATACCACTGTCCGAAGAGCTGCAGCCAGTAATCTAAGTGATACATGATTGGATTCTGGATCTCTTTGCCTACGTCTTACTGCTCTCAGATGAGGTACCAAAAATCTGCTGACAAATTCCCTTTTAAGGGCTTAGTTCCATTTAATTTTGACTTGGGGATATTTTAGGATATTTTCCTAAGTATTTCTGTAAATAATGCCTTTGCTCCATGATAAATTATCTCTTCTACATGGTATATGTATATAGTTTAAATTAATTCTACTTGTTTTTATTGCTACCTTCTGTTTTTCCGTTAACAGTTGCCATTGGATGGTATGGCACATAATGATGAAGTACTTGTAAAAAGTATAAATTTAGGACTGTGAATGAGAATTGGTCTACATATAAAGTATTTAATGGAAATTTAATCTTGCCTATGTCTCTAACAGTTTCTCAGCTTAAGGGCAAGGCCAATGAAGTAAAGCTTACATTAATCTCTTGCTCATTAAAGTGTTACTGGTGATTTTTATTTTACCAATATGTAATCTTGAATTGTATTTTATGTACAGATGTAGCAGGCATTGAATTGTACCCAAATTGAACCTAATCTCAATTCCATGTGTTCTTGTGAAGTGTGGTGCAGGCCTCTGTGTGGTACAGCTGTAGATAAGGCATTGCCTACCAACTTACAATCGTGTCATTGGCACCTATGGATTTACAGGAATGCATGAAGGTGAACTTGCAAAATTATCAAAGGAGGAATTTCTAAGAGACTTGCACCACCTCAAGCCCTTATCTAACCCCATGATTTTTTTTTTCTTTACAAATCTCTTACAATGGTCCCAAATTGTGAATTGAGTAATGCTGGCCTTATCGATTCCCTGCAGATTCTCCCCTAGTACACCACCTATTTTAAGTATCACATTTCTGAAATGATATGGTCAACTAGGCTCTGACCTTTGATTACTACTTTTGTTATTTTGGACTATTATACAATGTTTGTAAAAAAAAAAAAATGTATATATACTTTTTTTTTATATACCTTTTTTGTATGACAGATATACATATATACATACATACACACATTATATATATATATATATATATATATATATATATATATATATCTCTGTCATACAAAAAAGGTATATAAAAAAAATGTATATATACATTTTTTTTATATACCTTTTTTGTATGACAGATATACATTATATATATATATATATATATATAATGTGTGTATGTGTGTATATGTATATATATATATATGTATATATATATATATATATATATATATTTATTTTATTAATCTCATTCATACACATTAATGGGGCCAGTGTGTACAGGTATTGGGTTGGTGGAGGTTGGCTTTAGATATAAATGTTTTAGACCTTTTGCAGCTATATTCTTTGCGCCAGTGCTTGTAAAGTACTGCTTTCCTATATTCTGTATCTTGCTATAGTCGTCTGAGTATATGGCTCCTATACAGACCTGTGTATTTAGGGTTTCCCTGTATCTAGTCTGGATCCTGCAGGCATAGAGGCTCGTTTGATCAGAGCAGGTCAGAGTTACTCGTATAGAGATGTATTTTATTTCAGAAATCACAACTTATACAAAAATGTCCAGGATTAGAAAAAACACTCCTGTCCATAGGTAGTAGTGGGTGCTACCAGAGATCCACTCTATTTAGTTCATCACAGATGTGTTGCAATGACAGACAACCGTGGACAAATGATATGTTTTTTGCAAGAATGTTGTGATGTTTGTGATCCTGAACAACTATGGAAAGAGCTTTTTGCCTCCTGAGCTCTCAACTTGTAGTCCCACAATAGGCAATACCATAAGTCAGCCTACATAGTGACCTAGACCTCTCAAGGTATTCAATGAAAAGCCTAAAAAAAATAAATTGGGTGACAAAAATATGTGCTGTAAACAGTGTTTTGTCTTAAAAGAAGCAGCACATGTGCGCTGGTCAGACTCGGTACAACCCTAGTGCCTGTTCAGTAACATTCATTAGTATTCTAGACTCTGCGATCAGAGCTTTCCCTGTTTAATGACATTTTTTCCTATTTTTACATTAAACTAGAACGCTTGTCTGTAACGTTGAATCTGCGCCAGTGGCTTTTTCTTTATCACCATATACATATGTTTAACTATTACTATTCAAGGTCCAATACGTATGCAACATTCTTGACCGTGCCAATGCCCCCTGCATTGTGAAATGTTCATTTATTAATGGCTTGCTTCACTAAAATTTCCTCTTAACAGTTTGTCCTGATTGTGCTAGTTTTGTTTTAGCTTTTCACAGTTCCTCATGGGTTTTTGTATTTCTAATGTATATTAGGCCAGCAAGTGTTTTTTGTTCTGTACTGTTATTTTTATCCCCCCCCCTACCCCCCCCTCTTACAGTCTTTATGGCGTGTAATTCTTGTATTTAACATCTTTCTCATATTGAAAAGGAAAAAAAATGTATGGGAACACATTTTCCTAATAAAATGAATTTTTTTTCTGTATGAAGGATAATTATATTTTTATTGTTCATTTTGGAGAAATAATAGCTTTTTGCACTATGTAAATACTAGTTAAATTTCCTCCTTACCTAATAAATGAATGATTTTAGATGTGATGTCTCATTATTGTATGTACTTGTAATGCAAAATATTAATGTATACTTAAAGTGTAAGTCATTATGCAAATGATTTACATATAATACACAGATTTTTGTATAGGTAAGGGTCCTAAAACCACAATCGATCACACAAAACACTCTTATATGAAACAAGCACAGAAGGTATACAGGCTCAATACTAAAGGCCGCTTTACACGCAACAACATCGCTAACGAGATGTTGCTGGGGTCACGGAATTCGTGACGCACATCTGGACTCGTTAGCGACGTTGCGTGTGACACTTACGAGCGTCCGCTAACAATCCTAAATACTCACCAAATCGTTGATTGTTGACACGTTGTTCATTTTCCAAATATCGTTGATCGTTTGGGACGCAGGTTATTTGTCGTTCCTGAGGCAGCACACATCGCTACATGTGACACCCCGGGACCGACTAACAGCGTTCCTACGTCCTCCAGCAACGAGGTGGGAGTGACGTTCATGCGGCTGCTCTCTGCCCCTCCGCTTCTATTGGAGGCCTGCTGTGACACCGCACGAACCGCCCCCTTAAAAAAAGAGGTGGTTTGCCGGCCACAGCGACGTCGTTAGGAAGGTAAGTTCGTGTGACGCGTATTAGCAATATTGTTCGCCACGGGCAGCGATTTGCCTGTGACGCACGAACGATGGGGGCAGGTGCTAGCGCTAATGACATCGCTAGCGATGTCGCTGCGTGTAAAGCGGCCTCAAGTCTCTGGGTCCGAACACTTCACCTCACAGGGTGGTGAATGAACCCATAGACTATTGAGCTCATACACCACTCTGGTCTCCATGCCAGAGCTATGCAAATCAGTGGTGTTTTGTGTGGTCTATGGTAGTGTCGGGACCTGGACCCCCACCGATCGGTAGATATTTGTAGTGTCCTATGTTTATAATACAAGACTAAGTAGCACAGTTGCCCAAGTACTGTGCTACCTATCCATTACAGCAGTCCGACAATGTCTAAAATATCTCGTGCTCTGATGCAATAACTAGGGCTCAGTGACAATCCTGTCAGTACATTTCGGTGATTGATCTATAGGAATGTGATATCCCAATATAGTGGCATTCCTAGGGATGTATCACCACTTAGTCCTGAAGTCCAGAAGACTACCGGAATAGGAACCGCTCAAGGAGAAAATGTTTTCTTTGCAGGTTGCAAAGCTTTTTATAATATTTGGAATATCCAGGAGCACCTCCCTAAAACAAAAAGCAGTTTCAGGGAAAAAGGAACAAAATACATATATTTTTTTTTTCTCTCAGAATAGAATCAAGTGTTATGGGGACAATGGCCCTTATTACAATGTGCAATGCTCCTCTGGACATTAGACATGCGGTCACATTACAGTTACATTCCCACAATGAGCTCTTGGTGAGTTTTTGATGTTGCAGAATTTCTGAATCCATTGTTTAAATTAAAATCAAGATCACCACTGGGCACTCATGCAATCCACCCACAGATCAGCACCTGCAATTGCAACGTCTTGGGATAAATCTGCAAATATGCTACTTGTGGATAGTGATGAGTGGAAACAAAGTATTATGACACCCAAATATATAACTATCCAAATATTTAATCCCTTCACTATATTTGATGCAAGTTTACATCACGGATGGGAAGGGGTTCCTGCAAAATGACGTAAATTTATGTCATGGAGATCATGCAGGCGCAGGGACTGTGCCCGCACGACCATCACTGGGAGATTGGCATAACGTATAGCAGAGCTCCAGCTATCACAACCAGGGACAGTCCCTCTGCCGCCCCTAGCTGTTAAACCCCCTAAATGCCACGATCCATAGCTATCACAGCATTTAATGACCCAGGAGAGGGAATGAGCTCCCTCTCTCACTTGATCGGGACCCCCATGACATAATCACAGTGACCCATCGGTGCCATGGGAACTTGAGGTCATCATGACGACTTCAGGGTCAGCCAGCTACGGCAAGCTTGTTAGACCATCCCTGGAGCGTGTCTAAAAGGCAGTCAGTCAGTGTCAGTGCAGAACTGATAGGTATAATGTATTGCAATCCCGTTGTATTGCTATGCATTATACCAGCAATCAGACTAATAAGTTAATGTTTCATGTGAAGGCTAAAGTGAAAAATATTGGCAAAAAAATATTTTTTAAAAAAACTACAAAATAAAGAAAAAAAATTATAACAAATATGTATATTTATGTAAAAATACACATTTGGTATTGCCATGTCCGGAACAAGCAGATTTAGAAAACTGTCACACTAGTTAACCCCTTCAGTGAACACCCTAAAAAAAATGGAAAAACTTTCTTGTCATCATAGAGCAGACAAAAAAAAGTGTAATAAAAATGGTATATGTGAAAATGTCAGCTTGTCCTGCAAAAAAACATACAGCTGTCAGTTGAAAAAATAAAAAAAATCTATAACTCTCAGAATCCAGCAATATAAAACAGTTTTTTTCTAGAAAATTGTTTAAATCGGGAAAACATAAAAAAAATTATAAATGTGGTATCAATGTATTCGTACTGACCCAAAGAATAAAGCTGTCTAATTTTGACTTTTTTTTTTTTTTTTGCCCCTCAATTACGGTTTCTTCTTGATCCTGCCTCACAAATAGGAAAATAGAAAGTGATCAAAAAATATTATGTGGCCCAAAATGGTACCAATAAAAACTCCAACTCATCCCGGAAAAAAAAAACCTCACGACTCTTGGTAGAAAAATAAAAAAACCGCTATAGCCTTCAAAATTCGGTGATGCAAAAAACCTTTATTATGTAAAAAAAAGTATTTAAGTGATCATAGCCAAACTTTAAAAAAACCCTTTATATAAATCTGGTATCACTGTAATTGTACTGACCTGAGGAACAGAGAAATAAAGTTATGACTTTTACCTCTGGATGAACGGTGTAAAAAAATATTGATAATGTAAATTCTTCCACCACTGTTTGTTTATTCTGCCTCCTAATGATCGCAGTAAGGCGCTGCTCACATTTATCCTGCACTCTATGCTGAGCTGTAACATTGAGAATTGTGTAAATATCTGAAAAATGTGATTCAGACAAAATTCCCAATAGAAAATTCAGTGTAATGAGGTAGATGGAGATGGAGATACTTTGTATTTACATCTGTCCTGTGGTCCAGGGTTGTCCCATCTTTACGCGTCTTTTTAGACGTGCACAAAAGTGTGGTAAACAGTGTGGTAAACAGTTTTATGTGCCTTTTGAAAAGGATACCACTGAACTGAGTCCAGAGTAACTTTGCTGCCTCATTAGTAAATGGATCTGTTGGGGTTTTCACCTGAATCACGTACTTTGGAGATGTTGCACCACCACATTATGGGTGTCAGGTCTGAGCATTCCTACATGAAATAATTTTTAAAAAATGACATGGGTTTCGCCCAATTTTTGAGTCCAGCCAGGTACAACTAGGCAGCTGGGGATTGGAATCCAGTGCAGAGTGCCCAAGCTTTCTGGGCACCCCCGCTGCGAATTGCAGTCCGCAGCCACCCCAGGAAATGGCGCTTTCATAGAAGTGCAATCTTCTGGCGCTGTATCCAACTCTTCCAGCTGCTCTGAGGCCGGGTGGCTCGCTGGGTAATGATGGGGTTAGGACTAGCTGTATATTATCAGCTAGCCCTAAGCCCAAAATTCATGGTGTCACGCCAATATTAGATATGACCACCATGAATTTCTAGTAAAGATAAAAATATTTTTGTGTTTTTTTTTTATTAGAAATAAAACACAACACAACTAGTGACTCCATCTTTATTGAAACAAATACCCCCCCCCTTCCGCAGTAATCCTGGGTCAAGGGTCCCGCGCCATCAAATCCGGATCCAATATCATCTGGTTGCTGGAAGGCATACCGATCAGATGATGTCAGGTTCAATGATGTGAATCACATCACACATCAGCTGATTGTATAAACGGCTTTTATACAATCAGCTGATGCATCGGTGCAAAAAAAAAAAAAAAAACTACACGTCTGTGCTGACTCTCGTCCGATCGCTGCAGGAACTGCCGGTAATCAGTGAAGCGGTCTCCTGACGGCATCAGCTGATAGTTTAAGTCGGCCGGGCGGTAAAAAGCCGACGTCACCGTGAGACTTAAGCGAGCTTTACACGCTGCGACATCGCTAGCATTGGCTAGCGATGTCGAGCGCGATAGCACCCGCCCCCGTTGTACTTGCGATATTGTGTGATCGCTGCCGTAGCGAACATTATCGCTACGGCAGCGTCACACACATACCTGGTCAGCGACGTCGCTCTGGCCACCGATCCGCCTCCTTTCTAAGGGGGCGGGTCGTGCGGTGTCACAGCGACATCACACGGCAGCCATCCAATAGCAGAGGAGGGGTGGAGCTGAGCGGCCGTAACATGCCGCCCACCTCCTTCCTGCCTCATTGCCGGTGAACAGAGGTAAGGAGATGTTCGTCACTCCTGCGGTGTCACACACAGCGATGTGTGATGCCGCAGGAACGAGGAACATCGCTAATAAACAGGCAACGAATTTTGGTTTTAGGACGACCTCTCCAAAACCAACGATTTTTGCCTGTTTTGCGATCATTTAAGATTGCTCGTACGTGTCACACGCTGAGATGTCGCTAAGGACTTCATTAGCGATAACGCACCGTGTAAATCCCCCTTTAGGCTACTTTCACACTTGCGTTGAATGGCAACCGTCACAATGCGTTGTGTAATGCATGTGACGGATGCCTTGCAAAAAGTGTGATAATAAAGGCAACGGATTCCAGTGAAATAACGCGTTGCGTTAAGTTTGCTTTAGCCGAGAGAGAGCCCTCATCTTCACCGCACACACCCCGGCACTACAGCCCTCATCTTCACAGTACACATCCCAACACTACAGCCCTCATCTTCACTGCACACAAACCCTGGCACTACAGCCCTCATCTTCACCGCACACAAACCATGGCGCTACAGCCCTCATCTTCACCGCACACAAACCCTGGCGCTACAGCCCTCATCTTCACCGCACACATCCCGACACTACAGCCTTCATCTTCACCGCACACACCCCGGCACTACACATCATCACCGCACACATCCCGACACTACCGCCCTCATCTTCACCGCACACCCCCCGACACTACCGCCCTCATCTTCACCGCACCCGCCCCCCCGACACTACCGCCCTCATGTTCACCGCACACATCCCGACACTACCGCCCACATCATCACCGCACAAAGCCCGACACAACCGCCCACATCATCACCGCACACATCCTGACACTACCGCCCACATCATCACTGCACACACCCCAACACTACCGCCCACATCATCACTGCACACATCCCGGCACTACAGCCCTCATCTTCACCACACACATCCCGACACTGCAGCCCTCATCTTCACGGCATACACCCAGACACTACCGCCCACATCATCACCGCACACGCAGGCACTACCGCACTCATCATCACCGCACACACACCGGCATTACCTCAGTGACATTCCCGCTGACAGCGCGATTCACTTCAGTTTCTGCGTGGAGCTGACGGAGAGCTGCGGTGTTTTACGGCCACTCCTGTCAGCTTCATGTAACAGAGCTGGATGTGTCGCGGGACCTCGTGGATTACGCCAGACCTGGAGGGGTATATGGGAATTTTAATAAAGTGGTGAAAGAGGGTGTTTTTCTTTGTCTTTTTGTCTTTTATTCCAAATAAAGGATTTTTCCGGGTGTAAGTGTTTATTTACTTTCACTTACAGGTTAATCATGGAATGTGTCTCATAGATGCCTGCCATGATTAACCTAGGACATAGCTGCAGCCATTAACTCCTTATTACCTCGATTGCCACCGCACCAGGGCAATTCGGGATGAGCCGGGTAGAGTCCCGGGACTGTCGCATCTAATGGATTAATCAACAAAACACCTGACCATATATTCATGCCACTAAATTCAACTGGACCAACACAAGCAATTGTCCCCAATCAGGAAACAAATCAGTGGTTCATGGTTAAAACATTAATTTTATTACATAATTAAATAACACACATTTTTAAAAAAAAACAGAAAAAATCCTGTAGGGACACTATTGATTCCCAGAAACCATGTTACATCCAGACATGAGTCTATGGAAGTACTTGTTAGTTTAGCATATAGCCTGATCTGTGTCTGTCTGTGTCTATTATAACAGGGCATTATATACTTTGTAGCTATCAGACTCCTTCTATATATGGGCAGCCTTATGGATATAATGTGTATATTAGTGCATGTATGGTCTTACTAGCAGCACTGTTATGGTATTCTGCCACATTTATGGAAGTACCTGTTATATAGCCCCACTCATGTCTGGATGTAACATGGTTTCTGGGAATCAATAGTGTCCCTACGGGATTTTTTCTGTTTTTTAAAAAAATGTGTGTTATTTAATTATGTAATAAAATTAATGTTTTAACCATGAACCACTGATTTGTTTCCTGATTGGGGACAATTGCTTGTGTTGGTCCTGCATCTAATGGATGCGGCAATTCCGGGCGGCTGCTGGCTAATATTTTTAGGCTGGGGGGGCCTCCCCATAACGTGGGGCTCCCCATTCTGAGAATACCAGCCTTCAGCCGTGTGTCTTTACCTTGGCTGGTATCAAAATTGGGGGGGGGGGGGGGGGGGGGGGGACCGCACGCCGTTTTTTTAAATCATTTATTCATTGTACTGTACGATATTGACCCGCCCACCGGAGGCTGTGATTGGTTGCAGTGAGACAGCTGTCACTCATCGTGGGGGCGGGTCTGACTGCAACCAATCATAGGCGCCGGTGGGCGGGGGAAGCAGTGAGTACTAGATGGAATAATGAGCAGCCGGCTTTTTCAAAAGAGGAAAAGCCGCCGGAGCTTTGTGACAACTGTGCAGCATCGCGCCCGTGATCGGTGAGTATGAAAGAGGGGGGGGGGGGGACCAGGAGTGATTTTAAACGATTTCGATCGTTCTGCTGGACATGATGAGCATGCACAGTAGAACGTGACGAAATCCGTCAGCGGATTCCGCCACCTTAGACAATCATTAGACACCGTGGCGGATTCCAACGGAATCCGTCAAGGTGCGCTATTTTAACGACAAAAAATGCTACATGCAGCGTTCCTTCCGCCCAACGTAGCGTCAAAATAACGATGCTGCGTCGTGCAGCAGATGCAACGCAAGACCATCCGTTGCTATCCGTAGCTAATAGAAGTCTATGAGGAATAAAACTGTTTCCTGCAACGGTTACCGTAATTCCTAAAGGCTGCGGACAGCAACGGAAGCCATCCAACGCAAGTGTGAAAGTAGCCTTAAGATCAGCTGATGCGTCAGGTGCCGCATCAGGTGATCACCGCCAGGTCCTGCAGCTATCGGACATGCCCGGGAGACTCTGCACACAGCCGGAGCTGGGGTGGCGGTACCGGGAAGAGGAGCTGGGAACGGACATGAATTGGGAGTCTGCAGACAGGGGAGTATGACATTTTTTTTTCTACTGCTCACTTTTGATTTTGTAGCTGCTTCCAACTCCCACCCGGCCATGGCGCCGGACGGAAGGTGGAAGCAGCGGTGGCGGTACCGGGAGGATTCACGCTTCTGTGTTTACTGACAGAAGGAATCCAATTCCTGTACATGCCACTTTACTACCCACCCCTTGCGTTTATAGCTGCGTTTTTAGTTATAGAAACGCACTAAAACGCAGCTATATTTGCAATTTGCGTTTTTCATTGCTTTATTTGAACATCTCATTGAACTCAATGGGTGGAAAATGCAGTGAAAAACGCAAAAATAATTGACATGCTTCGTTTTTGTGGGCACCACAAAAACGCAGCTAAAAAAACCCGCTGTGTGCAGACAGCAAAAATGAAAACTCATAGACTTTGCTGGGGAAGCAAAGTCATGCAGTTTTCTGAGCAAAAATGCAACCGAAAAACGCACTGTGTGAACTTACCCTAATAGGGCACAGGAAGGGGACTGGAATGAGGACATTACTAAAGGATGGGGGGCCCATTCACACACTGCACAAGGATGGTGGGGCCCATTCACACACTGGGCCCCCCCATCCTTGTGCAGTGTGTGAATGGACCCCCCCATCCTTGTGCAGTGTGTGAATGCCCCCCCCCATCCTTGTACATTCACACACTGCACAAGGATGGGGGCCCATTCACACAGTGCACAAGGATGGGGGTGGGGCCCCATTCACACACTTCACAAGGATGGGGGGGCCCATTCATACACGGCACAAGGATGGGGGGGGCATTCAAACATGGCACAAGGATGGTGGGTACCATTGCTAAACTGCAAAAGGATAGGGAGCCCATTCATACACTGCACAATTATGGGGTCCCATTCACACACTGTACAAGGATGGGGGGCCCATTCATACAGTGCACAAGGATAGGGGGCCCATTCACACAGTGCACAAGGATGGGGGGCCCATTCACACACTGCACAAGGATGGGGGGGCTCATTCACACACTGCACAAGGATGGGGGGGCCCATTCATACACTGCACAAGGATGGGGGGCCCATTCATACACTGCACAAGGATGGGGGACCCATTCATACACTGCACAAGGATGGGGGGGCCCATTCATACACTGCACAAGGATGGGAGGGACCATTGCTACACTGCACATTCATGGGGAGCCCATTCATACACTGCACAAGAATGGGGAGCCCATTCATACACTGCACAATTATGGGGGCCCAATCACACACTGCACAAGGATGGGGGCCCCATTCATACACTGCACAAGGATGGGGGGGGCCATTCATACACTGCACAAGGATGGGAGGGACCATTGCTACACTGCACAAGGATGGGAGGGACCATTGCTACACTGCACATTCATGGGGAGCCCATTCATACACTGCACAAGGATGGGGAGCCCATTCATACACTGCACAATTATGGGGGACCAATCACACACTGCACAAGAATGGGGGGCCCATTCATACACTGCACAAGGATGGGGGACCCATTCATACACTGCACAAGGATGGGGGGCCCATTCACACACTGCAAAAGGATGGGGGGCCCATTCATACAGTGCAAAAGCATGGGGGGCCCATTCACAAAGTGCACAAGGATGGGGGGCCCATTCATACACTGCACAAGGATGGGGGGGCCCATTCACACACTGCAAAAGGATGGGGGGCCCATTTACACACTGCACACGGATGGGGGGCCCCATTCATTTAGTGCACAAGGATGGCGGGCACATTCATACAGTGCATAAGGATGGGGGGCCCATTCACACACTGCACAAGGATGGGGGGCCCATTCACACACTGCACAAGGATGGGGGGCCCATTCACACACTGCACAAGGATGGGGGAGGACCATTGCTACACTGCACAAGGATGGGGAGCCCATTCATACACTGCACAATTATGGAGGCCCATTCACACACTGCACAAGGATGGGGGGGCCCATTCACACACTGCACAAGGATTGGGGGGGACCATTGCTACACTACACAAGGATGGGGGGGACCCGTTGCTACACTGCACAAGGATGGGGGGGGCTGTTGGTACACGGCACAAGGATGGGGGGGGCCTGTTACCTATATACAGATCTCCTGTTTATAAAGTCATCTGTGATCACTGTATTACCTGTACACTGACACTATATACAGAGCTCCTGTGTATAATGGCACTGATGGTAATATTAATGTTATTAGTATTGTGGGTTTTTTTCATGATCATTATTTGTAGTATTCGTTATTGTGTAGTTGTAATATGTGGTCTTGTCATGGTATTTGTCTCTTGTATGTAGTATTATTTGGTAGTCTGGTCATAGTGTCATGGTATTTCTCCCTTGTTTGTAGTAATAAACTGAAAAATAAGGAGCGCTGATAGTGTAATACCAACAGATCAGTGAGGTAGATCAGGAAAAATACACTCACCTGAAAAGGTTGTGATAGTTACAACCACTGATAAAGCATAGGATGATGGCGTCTGCTGCAGCCCCACATGGATGTGCATACAAATCAGAGTGAAGAGGGGGTTAATGCCGCGCATCAGCCAAAATGAAGATGTAGCACGTTGATGTTATAAACATATTCTTTTATTCCATCGGTCTACGCGTTTCGAGGATATACCTCTTCTTCAGGACCAGTGCATCAACATATTGTAGTAATATTTGGTTACTATGTGGTCTGATTATGGTGTGGCGGTATTACTCTCATTGTATGTGGTTGTGTTTGATCACTATGTATTGGTAATATGTTATCTGGTCATGGTGTGGCGGTATTTCTCTCTTGTATGTGATTGTATTCGGTCACCACAGTCTGTGGTGGTAATATGTTGTCTGGTCACGGTGTGGCTGTATTTCCCCCTTGTATGTGAAATTATTGGTCTTGGTATAGTGGATTGTGTTGTGTATGGAGGTCACTTTTTCTCTCTATCAATATGGGGAAGATTCTTTATTTCCAATAGTTTAAATATTTGACTGTTTAACCCCTCGTCATCCTGTGACTATTACACTGCAGCAAATATGCACTTGCAGAGGTTCTCCAGTGGGAGAGGGCGGGCGCTCAGACCCGAGGACGAAGTGGTGACTATGCCTGGTTTGGGGGTGAGCCCGGAGACCTGCGGTGGTAGAGGGTGCCGTCGCTTACCTGCCCCAGAAGGACGCAGGGCTGAAACGGAGGAGATCGCGAGCTGCATTTGATCCACTGGCAGCTGCTCAGAGCTTCTGAGACCCGGCTGGAAGTCACGCGGCGGCGGCACATCGGGAGACCTGCCTGGGACCTGAGAGGAGAACGGGCGATGAGTGCGTAATCCCCCACCCACCCCACGGACCCTCGGCGAGCTCTGGGACTGACCTGCTCCTCTTCCTCCTTTTAGAGATGGGCACCCGCCATTTTGGCGTCCTTCTCCCTGAGGGCCGGCTACCGCACGCTGAGCTGAGATCTGGGGAACTACCCGGCACTTACCCGTGAAGAGAGCCAATGCTGGAGCCCGGTTAGAGGTGCCGGGCGACCTGGGGATCTGGAGCGGGGACTGTGAGTGAGAGGCTCAGTCTGTGGTGAGGGGGTAATGGGGGGACGGAGCCCTGTGAAAAGAGGGTTCCTTTGCAACCAGAGTAAAGAGAGAACAAACTCAAAGGAATTAACCCTAGAATATCTACACCGCCTGGTGGCCTGACAGTCAGAGGCAGGACCCTCATAAGTGAAGATACAGGGAGTGAATACTGACAGTCCTTTAAGATCTTGCTCCATATATAGTCATATGTAAAAGTTTGGGCACCCCTA
This sequence comes from Anomaloglossus baeobatrachus, assembly GCF_048569485.1. NCBI lineage: Eukaryota > Metazoa > Chordata > Amphibia > Anura > Aromobatidae > Anomaloglossus > Anomaloglossus baeobatrachus. The sequence continues at coordinate 502,188,429 of NC_134356.1, read as the reverse complement.
TTAATGTTAACCTTTTTTCTTTATAACAATTTAGGTTTTTGTAACAGCTATTTCAGTTTCATATATCTAATAACTGATGGACTCAGTAATATTTCAGGATTGAAATGAGGTTTATTGTGCTAACAGAAAATGTGCAATCCGCATTTAAACAAAATTTGACCGGTGCAAAAGTATGGGCACCCTTATCAATTTCTTGATTTGAACACTCCTAACTACTTTTTACTGACTTACTAAAGCACTAAAGTGGTTTTGTAACCTCATTGAGCTTTGAACTTCATAGGCAGGTGTATCCAATCATGAGAAAAGGTATTTAAGGTGGCCACTTGCAAGTTGTTCTCCTATTTGAATCTCCTCTGAAGAGTATCATCATGGGCTCCTCAAAACAACTCTCAAATGATCTGAAAACAAAGATTATTCAACATAGTTGTTCAGGGGAAGGATACAAAAAGTTGTCTCAGAGATTTAAACTGTCAGTTTCCACTGTGAGATGGGGGATGATCAAAAGAAATTGGGTTAAATGCTGCGCTAAAAACCATAATCCAAAGATATTTCGTGAATTCCTTTTCTTTATTTTCACAGGTCAACGTGTTTCAAAGGCCTCTCCGCCTTCTTCATCAGGACAAAAGTCAGAAAGGAACAGCAAAACCCGATTATGCTGTTCCTTTCTGACTTTTGTCCTGATGAAGAAGGCGGAGATGCCTTTGAAACACATTGACCTGTGAAAATAAAGAAAAGGAATTCACGATATATCTTTGGATTGTGGTTTTTAGCGCAGCATGTAACCCGATTTCTTTTGATCATCCCCCATCTTGTTGCAACATCGGGGCTGCAGCTGACCACTTTTGTATTCATTTATTCCATGCTGACAAGGAGTTGTGCCTGTCACAACTGAAGCAGGTGAGTACCTGTCCTATTCTCTGCACCTATCTCTATCGGTTAAAACCCTATGTGCGCTTTCCTTCCACAGTTTTTGCTAGTTTCCACTGTGAGGAACATAGGAAATGGAAGAACACAGGTACAGTTCTTGTTAAGCCCAGAAGTGGCAGGCCAAGAAAAATATCAGAAAGGCAGAGAAGAAGAATGGTGAGAACAGTCAAGGACAATCCACAGACCACCTCCAAAGACCTGCAGCATCATCTTGCTGCAGATGGTGTCAATGTGCATCGGTCAACAATACAGTGCACGTTGCACAAGGAGAAGCTGTATGGGAGAGTGATGCAAAAAAAAAGCCGTTTCTCCAAGCATGCCACAAATAGAGTCACCTGAGGTATGCAAAAGCACATTTGGACAAGCCAGTTACATTTTGGAAGAAGGTCCTGTGGACTGATGAAACAAAGACTGAGTTGTTTGGTCATACAAAAAGGCGTTATGCATGGAGGCAAAAAAACACGGCATTCCAAGAAAAGCACTTGCTACCCACAGTAAAATTTGGTGGAGGTTCCATCATGCTTTTGGGCTGTGTGGCCAATGCCGGCACCGGGAATCTTGTTAAAGTTGAGGGTCGCATGGATTCAACTCAGTATCGGCAGATTCTGGACAATAATGTGCAAGAATCAGTGACGAAGTTGAAGTTACGCAGGGGATGGATATTTCAGCAAGACAATGATCCAAAACACCGATCCAAATCTACTTAGGCATTCATGCAGAGGAACAATTACAATGTTCTGGAATGGCCACCCGAATCCCCAGACCTGAATATCATTGAAAATCTGTGGGATGATTTGAAGCGTGCTGTCTATGCTCGGTGACCATCAAACTTAACTGAACTGGAATTGTTTTGTAAACAGGAATGGTCGAATATACCTTCATCCAGGATCCAGGAACTCATTAAAAGGTACAGGAAGCGACTAGAGGCTGTTATTTTTGAAAAAGGAGGATCTACAAAATATTAATGTCACTTTTATGTTGAGGTGCCCATACTTTTGCACCGGTCAAATTTTGTTTAAATGCGGATTGCACATTTTCTGTTAGTACAATAAACCTCATTTCAATCCAGAAATATTCCATCAATTATTAGATATACAAAACTGAAATAGCTTTTGCAAAAACCCAAATTGTTATAAAGAAAAAAGGTTAACATTAATAGGGGTGCCCAAACATTTTCATATGACTGTACCTTCACAGACCCTGAAGTTGACAGTGGGGTTTTACAGAGGGGCTGATATTGAGAACTGCCACACAGATTCACCTTTAACATAAAGATATCCTCTTCTCACCCACTCCCCCCCCCCCCCCCCCCCCAGGGGCATGTAAAGCTCTTGTCTCCACGCTGCCCAGAGGGAGTAGTGAGGTTAAGCCCCCTTCCTCTCTATCTGAAAATAATAAGTGATCGACTTCAATATGGTCAAAATTGGCAACAAAATGGCCAGTTCTTTGCCTAGACCAGCTGCGGTCACTACCCAGGCAGATGTTGATAAGTTTCTTAGAAAACACTTACACCCAGCAGAAGCTGAAACTGACAACTCCCAGAGCACATCTAATAAAGACGTCCAGGATATAGAAGATGATGAAAGTGACACAGAGGGTGATGATACCAGCAAGGGCCTCCATATCTCCAGATCTTTTAGTAAACGGATTCTCACTAAAGCTATGGATCTAGTGGTAAAAGAACTCTCAGACATCAAACAAGATATCGGCCAAATAGGCCATAGAGTGGAAACTTTGGAAGCCTCACATGCCACTATTATCACCACCTCCAACGCTATCATCTCTTGCCTGCACCAACAGGAGGATACTGTTAACCAAATACATGCCATTCTGGAGGACCATGAAAATAGAGAAAGGCGAAACAACCTCAGATTAAAAGGTCTTCCAGAATAGGTAGCAAATGAAGCTCTAGTCTCGGCTCTACAAATTATATTTTCTGATCTGTTGGACTCTGACCCCACACCAACAGTGGAACTAGTCAGAGCTCATAGATCATTGAGACCCCGACCTAAACAGGGGGAGCCACCAAGGTATGTCATCTGCCGCTTCTTGGACTACCGAATCAAAGAACTTACACTCAAAAAAGCTAGAGAGGCTGATTCCATAAGTTATGAAGTCTCAAAAATCCTGATATTTCAAGATCTTGCCTTCACCATTTTAACCAAGAGGCGATTACTAAAACCTTTTACAGAAGTGTTACGCCAAAACCAATTTCCATACCGCTGGCTATTTCCATTTGGCATTGCAATAACAGTGAAAGGGAAACACTACCAAGGCAGAACATCTGTTGAAATAAGACGAGTCTGCGATGATCTGGGGATCATTCTGCAGAAATACCCTGAGTTAGAAATACACTGTGACGACATGGACTCTCATGGGTTAAAGTTTCTTAACATTCAGCCAGACGTATTGTTCTACTGTGTTGTAACTCATGTTTGCTTAACTATTGTTTGGGACCAGACCCTTCGGAGCATTCATTGTAATGTAGTTGTGTCTTGCTAATCTAATGTAAATTACCTTAGTAGCCATTGTCGAGTCTGTGACTTGCAGACTCCATGTAGATATCTTCAGTCTTTCTATGCACATCATTTGGATGAACATTGTCCTTGCAGCTTGAGATTCATCCAATGGGAGAGGCGATCTTGTCCAACCAATCGATGAGGACACAGTGTATCCAAGTGGAAGGCTGTGGCTATAAAAGGGATTTTTTTAAGCCACCAGGTGGTTGTTGATGAATGCTGGTGGATCCAGTCTAAGCTCTTAGGAGCTGACTAGAGGATCAGGATATCTTATGGCTTCAATCTAGGGACTCCGGTTCCGGTTGGAGACCATATCCACAGCCTAGGGATTTCGACCCCGGCTGCCAGGATTAGATCATCATACCAGGACTACCTAAGGAGGACACTCAGGTTGGAACAATCCGGTCACCTGGCTACAGACTTTGCAGACCTCACACAGCTTCCTAAATCTGGCGTTATTCTATCTTGGTGGGTGCCCGCCGAAAGCGGGGTGCTGCTGGATTGGAGTAAGCGGCCCTTGGAAGCTCTGAGGCAAGGACATTCTAAATCCCTGGTGAGCCAGCGGAAGGGTGAGACACTGTTGCCTGTTACATTTGTGTGTTTTGCTGGTTATGTGTTAGGTGCCGTTAATATTTTGGGGATCCAATAAAGTCTAATTATTGTGGTTCCCTCACCCTGTGTTGTCTGAGTAGTGTTACGCCTACGGTTAAGGAGGCCGGCGTTCAGTTGGGATGAGCCCTGAGCCACGCTGTCTTTCTAAAGGCGGTGGGTTTTAGTGGACGAGAGCACCCACTGAGCCACGTGTCTCCACATACACCACTCGACATCTGCATTACAGCCGCTCCAGGAGTCGTCACCGTGGCATACCCTCACTCCGAAGACCCACAGATCCAGATGTAAAGCACCAAAGGAACTTCTGATGAACTCAGAAAGCGAGCCCCACTGAAGGGGTCTAGGCTCTGGTCAATTACTGCCTATTATTGTTTATGCACGTAAAAAGCATTAAGTCATTATAGGGGTTTTGCACTTACTGCTCCCTTCTGATGCTTACTTGTATTTCTTTTGAATTTCTGTTGAAATTATTACCCTATTCTCCTTCCGAACCTCTTTCTGCACTCTGTTTTCTCTGTTTTTTTCTTCTCCCTCTTTGGTCTTAGGTCTGGTCCATTCATCCTCCTGGAAATAAGATAATCTACCCGCAGCCTTCTTCATGTCGACACACCATAAGGTATTTAATGTGATAAGTCTCAATGCACATGGGTTAAACTCTCCCATACCAAGATCACAAACCCTATCTAGCCTACATAAGAAGCACGCTGATACATTCTTTTTGCAGGAAACCCACTTCCGTGAAGGCAAAATTCCATGCTTTGAAAAAGCAAACTACAATATCTTGTTTCATGCCCCCTCCCCAAGCAGAGGTTCCAGGGGGGTTTCAGTGGCTCTTGCCAAAGATATACCTGTTTTACCTCGAGATGTAACTATAGATCCTGAGGGTCGGTTTATATTTATTAAAGGTTTATTAGCCGGCTCAATGGTAACCCTAGGGAATATATACGCCCTGAATGTCAAGCAGATCCGATGGCTAATGTCTACGCTCAAAAAATTTCGGGCTTTTCTGGAAGGTACTCCTATACTTTGCGGGAACTTTAACCTAGCCCTGGAACCTAAATTAGACTCCACCGCAAAAAAGAGCCACATCTCCCTTCGGGACCTTTCTCGGATCAAAAGTTCTCTCCTCTCCCTTTCCTTAACTGATATCTGGCGCTATCAACACCCCACAACCAAAGACTTTACTTTCTTCTCTCACCCCCATAAATCATATCATAGGTTAGACTAAATTTTTCTACCAAGACATCTCGTTGAGACAGCAATCCAGTCAACACCTTACTCTGACCATGCTCTTGTTTCGGCTAGTTTTTCACTTCAGAAGCTATATTTGCTCCATTGTACGTGGAGGTTAAATGAGTCAATTCTCTCCTCAGAAGACAATAGGAAACGCATTTCTGAATGTCTTCACAATTAATTTGCGGTGACTAAGATACAGGATATCACAGCCCCAATTTTGTGGGAAGTGCACAAAGTGGTCATAAGGGGAGAATTGATTTCCATTTCCTCACACCTTAATAAGCAAAGGAAACTGCATTTACAAAATCTGTATGAAGAGATAGCCACATTGGAAACTCAGCATAAGAAATCTTTATCCCAACAGACTTTGGAACAATTGACCGCGAAGCGTGTGGAACTTAGAGACTCACTTAATAAACAGTCAGCCAAACTATATCTAAGCTGGAAAAATCGCATGTTTCTCCATGGGGATAAAGCTTCTAAACTTATGATGTCCCTGATAAAAAAAAAAAAGGCAGGCTCGCGACTTTATTCATGCAATTAAAACTTGTCAGGGCCAACAAACACAGGACTATTCCCAAATCTCAAAATCATTTTTACGATTTTATAAAGACTTATACCAAATTCGACCAGACGAATCAATAATAGAAAGGGACAATAGGAAATGCGGCATACATAATTTTCTAGTCAAACTCAATCTCCAGAAACTTTCCAAGCTACAAGTATCCTTGACAAAACCATTCTCTCGCGCTGAGGTTCAGTCTATTCTGTCAAAAAGTCCATTGGGGAGCCTACCCATTGTATATTATAAAAAATTCTTCGATATCCTGGGAGATCATCTCCTAGCGACGTGCAATGCTTTACTACTCGGCGATCCTATTCTTAAACAAGCTTTGGAAGCTCATATATCATTAATACACAAAGAAGGGAAAGACCCGGAGTGTTGTGGAAGTTATAGACCCATCTCACTCCTAAATGTGGATCTAAAAATGTATGCTATTTAAATTGCCAATCGGGTGGCGGCAATCCTCCCTGACCTTATCTCCCCGGAGCAATCTGGTTTTGTAAGAGGAAGAGAAGGGAAAGATAACGCGCTACGTCTGCTGAATTTAATGCAATACGCCAGAGCCCACAACTTGCCTCTAGTGCTGTTGGGAACGGACGCTGAGAAGGCATTTGATAGAGTAGACTGGACTTTTTTGCAGGGAACGTTGGAGGCCTTTCACTTCCCCCCTGATATTATATGCGCAATAATGCAGATGTACACATTCCCCACAGCTAGATAAATAACAACCTCACTGATTCCTTTGCCATTAAAAATGGAACAAGGCAGGGATGCCCCTTGTCTCCTCTTTTCTTTGTCATGGTAATGGAGACATTAATAAGTTCCGTTCAGCAGGATCGGGAAATTGAGGGGATCAACCTACAGGGAATACACCACAAGTCCGCCGCTTTTGCAGATGACTTGTTCGTAGTAATGTCCAGACCAGAAAGGGGTTTTCCTGCCTTCATGAAAAAACTAGAGGACTATAGTCAATGGTCTAATTTCAAAATCAATCTATCCAAGTCAGAAGCACTAAGCTTAAATATCCCATGCAATGTTATCAAATCTCTCCAAAAATCATTTCCCTTTCGGTGGCCAAAAAGTCACATTACATATCTAGGCATCAAAATAGGAAAAACCTTCAAGTCCTTGTTTGATCTCAATTACAAGCCCCCTCCTCCCTAAACTTACCGTACAAATATCCTCTTGGAAAGCACCATTTCTATCGTGGATGGGCCGGAAAAACCTAATTAAAAGTATCATGCTCCCAAAATTAATTTATTTTTTCCAAATGTTACCCATACCAGTTCCCAAATCATTTCTTTCCCAGAGTAACTCTTTAATTTCCAATTATGTCTGGAATAAACATAAACCGAGAATCAGCTTTCATACATTGAGCCTCCCAAAGGGTAAAGGGGGCATGGGGCTACCCAATATCTCCACCTAATACCAAGCCACCGTTCTTTCTAGAGCAGTAGACTGGATCAGATGTCCCCCGAATAAGTTATGGACGACAGTAGAGGAATATTTGTCTCCTACCCCTTTACGAGACTTATTACTCTCCCCTCCTTGCCATAGAGATAGAAGAACCTTCTCCAATGAACTAACGAGAACACTTTTGAAAAACTGGAATAAAAATAGTGAGATTTTGGCACCACCTATCTCCCCTCTAACCCAAATCTCTGATAACTTAGATGCCAGTGTAAACCTAGCTAATTCCACAAAATCCACTCACTTAAGCAAGTCCCAGTGACAGATCTTTTGGTAGATGGTTCTCTGGTTTCTAAACAGGATATGTGTAAGACTCCCCTCCTCTCTAAACTTACATTTCTCGACTATATGAAAATAAAACGTGATCCAATCACTACTGATACAATCCTTTCTTGACAGACCCCCAACAACTTTTGAATCATTTTGCATGCAAACAAGGACACCCAAAAAAATACTATCTTATCTATACAACACCTTGCTTACAAAAAAAGTTGGTGGTGAAGAGACCATATCTATTGAGATGGGAAAGAGATTTGAACATTACATTCACTGATGTACAAACGAACCAAATTTATAGTGCCTCATATGGGCCGTCATGATGTGTAAGAGTCCAAGAGAATTCATTCAAAGTTATTGCGAGATGGTACATTGTCCCCACCTCATTTAATACATGGAGCTCCTCCTCCTCGGATCAATGCTGGAGATGCGAGAGGGATAAAGGAACGTATCTTCATGTGTGGTGGACATGTCCAACCCTTCAGCCCTTCTGGAAGACAGCATCACAACTCTTGTCTGACCTCACAGGCAAAGCAGTCAACCTAGACCCGAGGCAAATGCTCTTGAATTTCCCAATGTGGCTTAAAGATAAGGCTAACTCGAATCTGGTGTCATTTGTGGGTTCAGCCTATAAGCTTCTTATTGCCCAAATGTGGCGCACAACGAAGATACCCACCCTCCAGCAACTTCTGCTGAAAACTGATCAACTGTATTATGCTGAAGAAGTTTCAGCCCTCACACATGAGGGAGGCATGTGAAGTAGCCCAGCAAAAGGAGACAGAATAGAGGCTCTTAAGTCACATTTCCCCACCAAGGGGGTGAACGTGCCATTGGTAGAGCACTCGTTATTTTTAGCACTGGATGAATGGATTCTGGACCAATCCTTTTTTTTTTCTTTTTCTTCTTTCCCTTCTTCCTCTTCTTCTCTCAATTTCCTGAACCCACTAATTTTCTTCCCAAAACTGAATTTCTTGAGATAAAATATTGCTTTCTTGGATTTCAGCTATCTTTCCCAATCCACAGTTCTTCTTGTATTAACTATAAAAAATAGATCCATAATAATTTGGAAAACAGGTTAATGATCTAGCTCCGGTCTCACCCACTATCAAATTGAAAGTTTTATTACTTGGTTTAGTTCTGATCTCATATATATGGTTTCGAGAAAGGGGGGTGAATTAATAGCAGTAGGTTTAACTGCAATGATACTAGGTCTGATCGTGTTATCTGTTGACTTTGTAATTTTATAATTGTTTCAATAAATAAAACATTAAAACAAACATAGGTTCTCCAGTGAAAACAAGTAATCTCCTTTACTAAGGCTACGTGCACACAGTATTTGAGGTTTTTACCTCAGTATTTGAAGCCAAAACCAGGAATTGTAAAATCAGTAAAATGAGAGGAAAAGTATAATAGAAAGACGGGCACCGCTTCTGCATTTTTCACCCACTCCTGATTTTGGCTACAAATACTGATGTAAGATACTGACCAAATACTGAAAGTGTGAACGTTGCCTAAGTATAAGTGATATCTTATTCATCAGTGGGGTCTGATTGCTGGGACCCGAACTGATCGGCAAAATGTTCAACTTTTATCCCCATTACACTGGAGCTCGTGTCCGACTCGACCCCTGATCCATTCATTCCCTCAGTGGCTGCGAGCGCTGCCCTTGTTTTTATCTGACTGCTCCACAGAGGTTGAATGGAGCTGCGGTCACACACCCCACCTGCTGCTGCATTGTATAATGGGCATATAAGTGCCCTGTCAGGAATAAAAGTTCCTCATTCTCCTGATCGGTGCGGTTTCCACTGGTCTGGTTCCACCAGTCAATAAGTTATCACCAACCTAACCTGAGGATCGGTGATAACTTTTCACCAAAGACCCTCTACTGTAATTGTACAGAGTTATTGTGTGTGTGCACAGGAGATGTGCAGGAGCCGCCTGTGCTTTACAGTCAGCGTGTAATGCCTGATAGGAGCCACAGACTCAGACTAACTGTAAGGGGAATCTAGAGAAAAGCCACTCACAAAGCAGGACCCCAAGAACTCTGCAACCCTTTAACCCCTTTACAGGGATTTGGAATTACACAGAGCCTCAGAGATCGCTACCTGTGGTAGACTGTAGTCCGTGGTCGTCTGGCAGGGTCAAAATCCAGGAGATGCAAAACAGGAACAGAATCGGCAGGCAGGGGCGTAGTGAGGAGACAAAGCAGGGGTCAAATCCGGAACTGGCAGCAAGGTACAAAAATGACAGGCAGGAGGGTAGCCAAACAACAAGCAAAGGTCAGCGCACAGGAATCACAATACAAACAGCACATGAGCCAGGAGAACAGAACGATCACTGGCAGTGGTCATGTGACAGGAGGGGGAATAAGAAGTGTGTGGTGTCTTCCCATAGGCTGCAGGTCAATGTTGGCCACTTCAGCCGGGAGAGACACGCCACCTACAGTAAGCCAGTGGTACTGCAGGTTCCAGGGAAACCCAGCCTAGTGGTTGAGCGGAGCGTGTGCTCCGCAGAACCTCGGGCACCGACTCCTCTCCCATCACCAGCACTATCCATGGTGGGAACATGACGTCGTCTGGCGATCGGAGCAGAAGTCGCAGGAGCGGACTCCGGTGGGGACGTGACACAGCGCTAAACTATAATGGGCATAGCAGCTAATAGATATTTGCATGTAGCTGTAGGGTGGGCCCCTAGAGTTTTTTCCCCTGGTGGGCCCCAGACACCCCAGTCCGACCCTGGGGCTTACGGACCCGTAAGAAGGTGGGATTTCCAGTCCACAAAATCATCCGTGAGATGGTTCTACAAGAGTGGGGGAACCCTGAGAAACGCCTCACCATTTCCCGTGAATTGAAGAATAGATTCCCGCTGGAAGAAGAAGATTCCACCTGCTGCTGGGATGTACCTAAGGTGGATATTCAGGTTGCCAGAGTGGCAAGGAAGACAACTCTCCCATTTGAGGATTCGTCTCAACCTAAAGATCCCATGGACTGTAAGATGGACAGCCTCCTTCGGAAATCCTGGGAGACATCCGCGGTTCTCCATAAGACGGGGGGTAGCCTCCACCTGTGTGGCCTGATCCCTGTTCAGATGGCTGGGGCAGCTGGAGGAACATCTTAGCCAAGACACCCCCAAGGAAGATATCCTGGCTTCCCTCCCACTCCTCCAATGCTTCGGCGGAGTCCGTACGTGTAGCTGCAAGAAGTGGAGTCCTTTCTAATGCAGTAAGAAGGGCGCTTTGGCTTAAGCTTTGGAGCGTTGATGCGGCCTCCAAGGTTAAGCTGTGCTCTCTCCCATTTCGAGGGGATCATGTTTTCGGTCCAGCCCTAGAAAAGATTCTGGAGAAGGCTACGGACAAGAAGAAACTGTTGCTGGAAGAGAGACAACATAGAAAATTGTTTCGGCCCCACCAAAACCCATCTACCCATTACAGAGGGAAGAGTAAGACAGGCCGTAGGAGTTACCCTAAAGGGAGCGGGGAAAGGAACATCTTTCAGTCCCAAAGGTCTGAAGATTGGAGACCGCAACAAGACAAGCAATGACGCCAACAGGATAGGAGGTCGGCTGTCAGCATTCTTAAGTCAGTGGCAGGAGGTGTCATCAAACCCATGGGTCTTAAGCACCATCAAAGAGGGTCTCAAGGTAGAGTTCGGCACTTATCCTCCTCACTGTATAAGGGTCACTCCCTCTCCCTCCAGGGGGGTCACGACTCTCTCATGGGCTGCATTCAAAACCTCCAAAAAATAGGGGTAGTATTGTTAGTACCAGAGTCGGAGGCAGGTCTCGGCCATTACTCCCATCTCTTCCTGATAAAAAAAACCCAATGGCACCCCTCGGTTAATCATAAACCTCAAGCCCTTAAATCGTAACATAATCGACAGGCGTTTCAAGATGGAGTCAGTCAGGTCCACTACGCCCCTTGTCGGTCCGGGATTTTTTATGGCCACTATAGATCTAAATGATGCGTACTATCATATCCCGCTCTTTCACGCTCACAAATTTTTTTTCGGTTTGCAGTATTCCACAGGGGGTGTCTTCAGCATTATCAATTCAACTCCCTCCCGTTCGGCCTCTCATCTGCACCTCAGGTTTTCACAAAGATAATGGGGGAGGTGGTAGCATTCCTGCGGCATCAAAACATTTGTATAATCCCGTACCTCGACGACTTCCTGGTAGTGGCCCCCTCTGCCCAATTGCTGCACCATCATGTGCAGATGACACTAAAGACCCCGTCACACACAGAAATAAATCTTTGGCAGATCTGGGGTTGCAGTGAAATCATGGACATATTGTTCCAATTGTACACAGCCACAAACCTGGCACTGATTGTCCACAATTTCACTGCAAGCACAGATCTGCTGCAGATTTATCTCTGTGTGTGACAGGGCCTTAAGAGTCTTCCACAACTTGGGATGGGTGATGAACCCTCCAAAGGCAGACCTTCTTCCCTCCACAAAAAAGGTCTTCCTCGGAGTCATGTTGGATTCTGTGAAACAACAATCCTTCCTTCCAAGAGACAAGCAGTAAGAGATAAAGGCCAAGATTTCATTTCTGCATAGCCAACGGGTTGTAACCCTGAGATTCGCAATGTCCGTGCTGGGCTCTATGACATCTTGCATCCCAGCGGTATCCTGGGTTCAGGTCCACTCACGCGCCCTTCAAGCTCATATATTGGCATCTTGGGACGGTGCCCAGAGCTCCCTAAACAAAAAATATCCCTGCCAGGTCTGGTGAAAGCCTCCTTGTTATGGTGGATGATTCCAGCCCATCTCCAAAAAGGAGTATATTGGAATTGAGAGCCTTTGGTGACAATCACCACAGATGCCAGCCAGAAAGGCTGGGGGGCGATCATCTCTCAGATTCCCTTCCAAGGCCTTTGGTCCCCGGACGTCAGCCACCAATTCTCGAATTATCGAGAACGGGAAGCCGTCCTTCAGGCGCTCAGAGCAGTGAAACCCATGCTCCAAGGAGCACATGTCATGGTGTACTCCAACAATATGACCTCAGTAGCTCACCTTCGTCATCAAGGAAGCTCGCGCCACAAAAGTTTACAGAGGATTTCCACAGGAATCTTTTTTTGGGCAAAAAGACATCTACTGTCACTATCGGCTGTCCACCTGAGAGGCTCCAACAATACTCGAGCGGATTACCTCAGCAGGCAGGTCATTTATCCTGGGGAATGGTCCCTGAAGCCAGCTGTGTTCCATTCCTTAGTCCAAAGGTGAAGACAACCGGAGGTGGATCTCTTTGCGACTCGGCAGAAAGCAAGGGTAAATCAATTTTCCTCTTTAAGTCTCAGGGATCAGGTGATAGCAGTGGATGCCTTCTCTCATCCTTGGAGGTTTCAACTGGCATACGCCTTTCCACCAATCCCGTTACTGGCAAGGACTCTTCAGAAAGTCAGATCAGACAGAGTTCCTACCATCCTGGTCACGACACTATGACCCAGACGAAGGCCCTGATCACCATGGCTCAGGACGGACCCTTCCTATTGCCTCAGGTCCCCGATCTTCTCCATCAGGGTCCACTCTTCCACCGAGACCTCAAGAGACTGAATATGGCTGCGTGGCTTCTGAATCCGTCATTCTGAGAGCTAGGAGCCTGTCTGAGAGGGTCATTGACACGCTACAGAAAAGCCGTAAGCCTGTCACTAATTTAATCTACTTTAAAATCTGGAAGACCTTTACCAACTGATGCAGTCCTCAGTTCCTGACCTGTTCCACCCAAACGTGGCTCACATCCTGGACTTTTTACAGTTGGGACTTGAAAAAGGTCTCAGCCCCAGCACTCTCAAGGTCCAAGTATCAGCTTTAATTGTGTATTTTGACCAGGACCTGGCAAATCATCGCTGGGTGAAGCGATTCCTCTCTTCAGCGGTTCGATCTCGTCCTAAACAGCTGGCGATAGTTCCCCCCTGGGATCTTAACACAGTTCTTCAGTGATTAACTCAGGCTCCCTTTGAACCTCTGGTTTCCTCAACCCTGAGGTGTCTGGCCTGGAAAACAGCATTTTTGATTGCAATTACTACGGCCAGGCGAGTAGGTGAAATCCAGACTCTTACCATACGAGAGATCTATATGAAGATTCTGGATGATCCAATCTTCTTCCGTCTAGATCAGTGATGGCGAACCTATGGCACGCGTGCCAGACTGGGCACGCAGAGCCCTTTGTGCTGGCACGCGCACTGTCGCCACATTCAGCCACTTTGAACTGTCGGTGTGATCTAGCCGGCAGTTCAAAGTGGTGTTTAGCAGAGGAGACATTTCTCCTCACTCTAACTGAATAGGATAACTGAAGTGAGCACTAATATATATATATTATGAGTGCAAGCCAAAAAATACATAATATATAAGGATAAGGCTGCACATCAAACTTAGATAATGGTATAATGCCTCAAGCATATGGAAAAATATTGGAATATACAATGAAAAATGCTACTTGCTAATTTGAACATGTGAATAATGAATTGCATACCTGCCATGAATATTAGGAAAAAGGAGATATTTAGCAATCGCATTGATCAATGTAACTTAGCCCCAAGACCTCGTCAAGGTATATCTCTATATTGGGGTCCCTAGCTCTGTGACCCTAACTGTGTGTCATCTCATTGCAATTAAAAACTGCTGTGGGTGGAGAGGGGTAACTAAGGACTTTCTTATATAGGAGATGGAAAAAACATGGCCGAAAGGGGCGGAGCTGTGTTCACATTCAGAAAAAAACTACATATAACTGAATAGGATAACTGAAGTGAGCACTAATATATATATATTATGAGTGCAAGCCAAAAAATACATACTATATAAGGATAAGGCTGCACATCAAACTTAGATAATGGTATAATGCCTCAAGCATATGGAAAAATATTGGAATATACAATGAAAAATGCTACTTGCTAATTTGAACATGTGAATAATGAATTGCATACCTGCCATGAATATTAGGAAAAAGGAGATATTTAGCAATCGCATTGATCAATGTAACTGAGCCCAAGACCTCGTCAAGGTATATCTCTATATTGGGGTCCCTAGCTCTGTGACCCTAACTGTGTGTCATCTCATTGCAATTAAAAACTGCTGTGGGTGGAGAGGGGTAACTAAGGACTGTCTTATATAGGAGATAGAAAAAACATATACCTTGACGAGGTCTTGGGGCTCAGTTACATTGATCAATGCGATTGCTAAATATCTCCTTTTTCCTAATATTCGTGGCAGGTATGCAATTCATTATTCACATGTTCAAATTAGAAAGTAGCATTTTTCATTGTATATTCCAATATTTTTCCATATGCTTGAGGCATTATACCATTATCTAATTTCTCCTCACTCTGACACTCCTCCTCTCCTGGACCACAGGCCTGTTGCCTAGGAGACGGAGGAGCATCAGTAGGCGGCGCCAGCGTCTTGTGGCCGCGCGGGAACTGAACTGACTGAGGACCCAGCGGCGCGCAGCGGTGGAGCGAGTGCTGGAAGGTGAATTGTTTTGTTTTTTTTTAAGCTTCGTGTGGCTGTGCCAAGGTGTGGGGGACAGTGCCAGCACGGGGGCAAACGGGGCAAACAAACAGAGCACGGGGCATACAGAGCACGGGGCAAACAGAGCACGGGGCAAACAAACAGAGCACGGGGCAAACAAACAGAGCACGGGGCAAACAAACAGAGCACGGGGCAAACAAACAGAGCATGGGGCATACAGAGAACGGGGCATACAGAGCATGGGGCAAACAAACAGAGCACGGGGCAAACAAACAGAGCACGGGGCATACAGAGCACGGGGCATACAGAGCACGGGGCATACAGAGCACGGGCCATACAGAGCATGGGGCAAACATGGCTGCAAGGATGGGGGAAACATGCAAAGATGGAGAGAAATGTACAAAGATGGGGGAAACGTGCAAAGATGGAGAGAAACATGCAAAGATGGGGGAAACATGGCTGCAAGGATGGGGGAAACATGGCTGCAAGGATGGGGGAAACATGGCTGCAAGGATGGGGGGAAACATAGCTGAAAGGATGGGGGAAATATGCCAGGAAGGAGTACATTTACCAGGATGGGGGATACATTTGCCAGTATGGGGGGATACATTTACCTGGATGGGGGGAAACATGAAAGGATGGGGGGAAACATGCCAGGATGGGGGTACATGAACATGCCAGAATGAGGAAAAATGCCAGGATGGGGAACATTTAGCAGGAAGGGTAACATTTATCAGGATGGGGTACATTTACCAGTATGGGATACGTTTACCAGGAAAGGGGACATTTACCAGGATAAGGGAACATGCCTGGATGAGGTACATTTACCAGGATGGGGTCATTTAACAGCATGGGGGAACATGCCAGGATGGGATATATTTACAATGATGGGGTACATTTACCAGGATGGGGTACATTTACCAGAGTGGAGGACATTTACCAGGAATGGTGTACATTTACCAGGATTGGGAATATGCTGGGATGGGGTACATTTACCAGGATGGGGCCATGATGGTGACAAACATACCAGAATGTAGGAAATATATATCAGGATGGGGGACATGTTTACCAGGAAGTGGCCCAGGAAGGGGGACATAACTACACAATGAAGGGGGAGGGGAGCAACTCGTACATCTTTATGGGATTTCAAGATGTTCAGACTTTGAGATGTAGATGTCGATTATAGGGTGACATCTTATTGCATTCCATGCTAAAATCTCTGTCTAATATGCTGCAATTTTTTCCAGAAAGATCAATCCAACTGCTGTGTCTGGAAAGGGCAGGGGCTCAGCTTCAATGTGTGGTAAGCATGCATGAGCGTGATGCCCCCTGCTGAAGAGAAGAGAAGACTGCAAAGGTAGGGTTAAAATCAATTATTTACATAATAGGATTGGTTGGCACTTCGGGAAAAAAAGTGGGTTTAGGGCTACAGTTTGGGCACTTGGCCTGTGAAAGGTTTGCCATGACTGGTCTAGATCCTTTCTTTCTCCCGAAAGTGGTGTCGAACTTTCATAGGAACCAAGAAATTATTCTACCATCTTTTTGTCAGGACCCAGCTAACCAAAAAGAGATGAACTTTCATTCCCTCGATGTACATAGGGCAATTATGCTATACCTACAGAAAACTGAGTCCTTCAGAAAGGATTCCAATCTTTTTGTGCAGATTGTGGGTCAGAATGCTGGAAAGAAGGCAGCCAAGAGCACAGTATCCAACTGGATAAAGTACGCTATTAAAGAAGCATATGCTACCCAAGGCCTCCTTCCTCTGGATCACTTGACCGCACATTCCACTCGATCTATGTCAGTCTCCTGGGCTGAGAGGGCTGAAGCTTCAATTGATCAGATTTGCAAAACAGCGACCTGGTCCTCTGTCCATAATTTTGTCAAACATTACCGATTGGACTGGCTTTCCAATACAATAGAGATTTAGCCTTTCGACGTAAAGTCCTACAGGCTGTTGTCCCTCCCTAGCCTGTTTGTTGGTACTCCTGTGTGCTGTCGTGGAGGGTGACTAGAGAAAATAGAATTTATCTTACCGTTAATTCAGTTTCTAGGAAACCCTCCACGACAGCACAATTATCCCTCCCTATTAAATTACTTGCTATGCATATTAATGGATTATTTCTGAAAATAAAAAGATTGAAACCATTCATGATTTTGTTTGTGGTACTTGAAAAACACTGGAGATGGGAGGTGGGGAGGGGTTATTCAACCTCTTTGTGTTTCCTGTCCCTAATAGGGCGGAGAGTTAACCTCCTGTGTGCTGTTGTGGAGGGTTTCCTAGAAACTGAATTAACGGTAAGATAAATTCTATTTTTGGACCACTTCTCCATACATATATTCTCCAGATCATTCAAGTCTTGAAGCCTTTTCCGGGCAATATTGAGTTTCAGCTCCCACCAAAGATATTCTATTGGGTTCAGGACTGGAAACTGGCTAGGCCACTCCAGGACCTTTTGGTGCTACTTCTTAATTGCCCTGGCTATGTGTTTCGGGTCACTGTTATGCTTGAAAATCCAGCCACAACCTAGCTTCAATGCTCACACTGAAGGAAGGAGGTTGTTGGCCAAAATCTTGCACTACATGACCCCATCCATATGGTGCAGTTGTCTTGTCCCCTTTGCAGAAAAGCACCCCCAAAGTATGATGTACTCATCCTTCTTCTTCCTCTAAGTGGAGTTGAGTGGAGTTGATACCAAAAAGTTATAATTTGGTCTCATCTGACCACATAACATTCTCTATGCCTCCTTTAGATCATCCAGATGGTCATTGGTGAACTTCGAATAGACCTGGACATTTGAGGGTGTGAGCGGGGGGGACCTTGCATACCCTGCAGGATTTTAATCCATGATGTCATAGTATGTTACTATGGTAATTTTTGAGACCGTGGGTTCAGATTTTTTTAGGTCATTTACCTGGACCTTTCTCAGAATAATCCTTACTCCATGAGGTGCGATCTTGCATGGAGCCCCAGACTGAGTAAGATTGACAGTCATCTTGTGTTTCTATCATTTTCTAAAAAAAAGTCTGTTTAAAAGAACTGAGAGTCCTCAGTGGTTGATACCTTTTAATGGCTAACTGAAAAGATGGTAATAATAGCAAGCTTTCGAGACTACTCAGGTCTCTTCATCAGGCTAAGTAGAGACCTGCGTAGTCTCGAAAGTTTGAAATTATTACCATCTTTTCAGTTAGCCATTAAAAGGTATCAATCACTGAGGACTCTCAGTTCTTTTAAACAAACTTTTTTTTATCCCTACTGGCTAACACGGTACAAATATATATATATATTACCTGTTCCATTTTCTAATAATTGCACCAATAGTTGTCGCCTTTTCACCAAACAGGTGCAATTAATACAGGTAATGAGTGCAGAGTAGGAGAGCTTCTTAAATAAAAAAAATAACAGATCTGTGCGAGGCAGAATTCTTGCTGGTTGGTAGGTGATCAAATACTTATTTCATGCAATGAAATACAAATTAATTATTTAAAAATCATACAATGTGATTTTCTGGATTTTTTTTAATTCTGTCTGTCACAGTTGAAGTGTATCTACGATAACAATTACAGAGTAGAGATGAGCGAACCGGTCGCGGTTCGGCTCGAGGTCGGTTCGCCGAACGGAGGTCCCGTTCGAGTTCGGTTCATCGAACGTTCGACGAACCGAACTCGAACCGCATAGGAAACAATGGCAGGCAATCACAAACACATAAAAACACCTAGAAAACACCCTCAAAGGTGTCCAAAAGGTGATAAACAACTCACAACACAACACAAACACATGGGAAAGTGACAAGAACAAATTCTCATGCGAAAACAAAAGAGCGTAACGAGGAAAAAGAGGACGAGATACAGATATAGGCATGGCACGCCCTTCTAAAATCATGTAAAACACCGCAAGGTGACTCCAAGCGGAGTCTCCCTTTTTTTTCCAAAAATTGTGCCCCACACACACCCACCCATTCAGTGGCAGCACTTGTGCCCTAGTTGTACACTTCACAGCTAGATTTGCATCAAGCACATTCAAAAATACGCCATTCTTAACCGTCCCCAGGATGATACCGGGGTAGGTAGCAAAGTCCTTCCTGATCCCAGCTCTGTTCATCTTGGATCAGTTTTAAAAAACACAGCAAGCAAGGGTTACTCCAAGCGGAGTCTCCCTTTTTTCTAAAAATTTGGCCACACAGACACCCCATCAGTGGCAGCACTTGTGCCCTAGTTGCAAACAGGATGTTTTGATTTGCATCAAGCACATTCAAAAATACGCCATAATTAACCGTCCCCAGGATGACACCGGGGTAGGTAGCAAAGTCTTTCCTGATCCCAGCTCTGTTCATCTTGGATCATTTTTAAAAACAATGTAAGTAAGGGTTACTCCAAGCGGAGTCTCCCTTTTTTTTCCAAAAATTGTGCCCCACACACACCCACCCATTCAGTGGCAGCACTTGTGCCCTAGTTGTACACTTCACAGCTAGATTTGCATCAAGCACATTCAAAAATACGCCATTCTTAACCGTCCCCAGGATGACACCGGGGTAAGTAGCAAAGTCTTTCCTGTTCCCAGCTCTGTTCATCTTGGATCATTTTTAAAAACAATGTAAGTAAGGGTTACTCCAAGCGGAGTCTCCCTTTTTTTTCCAAAAATTGTGCCCCACACACACCCACCCATTCAGTGGCAGCACTTGTGCCCTAGTTGTACACTTCACAGCTAGATTTGCATCAAGCACATTCAAAAATACGCCATTCTTAACCGTCCCCAGGATGACACCGGGGTAGGTAGCAAAGTCTTTCCTGATCCCAGCTCTGTTCATCTTGGATCATTTTTAAAAACAATGTAAGTAAGGGTTACTCCAAGCGGAGTCTCCCTTTTTTTTCCAAAAATTGTGCCCCACACACACCCACCCATTCAGTGGCAGCACTTGTGCCCTAGTTGTACACTTCACAGCTAGATTTGCATCAAGCACATTCAAAAATACGCCATTCTTAACCGTCCCCAGGATGACACCGGGGTAGGTAGCAAAGTCTTTCCTGATCCCAGCTCTGTTCATCTTGGATCATTTTTAAAAAACACAGCAAGCAAGGGTTACTCCAAGCGGAGTCTCCCTTTTTTCAAAAAATTGGGCCACACAGACACCCCATCAGTGGCAGCACTTGTGCCCTAGTTGCAAACAGGATGTTTTGATTTGCATCAAGCACATTCCAAATCCACAAGCATTTACTCTCCCCAGGATGACACAGGGGTAGTAAATTCCTTGTGGATCCATGACTTGTTCATTTTGATGAACGTTAGTCTGTCCACATTGTCACTGGACAGACGCGTGCGCTTATCTGTCAGCACACACCCAGCAGCACTGAAGACACGTTCCGAGACAACGCTGGCAGCTGGACACGACAAAATCTCCAAGGCGTAAGTGGAGAGCTCTGGCCATTTTTCAAGATTTGAAGCCCAAAATGAGCAAGGCTCCATTTGCAAAGTCATGGCATCGATGTTCATTTGGAGATACTCCTGTATCATCCTCTCCAGCCGTTGACTATGTGTTAGACTTGTTGTCTCTGTTGGCCTTGCAAAGGAGGGTCTAAAAAAATTATGAAAATATTCCATAAAATTGCTGTTACCAGCACCAGATACAGTCCTACTGGTACGGGTAGACTGTTGAAGATGACGAGACCGTCCCATGTTTGTCAAGTTACAACTTACAACTAGGAGATTCACTCCCTGCACCTGCACGGTTGTTTGGTGGAAAAGCCGAGTTAAGATCGAGTAACAGCTTCTGCTGATACTCCTGCATACGTGCGTCCCTTTCTATGGCTGGAATTATGTCACAAAATTTGGACTTGTACCGGGGATCTAATAGTGTGGCAAGCCAGTAGTCATCATCACTTCTAATTTTGACAATACGAGGGTCATGTTGGAGTTAGTGCAGCAAAAAAGCACTCATGTGTCTTGCGCAGCCATGCGGACCAAGTCCACGCTGTGTTTGTGGCATAGAGGTGCTAACCGTTCTTTCTTCCTCTGACATCTCCCCCCAACCTCTTTCAACTGAAATTTGACCAAGGTCTCCCTCATCCGCTGAGTCTTCCATGTCCATGGACAGTTCGTCCTCCATTTCTTCATGTTCTCCTGCACCTTCCTCAACATTTCGCCTGCTACCATGCGCCCTTGTTGATCCCTGTCCCCCATGGTCTAATGCCTGCCGCGTTGGTGATGATGAACGTCTGGACCTTGGAGATGTTGTTATGTCTTGCGCATATGAATCCTCCTGTAGTTCCTCCCCTTCCTGTTGTCCCACCCCCTGACTCCGAATAGTGTTTAGTGTGTGCTCCAGCATGTAAATGACTGGAATTGTCATGCTGATAATGGCATTGTCAGCGCTAAACATATTCGTCGCCATGTCGAAACTGTGCAGGACGGTGCATAGGTCCTTGATCTGAGACCACTCCATCAGGGTGATCTGCCCCACCTCTGCATCTCGTTGGCCCAGGCTATACGTCATGACGTATTGCACCAGGGCTCGGCGGTGCTGCCACAGTCGCTGTAACATGTGGAGAGTCGAATTCCAGCGTGTCGGCACATCGCATTTCAGGCAATGAACCGGCAGGCCGAAAGACTTCTGGAGCGATGCAAGTCGCTCAGCTGCGGCGCTTGAACGGCGGAAGTGAGCAGACAGTTTTCGTGCCCTGGTCAGAAGGCCATCTACGCCGGGATAGTGTGTTAAAAATTGCTGGACAACAAGGTTCAACACGTGAGCCATACAAGGTACGTGTGTCACCTTGCCCAGGCGAAGGGCTGCACCCAGGTTTGCAGCATTGTCGCACACGGCCTTACCAGGCTGCAGGTTGAGTGGAGACAACCATTTATTAAACTCGGACCGCAGAGCTGACCACAACTCCTCAGCTGTGTGACTCTTATTCCCAAGACATGTCAAGCTAAAGACCGCCTGATGATGTTGCGCTCTGCTGCCAGCATAGTAATGAGGGGTGCGTGATTCCTTCTGCGCAGTGAGAACGCTGGTGGCCTGACCAGGCAGGCTCGGGGCGGAGGTGGAGGACACAGATGAGGTGGAGGAGGCAGAAGCAGTGGCGGAACTTGGACAGACAGAGGATTGACACACAAGTCGTGGGGACGGCAAGACTTGTGCAGCAGACCCTTCACCATCTATCACCATAGTTACCCAGTGCCCAGTCAGCGACATGTAACGTCCCTGTCCATGCTTACTGGTCCAAGTATCGGTGGTAAAATGCACCCGTTCACACACAGAGTTTCTCAAGGAAGTGGTGATGTTGTGTGCGACATGCTGGTGTTGCGCGGGCACACCTTTCTTAGAGAAGTAGTGGCGACTGGGCATCTGGTACTGGGGCACAGCGACAGACATAAGGTTATAAAATCCTGTGTGTCCACCAGGCGGAAAGGCAGCATTTTGGTAGCCAAGAGCTTACAGAGGGATAAAGTCAACCTCTTAGCTTTGTCATGGGTCGCAGGAAATGGCCTTTTATTTGTCCACATCTGAGGGACAGAGATCTGGCTGCTGTGTGTAGACGGTGTTGAGTAGGGTGTCCCTGGAAAAATGCAGGTTTGTGAGGAAAGTGCAGTCGGAGACATGATGTTGCCTTCATCCAACGTTGGTGCTATCGATGTCTGAGAGAGCTGTACACACGCACTTGTTTCCCCTTCCAAACCAACTGACGACCTACCAAGCAAACTACCTGTTGCGGTTACAGTGCTGGAAGTTGTGCGTGGAAAACCAGGTGTGACAGCTGTCTCCACAGTCCTAGAAGATTAAGAGCGCGCGGATGCACTGGAAGGGGCAGGCGGTGGATGGTTCGCTCCGCTAGGCCGCATTGCAGCACGGTGAGCTTCCCACTGGGACCTATGATATTTATTCATGTGACGATTCATGGAAGAAGTTGTCAAACTGCTGAGGTTTTGACCTCTACTAACAGAATCACGACAAATTTTACACATCACATAATTTGGGCGATCTTTTTCTATGTCAAAAAAGGACCAGGCTAGGCAAGGCTTAGATGGCATGCGACCTGCTGATCCCCCCCCCGACTAGTGCTCAGAGGCAGAGTGGTGGCTGATGATGCAGTTGTAGACGTGCTACCAGTGCTCCGACTCTGTCCAGGAAGGCGCAAGGTAACTTCGTCGTCGGTTGCATCCTCCTCCACCGCCTCTGTTGACCTCCTCGAGTGCCTGACTGTGGGTTGACAGTAGGTGGGATCTAGAACTTCATCATCAATTGTTGTGTTTGCACTCCCCTCACCCTCAGACCGAGCCTCTTCTTGCCCTGACCGAATATTTAAGTTGTCATCCCAATCTGGTATCTGCGTCTCATCGTCATCAGTATGTTCCTCATTGTCTATAACCACAGGTGTTACAGTTTGTGACAAAGGGTCAACATTATGCTCAGAAACTTGGTCCTCACGGCCTGAATCAGAGTCACAAATGTTCTGGGCATCACTGCAGACCATTTCCTGGTCTGTACTCACTGTAGCTTGGGAGCAGACCTCTGATTCCCAGGCTATAGTGTGACTGAACAGCTCTGCAGACTCAGCCATCTCACTTCCACCATACTGTGCAGGGCTGATGGAGACTTCAGAGCTGGGAGAAAGCAAGTTTGATTGGGATGACAACTCAGAGGACTGGTGTTTTTTGGATGCGGTAGTTGAGGTGTCTGAGAAGGCACTTGTTGGACCACTTGAGATCCATTCAAGCATTTTCCTTTTTTGGCCATCATCTACCTTTGTTCCTGTTGTTCGTGTCCGTAAAAAAGGGAGCACATCGGATTGTCCACGGTAAGTAGTAGACATCTTACTTTTGCTGGTAGATGGTCTATCTTCAGCAGATGTTAATGGAGCTTTGCCACCTTCCCCACGGACAAACCCTTTTTTTCCTTTTCCAACACGCCTCTTCCCCTTTCCACCAGCATCTGCCATTTTGCCACTCATGTTGATTGCGACAAGATTGTGCACTTAAAATGTGGTAGTAAAAATTGAGAGGTGGTGTAGATTGCAGCGGTGGTCTAGCTTTATTAACAGCAGAATAATAAAGAATAATTATCCCTGACAATGCAACTACGGCCCTTAAACTGGCAGCATAAATTGCTAGTATAATGGCTTAGTAACAATGAGTTGGAGTGTGCAATGCAGGCAGACGTGCTGCAAATATCTTTGCACTAGTGGGACTATACAGAAGTCCAATAGCCACGTTTAGGATGCCACTAAGTCACTCAGTGTTTGCTAGTATAATGGCTTAGTAACAATGAGTTGGAGTGTGCAATGCAGGCAGACGTGCTGCAAATATCTTTGCACTAGTGGGACTATACAGAAGTCCAATAGCCACGTTTAGGATGCCACTAAGTTCACTCAATGTTTGCTAGTATAATGGCTTAGTAACAATGAGTTGGAGTGTGCAATGCAGGCAGACGTGCTGCAAATATCTTTGCACTAGTGGGACTATACAGAAGTCCAATAGCCACGTTTAGGATGCCACTAAGTTCACTCAGTGTTTGCTAGTATAATGGCTTAGTAACAATGAGTTGGAGTGTGCAATGCAGGCAGACGTGCTGCAAATATCTTTGCACTAGTGGGACTATACAGAAGTCCAATAGCCACTTTTAGGATGCCACTAAGTTCACTCAGTGTTTGCTAGTATAATAGGTTAGTAACAATGAGTTTGAGTGTGCAATGCAGGCAGACGTGCTGCAAATATCTTTGCACTAGTGGGACTATACAGAAGTCCAATAGCCACGTTTAGGATGCCACTAAGTTCACTCAGTGTTTGCTAGTATAATGGCTTAGTAACAATGAGTTGGAGTGTGCAATGCAGGCAGACGTGCTGCAAATATCTTTGCACTACTGGGGCAATACAGCAGTTCAACAGCCACGTTTAGGATGCCACTAGGTTCACTCAGTGTTTGCTAGTATAATGGCTTAGTAACAATGAGTTTGAGTGTGCAATGCAGGCAGACGTGCTGCAAATATCTTTTCACTAGTGGAATTATACAGAAGTCCAATAGCCACGTTTAGGATGCCACTAGGTTCACTCAGTGTTTGCTAGTATAATGGCTTAGTAACAATGAGTTGGAGTGTGCAATGCAGGCAGACGTGCTGCAAATATCTTTGCACTAGTGGGACTATACAGAAGTCCAATAGCCACGTTTAGGATGCCACTAAGTTCACTCAGTGTTTGCTAGTATAATGGCTTAGTAACAATGAGTTGGAGTGTGCAATGCAGGCAGACGTGCTGCAAATATCTTTGCACTAGTGGGACTATACAGAAGTCCAATAGCCACGTTTAGGATGCCACTAAGTTCACTCAGTGTTTGCTAGTATAATGGCTTAGTAACAATGAGTTGGAGTGTGCAATGCAGGCAGACGTGCTGCAAATATCTTTGCACTAGTGGGACTATACAGAAGTCCAATAGCCACGTTTAGGATGCCACTAAGTTCACTCAGTGTTTGCTAGTATAATGGCTTAGTAACAATGAGTTGGAGTGTGCAATGCAGGCAGACGTGCTGCAAATATCTTTGCACTACTGGGGCATTACAGCAGTCCAACAGCCACGTTTAGGATGCCACTAGGTTCACTCAGTGTTTGCTAGTATAATGGCTTAGTAACAATGAGTTTGAGTGTGCAAAGGGCAGGAGGGTACAGTGGCAGGGTTGTGGGTCTCTGGGTAGAGGAAAGGAAGCCTGCCTTTCTATCCCTCCTAATGGGGAAATGCAGCGAGGAAATCCCTGACCTTAGCTACACAGACGCTGTCATCTTGTGTAGCTGTTAAACTCTGTTTTAAACTCTGTCACCTATGGCTCTGACCCTGCCGGTATGAGCCCTTAAAAGGACTGATAGAAAGTGCTATCCCTAAGCTGTCCAGCGCTGTGTATGGAGCGTATACAGCAGTATCGGCGATAGGAGGTGCGCCAGTGATGTCTGACACCAAAGACGCAGAAGGCAGATAATGGCGTGCTGGAGGAAAATGTCCGGTTTTATAATGCAGGGACATGTGACATGGACATCCTATCACACATGCCATTGCTTCCCTGGCTAAAAGTCCACTTAGCTGTGTGTGTGTCTGGGATTGGCTGACATGCTGGCCCGCCCCACTACACGCGCGCGCTTAGGGAAGGAAGACAAGGAAAAAAAAAATGGCGATTATCCATACAGCAGTGATCTGAATGCGCTGTTCCTGCACACTATACACTGAAATGTCATAATAGTGTGAGTCACAGAGTGACTTACACTATTACAGTGGAAAGCCAGCTAGGAATTAGCTGTTTTTTTTGCTAATAGAACCGTTCTCGAACGTATCTAGAACTATCGAGCTTTAGCAAAAAAGCTTGAGTTCTAGTTCGATCTAGAACAGCCCCAAAATCACTCGAGCCGCGAACTGGAGAACCTCGAACCGCGAACCGCGCTCAACTCTATTACAGAGCTCTCCATTCTTTGTAGGTAAGAAAATTTGCAAAATCGGCAGTATATCAAATACTTATTTTCCCCACTGTTTATGTCTCCCACCTTGGTATATATGTCCCCATCCTAGGCCCGATCCTGGTGTATCTGTCTCCCATCCTGGTATATATTGTCACACAGTGTCTGGCTCAAAACTCGCTGGGTGTTAGGACTACTTCTAATGCTGTTCACACAACAGAGTTGGACACTCTATACAATGCTGTTTTTGAGTTGCACAGAATGGCTCGGGTGTTGACCAAGTGTGCTTTTGTTAGTAAGCGGGCTTTCAGTAGTTAATGTCTGCTAGCCTGTGGATTGCTGGAGTCACATGTTGCAGGAGACCTATCACAGTCACCTTCACCCTTTTTAAGATGGTGGAGCCTGTTCTCCCTTGCTGATGATAGCTTTATGTGATCCTGGTCCTTGTGCTTTGTTATCCAGTTGCTGGTGAGTTCTGTGGGCTGTTTGGTGTGTTGTGGAAATACTCTTGTTGTCTGATTATTTCCTTACTTTCTTTAGTTTCCTCCTGATAACGTATTATATACAGTCATATGAAAAAGTTTGGGCACCCCTATTAATGTTAACCTTTTTTCTTTATAACAATTTGGGTTTTTGCAACAGCTATTTCAGTTTCATATATCTAATAACTGATGGACTAAGTAATATTTCTGGATTGCAATGAGGTTTGTTGTACTAACAGAAAATGTTCAATCCGCATTTAAACAAAATTTGACCGGTGCAAAAGTATGGGCACCTCAACATAAAAGTGACATTAATATTTTGTAGATCCTCCTTTTTCAAAAATAACAGCCTCTAGTCGCTTCCTGTACCTTTTAATGAGTTCCTGGATCCTGGATGAAGGTATATTCGACCATTCCTGTTTACAAAACAATTCCAGTTCAGTTAAGTTTGATTGTCACCAAGCATAGACAGCATGCTTCAAATCATCCCACAGATTTTCAATGATATTCAGGTCTGGGGACTAGGGTGGTCATTCCAGAACATTGTAATTGTTCCTCTGAATGAATGCCTGAGTAGATTTGGAGCGGTGTTTTGGATCATTGTCTTGCTGAAATATCCATCCCCTGCGTAACTTCAACTTCGTCACTGATTCTTGCACATTATTGTCCAGAATCTGCCGATACTGAGTTGAATCCATGCGACCCTCAACTTTAACAAGATTCCCGGTGCCGGCATTGGCCACACAACCCCAAAGCATGATGGAACCTCCACCAAATTTTACTGTGGGTAGCAAGTGCTTTTCTTGGAATGCCGTCTTTTTTTGCCTCCATGCATAACGCCTTTTTGTATTACCAAACAACTCAATCTTTCTTTCATCAGTCCACAGGACCTTCTTCCAAAATGTAACTGGCTTGTACAAATGTGCTTTTGCATACCTCAGGTGACTCTGTTTGTAGCGTGCTTGCAGAAACGGCTTTTTTTGCATCACTATCCCATACAGCTTCTCCTTGTGCAACGTGCACTGTATTGTTGACCGATGCACATTGACACCATCTGCAGCAAGATGATGCTGCAGGTCTTTGGAGGTGGTCTGTGGATTGTCTTTGACTGTTCTCACCATTCTTCTTCTCTGCCTTTCTGATATTTTTCCTGGCCTGCCACTTCTGGGCTTAACAAGAACTGTACCTGTGTTTAATAAAAGATCTGGAGATATGGAGGCCCTTGCTGGTATCATCACCCTCTGTGTCACTTTCATCATCTTCTACATCCTGGACGTCTTTATTAGATGTGCTCTGGGAGTTGTCAGTTTCAGCTTCTGCTGGGTGTAAGTGTTTTCTAAGAAACTTATCAACATTTGCCTGGGTAGTGACCGCAGCTGGTCTAGGCAAAGAACTGGCCATTTTGTTGCCAATTTTGACCATATTGAAGTCGATCACTTATTATTTTCAGATAGAGAGGAAGGGGGCTTAACCTCACTACTCCCTCTGGGCAGCGTGGAGACAAGAGCTTTACATGCCCCTGGGGGGGGGAGTGGGTGAGAAGAGGATAACTTTATGTTAAAGGTGAATCTGTGTGGCAGTTCTCAATATCAGCCCCTCTGTAAAACCCCACTGTCAACTTCAGGGTCTGTGAAGGTACAGTCATATGAAAATGTTTGGGCACCCCTATTAATGTTAACCTTTTTTCTTTATAACAATTTGGGTTTTTGCAAAAGCTATTCCAGTTTCGTATATCTAATAATTGATGGACTGAGTAATATTTCTGGATTGAAATGAGGTTTATTGTACTAACAGAAAATGTGCAATCCGCATTTAAAAAAAATTTGACCGGTGCAAAAGTATGGGCACCTCAACATAAAAGGGACATTAATATTTTGTAGGTCATCCTTTTTCAAAAATAACAGCCTCTAGTTGCTTCCTGTAGCTTTTAATGAGTTCCTGGATGCTGGATGAAGGTATATTTTACCATTCCTGTTTACAAAACAATTCCAATTCAGTTAACCCCTTTAGGACGAAGCCAGTTTTGTACTTAATGACCAGGCCATTTTTTGCAATTCTGACCAGTGTCACTTTATGAGGTCATAACTCTGGAACGCTTCAACGGATCCCGGTGATTCTGACATTGTTTTTTCGTGACATATTGTACTTCATGATAGTTATAAATTTAGAACGATATTTTTTGCTTTTATTTGTGAAAAAATCGGAAATTTGATGAAAATTTTGAAAATTTTGCAATTTTCAAACTTTTAATTTTTATGCCCTTAACCCAGAGAGTTATGTCACACAAAACAGTTAATAAATAACATTTCCCACATGTCTACTTTACATTAGCGCAATTTCTGAAACAAAATGTTTTGGGGTTAGGAAGTTAGAAGGGGTCAAAGTTCATCAGCAATTTCCCATTTTTTCAACAAAATTCACAAAACCATTTTTTTAGGGACCACATCACATTTGAAGTGACTTTGAGAGGCCTAAGTGACAGAAAATACCTAAAAGTGACACCATTCTCAAAACAGCACGCCTCAAAGTACTCAAAACCACATCCAAGAAGTTTATTAACCCTTCAGGTGCTTCACAGGAACTAAAGCAAAGTGGAATGAAAAAAAGCAAAAAATAAAATTTTACCTAAAATGTTGCTCTACCCCAAATTTATTCACTTTTAGAAGAAATAACACAACAAAATGAACCCCAAAACTTGTTACCCACTTTCTTATGAACGCGCCAATACCCCACATGTGGTCAGAAACCTTTGTTTGGACAAATGGGAGGGCTTGGAACAGAAGGAGCAATATTTGAATTTTGGAAAGCAAATTTGGCTGAAATAGATTGCGGGCACCATGTTGCATTTACATGTCCGCCAAGGTACCTAAACAGCAGAAACCCCTTACAAGTGACACCATTTTGGAAACTAGACCCCTTAAGGCTTCTATCTAGGGGTATAGTGAGCATTTTGGATACACAGGTACTTCACAGATTTTGATAACGTTACGTTGTCACATTGAAAATTTTCATTTTTTTCTCAAAAATGTTGCTTTAGCATCAATTTTTTCACTTTTTCAAGAGGTAATTCCAAAAATGTGACCCCAATGTTTGTTACCCACTTTTTTATGAGTGCGGTGATACCTCACTTGTGGTCTGAAACCTTTGTTTGGAGAAATGGGAGGGCTTGGAACGGAAGGAGCAATATTTGAATTTTGGAAAGGAAATTTGGCTGAAAAAGATTGCGGGCACCATGTCGCATTTGGAGGACCCCTAAGGTACGTAAACAGCAAAAAAACACCACAAGTGACCCCATATTGGAAACTAGGCCCCTCAAGGAATTTATCTTGATGTTTGGTGAGTACCCTGAACCCCCAGGTGCTTTACAGAAGTTTATAACGTTGAGCCATGAAAATAAAAAAATAAAATTTTACCACAAAATTGTTACTTCAACCAGGTAGCTTTTTTTTTCACAAGGGTAACAGGAAAAAAATCACCATGAAATTTATTGCGCAATTTCTCCTGAGTTTGTTGATATCTTGTATGTGGTGGAAATCAACTGTTTGGGCACACTACAGGGCTCAGAAGAGAAGGAGTGCAATTTGACTGCAAAATTGGCTGGAATCAATAGCGGACGCCATGTTGCATTAGGAGAACCCCTGAGGTGCCTAAGCAGTGGAGGTCCCCCACAAGTGACCCCATTCTGGAAATAAGACCCCTCAAGGCTTTAATCTAGGTGTATATTGAGCATTTTGAATACACGAATACTTCACAGAATTTGATAAGCTTAGGTTGCCATATTGAAATTTTCATTTTTTTCACAAAAATGTTGATTTAGCGACACATTTTTCACTTTTTCAAGAGGCAACAACAAAACGTGTACCCCACAGGTTGTTATCTAATTTCTTGTGAACGCAGGGATACCACATATGTGGCCAAAAACCTTTGTTTGGATAAATGGGAGGGCTTGGAATGGAAGGAGCACCATTTGAATTTTGGAAAAGTTGAAGTAAATTGCGCGCACCATGTCACATTAGCAGGGCCCCTTGGGCACCTATACATCAGAAACCCCCCACAAGTGACCTCATTTTGGAAACTGGACCCCTCAAGGATTTTATTCAGGAGTATAGTAAACATTTTGAATCCACAGGTACTTCACAAAACTGTTGCTGTAGCAAAAAATTTCTCACTGTTAAGGGGGCTTTACACGCTGCGACATCGCTAATGCGGAGTCGTTAGGGTCACGGAATTGGTGACGCACATCCGGCCGCATTAGCGATGTTGCTGCGTGTGACACCGATGAGCGATTTTGCATCGTTGCAAAAACGTGCAAAATCGCTCATCGGTGACATGGGGGTCCATTCTCGATTATCGTTACTGCAGCAGTAACGATGTAGTTCGTCGCTCCTGCGGCAGCACACATTGCTATGTGTGACGCCGCAGGAACGAGGAAGCTCCCCTTACCTGCCTCCCGGCCGCTATGAGGAAGGAAGGAGGTGGGCGGGATGTTCCGGCCACTCATCTCCGCCCCTCCGCTTCTATTGGGCGGCCGCTCAGTGACGTCACTGTGACGCCACACGGACCGCCCCCTTAGAAAGGAGGCGGTTTGCCGGTCACAGCGACGTCGCCGGGCAGGTAAGTATGTGTGACGCATGTGCGCGATGTTGTGCGGCATGGGCAGCGATTGCCCGTGTCGCACAACAGATGGGGGCGGGTACCCACGCTAGCGATATCGGGACCGATATCGCAGCGTGTAAAGTAGCCTTTAGGCTATGTGGCCATGATCCAGCGACACGGCGTCTAGTACCCAGTGTCAGCCTCCTGCAGAAATGTGAGTGTTGTCCACGGGAGAACGCAGCTGCCCATGCCCACGATTTGGGTTCAGGCTGCTGTGGACTTTAGTTCTATTCTACCTGCAAAGAACACTCATCTCCGCAGCATAAATTGACATCCTGAGGCTCGGGAAGCTGCGCCACAGGTCGATTTATGCTGCGGAGAAAAGAAACACAGTGGGCACGGGATTTCTAAAAATCCTGCCACTGTGCTTCTACTGCACAACGCAGCGTTATGGACGCAGGGAAAACACTCTGCGCCCAAAATGTTGCAAACCCTGATTGTGGGCACACAGCGTAAAATGCTACAATGGATGAATGGATAGATGTCAAACATATATAACGTCCCACCCCCCTGCATATTCTAAGCTGGCGCCCTTTAGTGCCTTTCATGTGACACTAAAGGATGCCTAGCCTTGTATTTAGCCCAAAAAAAAAAAAAATAATTAAAATAAATGACGTGGGGTCCCCCCTATTTTTGATAGCCAGCTAGGGTAAAGCAGACAGCTGTAGCCTGCAAACCACAGCTGACAGCTTCATCTTGTCTGGTGATCAATTTGGAGGGCTCCCCAAGCTGTTTTTTTTTTTTAATTATTTATAAATAAATAATTAAAAAAAAAAAACAAACGTGGGGTCCCCCCAAATTAGATCACCAGCCAAGGTGAAGCTGACAGCTGGGGTCTGGTATTCTCAGGATGGGAAGAGCCACGGTTATTGGACTCTTCCCAGCCTAAAAATAGCAGGCCGCAGCCGCCCCAGAAGTGGCGCATCCATTAGATGCGCCAATTCTGGCGCTTCGCCCCAGCTCATCCCGCGCCCTGGTGCGTTGGCTAACGGGGTAATGAATGGGGTTGATACCAGGTGTGTAATGTCACCTGGCATCAAGCCCAGCAATTAGTTATGTCACGGCGTCTATCAGATACCCGACATAACTAATTGACAGTAATAAAAAAAAAATTGACAACAAAAAAAAAATTTATTTGAAAAAACACTCCCCAAAACATTCCCTGATTGACCAATTTATTGAAAAGAAAAAAAAAAAAATCCACAATAATCCATTTGGATGTCCCACGTCGCCTCTGGACCTTCTAGAATATGGGGGGCACGTTCAGGGAACGTATCCCCCATTTTCTAGGAGGGCAGACCCTCCATTTGAGGAGAGTGGGTGCAAAGAATCTGCACCCACTCTCCCCGGGTCACAGCTGCAGACTCTGTGCAGCAGCAGCCAGCGTCCTGAACACAGGAAGCTGTCATCTGCTCGGCACATGTGACCGGAGTCTGCAGAGAAGGAGCCGGAGGAGGGGGCCGCGGGGGATCAGCGCTCCGGTATGTATGACACCGGGGGACACCAGGGGGAGGGTAGGGGGGGACCCGGCAGGGCCTAGGGAGCAGGTTTCTGTCGCATGTGTGATGGCACATGCGACAGAAACCATAGGAACAGTTGAAATGCGGCCGGCGCGCTGCTGTGATCGCCGGTGCGCGCGGCCATCTTGGATTTTCGGGAGGGGGTTGGGGGTCGGGGGGGCACTTTGGGGACACCGGGGGACCGGAGGGAACCGGGAAAAAGATTTATCTCCCATCTGGCATGTTTGAACATGCCAGATGGGAGATAAATCATTTTTTACCGGCGCGGTCATTTACTATAACTTGATGATCGGTATACGGTGTATACCGGTCATCACGTGACTGGGGACCGGAAAAACCGGCCCGAATCATGATCTCCAGGGTCTCAGCTACCCCCGGCAGCTGAGACCCCGGAAATTTTCTGACTCTGGGGGGCGCTAGACCCTTTTTTCCGACCGCCGTTAAAAAGCGGCGGATCGGAAAAAGTACCCTTATTTACCGCCGTTAAAAGGCGTATCGGCGGTCGTAAAGGGGTTAAGTTTGATGGTCGCCGAGCATGGACAGCACGCTTCAAATCATCCCACAGATTTTTAATGATATTCAGGTCTGGGTACTGGGATGGCCATTCCAGAACATTGTAATTGTTCCTCTGCATGAATGCCTGAGTAGATTTGGAGCGGTGTTTTGGATCATTGTCTTGCTGAAATATCCATCCCCTGCGTAACTTCAACTTCGTCACTGATTCTTGCACATTATTGTCCAGAATCTGCCGATACTGAGTTGAATCCATGCGACCCTCAACTTTAACAAAATTCCCGGTGCCGGCATTGGCCACACAGCCCCAAAGCATGATGGGACCTCCACCATATTTTACTGTGGGTAGCAAGTGCTTTTATTGGAATGCCATGTTTTTTTGCCTCCATGCATAACGCCTTTTTCTATGACCAAACAACTCAATTTTTGTTTCATCAGTCCAAAGGACCTTCTTCCAAAATGTAACTGGCTTGTCCAAATGTGCTTTTGCATACCTCAGGTGACTCTGTTTGTGGCGTGCTTGCAGAAACGGCTTCTTTCGCATCACTCTCCCATACAGCTTCTCCTTGTGCAAAGTGCGCTGTATTGTTGACTGATGCAAATTGACACCATCTGCAGCAAGATGATGCTGCAGATCTTAAGAGGTGGTCTGTGGATTGTCCTTGACTGTTCTCACCATTCTTCTTCTCTGACTTCTGATATTTTTCTTGGCCTGCCACGTCTGGGCTTAACAAGAACTGTATCTGTGTTCTTCCATTTTCTTACTATGTTCCTCACAGTGGAAACTGACAGTTTAAATCTCTGAGACAACTTTTTGTATCCTTTCCCTGAACAACTATGTGTTGTATAATCTTTGTTTTCAGATCATTTGAGAATTGTTTTGAGGAGCCCATGATGCCACTCTTCATAGGAGATTCAAATAGGAGAACAACTTGCAAGTGGCCACCTTAAATACCTTTTCTCATGATTGGATACACCTGCCTATGAAGTTCAAAGCTCAATGAGGTTACAAAACCAATTTAGTGGTTTAGTAAGTCAGTATAAAGTAGTTCGGAGTGTTCAAATCAAGAAATTGATAAGGGTGCCCATACATTTGCACCGGTCAAATTTTGTTTAAATGCGGATTGCACATTTTCTGTTAGTACAATAAACCTCATTTCAATCCTGAAATATTACTGAGTCTATCAGTTATTAGATATATGAAACTGAAATAGCTGTTACAAAAACCTAAATTGTTA
This sequence comes from Anomaloglossus baeobatrachus, assembly GCF_048569485.1. NCBI lineage: Eukaryota > Metazoa > Chordata > Amphibia > Anura > Aromobatidae > Anomaloglossus > Anomaloglossus baeobatrachus. The sequence continues at coordinate 502,153,521 of NC_134356.1, read as the reverse complement.
TAAAGAAAAAAGGTTAACATTAATAGGGGTGCCCAAACTTTTTGATATGACTGTATACCTCTGTGTGTCATTGCTGTGAGTTTGAGTTTTGTTTATTTCCCCCATATGTTTATTTGTGTAGGATTTACCACTTCTGTCCCAGCCCTCTCCTATGTAGAGGGAGGGGGGTCAATAGACCAGGGTTGTTCAGAAGCTAGGGCAATGAAGGCTGTCCCAAACATCATCACCTTCAGACGTACCTTTGGGATCAGAGTCAGCTAGTGTTTCCCTAGCCTGAGGGCCAGTTAGGCTCTCCTGTCTCTAGAGATCCCGTCACACCCCGTGACATATATGTATACCATCCTGGTATATTTGTCTCCCATCTTGGTATATTGTATAGATCAATGCTCTGTGTTCTTAAAAAAAATGCAGCATACGCTATCATGATCTGTTTTTGCAAAAAAAAACAACTCTGTCATTCAAAGTCATTGGGTCTGCATAAAACTAATCACATAAGGATATACGTATGTTAGGGGTGAAGATCAGGAACAAAGTAAATATTGACCTATCACTGCGCTGCTGAAGATATGACATAAATCCAAAGATGATCAAATGAAGGTGTTTTTTTATGCAACGCGTTTTGAAGTGTCTTCCCACTTCTTCATCAGGAAATCCACCATACTGGTGGATTTCCTGATGAAGAAGTGGGGCGACACTTCGATTTATGTCATATCTTCGGCAACAGAGTGACAGCTCCACCTTTCCTTTGTTCCTCATCTGCTTCGGCTTGACAAGCACGTGGACTCTGCAGCAGCTGATTACATGCTTTGAATCAGGTTGTGTGACACATAACCCCATAAGGTGAACACATTCCCTTATTATATTTGCATGTTTGTTGGATAAGACCCTATTGCGCTTTTTCCCCCTTCAGTTTTTCATTTATGTTGGGGGTGGACATATCATTGAATTTATGTTGGGGGTGGACATATCATTGAAGTAACCAGTGCAGCTGCATAGTGGCCCAAGAGGTAAGGAGTCCACATCCACATCCAAAACACCAAGCAGCTTCTGTCAAAAACACGTTATTGGACTGCAAAAGGCCCATGTATTGTTCTTGCACAGAGGCCCTTTTTTGTCTGTGTCCACCACTATCATCTCATTTTAGGTTCCAGAGCACTTCTGATTACTTCAAAGGTCTTCTTTGATCAGCAATGTCCTGTCCTACCGTATGTATGTGGAGTGGGTCATTCATGGTGCATGAGAAGTCAGAGCTTTGGGACAACATTCCCCTCCGCCAACATTGACAGTAATAAGGAGATATACAAGTTACTGTAAGTACCACCAGATCCTTGGCATCTTATGTACCCTAAATAGATAAGTATGATGGTTAATACCAATTTATTTATTTTAATTACATCTCCAAGCTTTTTAAGATGATGATGATACATAGAGATAGAAGAGCTGCTGTGATATAACTGTGTCACAGCTGGTTTTATTGCAACACAAGTTGTAGTTTTGAGTGACACACATACACATTGAGCATTTCACAAGCCTATCATCTATATCCATACAGTGAAGGAAATAATTATTTGATCCCGTGCTGATTTTATAAGTTTGCCAACGGACAAAGACATGAACAGTATATAATTTTAAGGGTAGGTTAATTTTAACAGTGAGAGAGAGAATTTCCAAAATAAAATCCAGAAAATCACATTGTATACATTTATTTGCATATTGCAGAGAGAAATAAGTATTTGATCCCTCTGGCAAACAAGACTTAATACTGTACTTGGTGGCAAGCCCCTTGTTGGCAAGCTCAGCAGTCAGACTTTTTTGTAGTTAATTATAAGATTTGCGCACATGTCAGGAGGAATTTTTGCAGATAATCTCTAAATCAGTAAGATTTTGAAGCTGTCGCTTGGCAACTTGGAGCTTCAGCTCCCTCCATACGTTTTCTATGGGGTTAAGGTCTGCAGAATGGCTAGGCTACTCCATGACATTAATGTGCTTATTTCTGAGCCACTCCTTTGTTGCCTTGGCTGTATGTTTTGGGTCATTGTCGTGCTGCGCAGCCATGGCGCATTTTTAATGACCTGGCGGAGGGACGGAGGTTGTCACTTAGGATTTTACGGTACATGGCTCCATCCATTGTCCCATTGATGCAGCGAAGTAGTCTTGCGCCCTTAGCAGAGAAATATCCCCAAAACATAATGTTTCCACCTCCATGTTTGACAGTGGGGATGATGTTCTTTGGGTCAAAGGCAGCATTTCTCTTCTTCCAAACACGGCGAGTTGAGTTAAGGCCAAAGAGCTCAATTTTTGTTTCATCTGACCACAGCACCTTCTCCCAATCACTGTCAGAATCATCCAGGTGTTCATTGTCAAACTTCAGATGGGCCTGCACATGTGCCTTCTTGAGCAGTGGGACTTTGCGGGCACTGCAGGATTTTAAGCCATTACAGCCCTAATGTGTTACCAATGGTTTTCTTGGTGACAGTGGTCCCATCTGCTTTGAGATCATTAACAAGTTCCCCCTGTGTAGTTTTAGGCTGATCTTTCACCTTCCTCATGATCATGGATACCCCACGAGGTGGAGTCCCAGATCGAAGTCTATTGACACTCATTTTGTATTTCTTAAATTTTCTTACTATTGCACCAACAGTTGTCTCCTTCTCACCCAGCATCTTACTTATGGTTTTGTAGCCCATTAAAGCCTTGTGCAGGTCTACGATGTTGTCCCAGACATCCTTAGAAAGCTCTTTGGTCTTGCCCATGCTGTAGAGGTTAGAGTCTGACTGATTGAGTCTGTGGACAGGAGTCTTTTATACAGGTAACAATTTAAGACAGGTGTCTGTAATGCAGGTAACGAGTTGATTAGGAGCGTCTAACTGGTCTATATGAGCCAGAACTCCTAATGGTTGGTAGGGGATCAAATACTTATTTCTCTCTGCAAAATGCAAATAAATTTATATAATTTATACAATGTGATTTTCTGGATTTTATTATATCTCTCACTGTTAAAATTAACCTACCCTTAAAACTATAGACTGTACATGTCTTTGTCAGTAGGCAAACTAACAAAATCAGCAAGGGATCAAATAATTATTTCCTTTACAGTATATTCATGGACCTGTGATGCCCTTGCCTATCAGGTCGTCACAGGACATTGTGCAATCTGCCCTTCTGCATGGTGTCCATCTCCTCCTTGGTTGCTAAGAACAAGCTAATCAAAACCCTAGAAACACTCTGCACCACACCCACCAGACACACCAATGGGTTGCCTGAAGGGAATAGGGCTGCCCACTTGGGGGGTTGGTAAGGGAGGGTCAAGAGTGTCAGGAGCAGTTCAGTTGAGTGGTGACTCTCGAGAGGAGAGGTCACAAGTTAGTTGGAGGAGGTTAGGAGCTGGGCTACTCAGTTACTAGGTGGCAGACGTTGGTCTGGGCCTTGTAGGAGCTGGAACCCCGGTCGCAGGGGATCGTGTCAAGGGGCACGGAACTGCCGAGAAGGGCAGCTGGCGGCCTTGAGCCATCTCCGGGCAGGGGCTAGGGCACGGCGGGGTACGTGGACCCTAGGCCGGGAAGTAGCTTCAAGCGTCCTGGTAATTTACCCGATGAGGGCGAAGACTTCATGATTCGTCCTCCACCCGCTCCAAAATCGGGGTACTAGCGCAACGAGGGGGATAGGACTTTCCCAATACATAGTCCAGAAAATCCTAAGCGTGAACCCTGAGAGCAAGCTCACACCGTTAGCCATACGGTTGAGCGGGACCTGACTAGTTCTATAGCACAGGGGCCAACCAGTAAAGAAAGTGCCAAGGAAAAGGTCACAGGCTAACAAGCAACACCATCGGGCACGGGACCCCAGCGCACTCTCTCCCTGCTACAGCGGTGCTAAGAATTCCGGATTACAAGTTGTCGGTGTCAGTATTATTGGACTGAGTGAGTACGCAACGACGCTTTCCTCCCCAACGGTGCTCCCCTCTCACCATCACCAAGCCCCGGGGCACTTCCCCCTACCCACGGAGGGGTTAAACACCTGGCTGCCATTCCATCGCCACCGGGCACTTCCAACAGCAGCAGTGGTACTCCACCTTACCACACATCATGGGTAGTGTCACGAACTCTAACCACAAAATCCCATGTAAATATCCCCCTTTTATTTCGAGTGTCTGTGCGACCCCTCCTGGGTCCGGAAACCCCTCGAGCCACCACGGATCCGGATCCAAGCAGCAGCCCGATTGCTGGCGCTGGGGCGGTACACACCTATATTTTCTATCTATCTATCTATCTATATATCTATCTGGACCTCTCTGGAAGAACAATATATGGGTCTTTTGCAGTGCAACAGCTCATCATAATGCAAAATTCCACCAGCTTTGGAGGTAGAAATGGGCCCCTGAGCGGCTGTATAAATGATATATCTGCCTATCTATCTATCTATCTATCTGTGTATCCATCCATCCATCCATCATCTCTGCCACATTGTCAGTACAAGCACAGATCCGAGCTGTAACTAGTAGTGTTCTGTTTTTGTCCTGTGTGAGTCATCCTCTCCGTCTCCTATTGGATGTGCGCTGAGCTCCCTCGGGATTGTGAGGCAAATCCAGCCATTCATAGCTCCATTCACAGATTGCTAGCGTGCAAACCTAGGGAGCATTTCATTCAGTAGAGTTCATTCATGAAAATCTGCAACGCCCCCAACATCCTTAACTAGAGAATGATGCCTGGATGACATGGCTTATGCATGGGTGAAGAAGAGCTCATTTTACAGGATATATGGACTTTCTGATGCCTCACTTTCTGTGAAAGAAGCCAGCTCTTGTTCGGAAGCTGCCAGGCTTCTATCCTGGATTATTTTCCTTATATATTGACAGCTGGATCTCATGGATATACTACAAGAGGCTACACACTTTGGGCTCTAGCTAGTTAAGGTGTCTTCTTAGACTTCTGGATTTTTAGCTGTATGTACCTTACATCTGTATTGTACTTTTTGGAAATTTTATAGTCTGTTTTTTTATAGTGTATATAATTAATGTATAATTATGCTACAAAATCACAAACTTTCAGGTGGATTGAGGACTGATTGACGGCCGGGTCTGGTATAAAATGTCTGTGGGTATTATCATCAGGCTATGAAAGACCACAGTCCACACAGTGGACACATTCTGCATCAGTTCTTTTGTAGATACCCAGTAATGCTTCAAAGGGCCAAGTACAGTCGATTTAGGAATGACTCTATAACCACGACAGAAGAATGTTCACCGAATCCAGCTTTAAATGCCAAAGCTTGTGCCAACTCTCATACAAACGCTATGTCCTATATACCAGTAGAAGACCTCACCTTGGTGACCCACGACAATACAACTACGCTATGCACTTTTATGCCCAAAATGCCACATTTTAAACTGTCCAGCTCAGCGAGCCTGATGAGATTGAGGCATTTCTCTCTGGGCACTAAACAAGTGCCAAGATTAAAACTGACAGATAGTCCCACTGCTCCAAATAGCCCAACATCTGCAGAAAACACTTTCAACAGCTACATGAGCTCTTCTCAAATACGACAGGATGTGGAGGTGAATGCAAAACCCCAAGAGGATTGTGCCCTGCCCGAAAGTGAGAAGTCTGCACCTGATGAGAACAGCTACATTCAGCATGTGAACATGGGACCAGTGCTCTCCTACTGTGTAAAAGTGAGTAGCCTTATGCCGTATGTATATATACTGTATATATACTATATGTGTTAGTACATAAAGTCTATTATGGGACTGCATGCAATATTTAGGGGACATGCTTGGCTAATATCATTAAGATTTTTGAGTTACTAAATGTCTACACAGTATATATAGGCAGCAGCTTGTCATATGCTTGTAAGGTGTGATGCTGGATGTATTTTTTTGTCACACACCTTTGCAAGTACCAGATAATAAGAGATAGCTTAAGAAATGCATACAGGAATAAAAATTAAAGCCTTTTAGAGGTTAGGTTTTGCTTTAAAAAGGTATTCTCAAGTTTGGAAATTTTCTCTAATCCACGGGATAGTGGATAAATTCCTAATTGATGGTGGTACGACCACTTGCACCACGACCAATTTGGAGAAACTGGGCTCAGAAGGGTCCCGTGGGATTGGAACAGTGGTCGATTGTGCACACTACCTCTCCATTCATTCTTAATGTGAACCTGTGAGGTGCAATGTGCACCCAGAACCATGAGCAGTTCTGGGTGCATATAGCTAATCCCTGCCTAACTGTCCCTGTATCTAATAGTATAGATAAACCGATCTTTAGAAAAAGTATTTCTAAAGATCCTCTATGATATGCTAAGATGCCAGGGAGTAGTCGCAGGGGCGTTAGCTTGGCTAGTCGGCCCCCTTAGCATGTTAGCATGCCCACAAGGGCATACTAAAGCCTGCTTTACACGCTGCAATATATCTTACAATGTGTCGGCGGGGTCACGTCGTAAGTGACGCACATCCGGCATTGTAAGTTACATTGCAGTGTGGGACAGGTACGTGCGATTACGATTGAATGTTAAAACGTTCATTGCATACACATCGTACCTTTCTCTAGAATTGCACGTCGGGTTGTTCAATGTTCCCGTGGCAGCACACAACCCAGTGTGTGACACCCCGGGAACATTGAACAGAACTTACCTGCCTCCTGCGGCTGCCGCCGATAATGCGGAAGAAGGAGGTGGGCGGGATGTTTACATCCCGCTCAGCTCCGCCCCTCCGCTTGTATTGGCCGCTGCCGCGTGACGTCGCTGTGACACCGAACGTCCCTCCCATTCCAGGAAGTGGACGTTCGCCGCCCACAGCGAGGTCATATGGACGGGTAAGTACGTGTGACGGGGTTTAATCGTTTGTGCGGCACGTTCAACAAATAGAACATGCCACACATAAGATGGGGGCGTAGCAAATCGCATACGATATCGTATGCGAAATTGCAATGTGTAAAGCAGGCTTAACATGCTAATGATTGCGCAGTGACAGAGGCATGGTCACTCTCACCTCTGCTGCCACCGCTGGTTTTTGGCTCAGTGCACACAATCAGAACGTCCCTGGACTTCTGGTCATGCACACTACACCAGTTTGAAGCTGGGACGCGTACACCTGGCTTCATAGTGCGCATTACTGGAAGTCCAGGATTTCTGATGATGCGCACTGAGCCAAAATCCAGCGTCTGGTGAGTTGGCAGCAGAGAGCAGTGAGATCAACCATGCCTCTGACTCTGTGCATTCATTAGCATGTTAGCACGCTAACAGGGGCTTGCTTACATGCTAAGGGGGCCGACTAGCCAAGTAAACTAACGCCCTCGCGACTACTTGCTGGCCTCTTTAGCATATAATGAAGGATCTTTAGAAATACTTTTTCTAAAGATCTCTTTATCTATGCTAGTGTATACAGGGACGGTTAGGCAGGGATTAGCAATATGCACCCAGAACTGCTTGTGGCTCTGGGTGCATATTGCACGTGACAGGTTCCTTTTAAAGGGATTCCTAGAGATATCGTAGTTCTGCACTTGGCTGGTCTTTAGTTCGCCTATAAGAATGAATGGAGCGGCTATGCGCATGATAGGTCACCGCTCCATTCACACGATGTGGGGGTGCCAACATCTGCTTTCAGATCCCCAGTGATCAGGAAGTTATTCCCCATGCCAAGGATAATAACTTCCAAACTTGAGAATAGCCCTTTAATGACTGATATACAATACTTGCATGTGTACAGTTAATGAGTCACCTCTATACATTTCTACATTCTGATAACATAGGGGTGATGGTGACTTAAGGGGGCTTTACACGCTAAGATATCATTAATGTTTTATAGTCGGGGGTCACGTCGTTAGTGACGCACATCCGGCGTCATTAACGGTATCGCAGCGTGTAACACTTACCAGCGACCTTAAACGTCCTCCAAAGTGGTGAAAATCGTTCACCATGGAGAGGTCGTCCTAAAACCAAAAATTGTTAATGGTTGTTTATAGATGTTGTTCGTCGTTCCTGCGGCAGCACACATCGCTGTGTGTGGCACCGCAGGAGCGATGAACCTCACCTTACCTGTGTCCCGCCCGCAATGAGGAAGGAAGGAGGTGGGTGGGATGTTCATCCCGCTCATCTCCGCCCCTCGGCTTTGATTGGCCGGCCTCTTAGTGACGTCACGGTGACGTCGCCGTGACGCCGAACGCACCTCCCCTTTGAGGGAGGGATTGTTTGGCAGTCACAGCGACGCCGCCAACCAGGTAAGTGCGTGTGACGCTGCCGTAGCGATAATGTTCGCTGCGGCAGCGATCACACGATATAACATGCACGACGGGGGCAGGTGCTTTTGCGTACGATATCGCTAGCAATATCGTAGCGTGTAAAGCCCGCTTAACTATCCTTCATAGCACCATTCAGATAGAACATGCATTGCATCAAACCATTAAATTCTCTAATACAGTTTGTGTGAAAAAGTTTGTACTCATTAACACCTTCACTAAAACCTGAGAATGACGGTAGCGACTGGTGATATCACACAAGGTGTTAAAAATGCAGAGTATAAATTGCCCTACAAATGTGTAATTATGCTGTGAGGTATTGGGTGACTTGTCACTAATGTTTGTCGTCCTGCCCATTCAGATATGTAGAATTGCTTTAAAGTAATGTGTCATCCATCTCTGGTAACGCTGATCAAAGACTGAATGATGAAGAGGGAATATATTAGATATCTGCAGAAATTATAATGGTGCAGACACTTGCAAAAAAAAATAGCTCACCAAAGCACTTGTAATATTGAGTTATATGTTGAAAGGCAGAGTCAGAGTAGTAGGACTATTCACGTCCATACAGACACGTGTCCGTGCATTGTCTTCATGACTCATACATTAATTTCTATGTGCGCACTGAGTCCTTGCACACTGTTATATAGGCAATACATACAGATGGAATCGGTTTGATGATGCAATGCTCAAGGTTCATACTCAGGGTTAGCATACCAACACCGTAATGTAAAGAGTCAGAGCATTTCATGCATTTGTAAATCAGATAATACTGTATTTCCACATCAGATGTCTCATAATTAGTTTTTTGCTACATAATCTGAGAGCAACACAATGTAGGGGCAGAGACTCTGATCCCAGCGATGTGTCACTTACTGGGCTGTGTGCTGCAGTTTTGATAAAATCACAGTTTTTTTCTGCTGTAGATCTTCCAGTTCTCTGAATTTCCAGTTTGCTGAATTCTGTATAACCTCATCCACACCACTGATAGCCAACTTTCTCGGTACACTACGCATAGCCAAAGACCTACCTGTGTGTGTGTGTGTGTGTGTGTGTGTGTGTGTAGGGGGTTGAGGGTTATATTGAGCTCACACGAAGATAGAGGACCACATCAAATGTTTTGTTTTTCTCTCTACAAATTTCTGTTTTTTTTTTACTATTTAAATAAAGATAAAACTAGGCATACTTGGTATCTTTGTAATCATAGTGACCTGGATAATAATATTACCACATTGGTTTTACCATACAGTGAACATGGTAAAAAAGAAAAGCAAACATTGCGCAATTGAACTTTTTTTTTCCACGCATTGGATTTTTTTCCCTCTTTCCAGTGCATCACATGATAAAGTGAACCGTGTTATTCAACAGTACCACTCGTCCCGCAAAAAAACAACCCCCCAAATGATTATGTGGAAGGAAAAATTAAAAAAAAGTTATAGCTCTTGGAAGAAAGGGAGGAAAAAATGAAAGTGAAAAAACCCCCGAAAATTGCCTGGTTGTGAAATGGTTAAATGTAGTTTGTCCCCACCTAAGCTCCAATTAAACTGCTAACACAGGTACAGTTGAAACCAGACGTTTACATGCACTATCTAAGAAGACACATCTACAGGTTTTTCTCACTATCTGACATGAAATCTGAATAAACCTTTCCCTTTTAGGTCAGTTAGGAACCAAAATTATTTATATTTCCCAAATGTCAGAATAATGAGAGAGAATGTTTTAAGGCATTTTTATTACGGTACTTTTGGCAAAGTCAAAAGTTTACATACACCAAGAGTACTTTGCCTTCAAACAATATGGGACAGCCCATATGATGATGTCATGTCTTTGGGAGCTTCTGATAGGTTTATTGGCAACAGCTGAGTTAATTACAGACACACCTGTAAATGTTTTTTAATGCAGACCTGAAACACACTGCTTCTTTGTGTAGCCTCATGGGAACGTCAAAAGAAATCAGCCAAGATCTCAGGAGGAGAATTGTGGACTTGAACTTCTGGTTCATCTTTTGGTGCAATTTCCAGATACCTGAAGGTGTCTTGTTCATCTGTACGAACAATTATACGCAAGTACAAACAAGATGGGAATGTCCAGCCATAATACCGCTCAGGAAGAAGGAGATGGGTTCTGTGTACCACAGATGAACGTACTTTGGTCTGACATGTGCACATCAACCCAAGAACAAAAGCAATAGCCTTTATGCAAATGCTGGCGGAAGTTGGTAAGATGGTGTCATTATCCACAGTGAAACGAGTACTGTATCAACATGGGCTGAAAAGCCACTCTGCCAGGAAGAAGCCATTACTCCAAAAGAAACATAAAAAAGCCAGACTAATGCTTGCAAATGCACACAGAAACAAAGATCTTAATTTTTGGAGACTTGTCCTGTGGTCTGACGAAACTAAAATTGAACTGTGGCCATAATGACCATCGTTACATTTGGAGGAAAAAGGGAGAAGCTTTAAAGCCTAAGAACACCATACAAACTATGAAACACGGGGGGTGGCAGCATCATGTTGTGGGGTTGTTTTACTACAGGAGTGATTGGTGCATGTCACAAAATAGAGGTCATCATGAGGAAAAAAGATTATGTGGCAATATTGAAGCAATGTCTCAAGACATCAGCAACTTAACTTAAGGTTTAACTTAAACTAAAGTTTTAACTTAAAGAACTTAAAACTTGGACGGAAATGGGTCTTCCAAATGGACTTAAGAATAACAAAGTCAATGTTTTGGAGTGGCCATCACAAAACCCTGATCTTACACCTATTGAAAATTTATGGGTAAAGCTGAAAAGGCAGGTGTGTGCAAGGTGACTTACAAACATGACTCAGCTACACCAGTTCTGTCAGGAGGAATCGGCCCAAATTCCTACCAACTATTGTGAGAAGCTTGTGGACGGATATCCAAAATGTTTGACCTAATTCATATAGTTTAAGGCTCCTTTCACATTATGTTTCAGTGGCTTCGTCAGGGCATACGTCCAAAATCCCGCCCCTCCCCCCACATGGACATATGCAGGTGTATACGCTTTTTGCAGGCGGACACTCAAACGTAGTCTGCTATGTCTGGGCATCCGCCTGCAGAAAGCGTATATACTCGAAAATGGTGCAAGACAGAGCATACGCTTGCTCTGTCTGCTCAATTATACTCAATGGCCCTGTCGGCGCATACGTCTGAAACTCGTTTTGTAGGGGGAGAGGCGGGATTTCGGACGTATGCCCCGACGGAGCCACTGAAACGCAATGTGAAAGGGGCCTAAGGGCTATGGTACCAAATACTAATGAAATGTATGTAAACTTTTGACTTTTCAGAAAGTAATAAAAATGGCTTCAAACATTCTCTCTCTCATTATTCTGGCATTTGGCAAATATTAATAATTGTGGTTCCTAATTGACATCTATGAATTGTGGAATATGTTGGGGCTGTAGAAATAAAAATTATTATAACCTTGCTTACTAATCAAATACTGTATTTCATGCAGCCTCGAGAATTATATTTCTATTCCATCTCACTTATTCTTTTAGTAGTTAGATCATCAAAAAACTCATTATTTGAAGGAGCTTGCTAAAGACTAAAATCCTGATTATACTTTTGAGCTGCTGTCATATTAGAGTACAAATATTGCTATCCCTCAGTTACACAAATAAGTCCATTTTAAGAATATCATCTAAAATAGAAATTTTCATATTCAGAATATGTAAAATCAAAATAATAAACCATTGTAAGTTTAATGTGAAGAGTTCAAAAACCTAACAAGTAGGTACAAAGATAGAAAGTCTCCAGTCCAGAAAAGGAAGATGTCGTCTATGTACCTCCATCACTTTAGTACAGAGGAGACGTGGTGGGATTCAGAGACAAAGTCTGCTTCAGATAAGCCATTGCCATTTTTGATATCATCAAGGAGATGTAACAAAAATGATTATATAAATTACTTTTGCTCATTTAAATTTTAACTGATCAAAAAAATATTGACTAACAATTGTTAGAAAAGTAGAATTTTTTGGGCACATCCAAATCAAGAATAAAGTTGTAATAGGAGATGAGAAAATCTATAATAATTTGCCATGACAGTATTTTTTTATAACTCACTCCAATTGCGGAGCTGTATTCCCTACATATAAGACAATGATGAACGACTCATACAGATCCATATTTCAGACCCTGTTATTTTAAAAGAGGATATTTGGCTCAGAAATAGAAAATTTGCCCATCTACAATTAGAGATATACTGGTGTCGTATGAGGAAAATTATATGTGTGTGGTCAACTTAAAAGGTGTTTATGACCTTAGTGGAAACACTAAATTGTACCATGAACAAGTTCTATATTAGTCATATTTTGTGACCCAAATCCTATCTAGTAAACTAAACCAGCTTTAGATTTTTTTCAATGATTTCTATATTTCATTGCTATCTCTAGATTTTATTATTCCGACCAACAGAATGTCTAAGTAAATTAGACAATGGATTTAACACAGGACAAACAGCTCCATATTATAGAGTGGAGCAAGTTATGAGTCACTGAGACACTGTATGGATACCAGCTCTTCCTGGCACTTATCTTTACCATTAAATAAAAACAGACCGACCTTGTCGGAAGTTGAATTAACATAGGTGACTCATGCATGGTTCAATCTCATCAGTGATTCAGATATTTCCTGGGCTCAGCCTGGTGTAGCCGTGTACTTGTCCATTTTATTATGAAATTAAAAGAAAATGCATTGATGTTTTGTTTTCCTAGTAACCTAATCCACATGACACACACACCAATGTAATTGTCAATGCTAAAATATTTGTGTTTTCAGCAAAGAAATTAATTTGAATGATATTTGATAAGACATGTGGCTTAGGAACATATCACATGTGCAGCTCACTATTGCATGAGGACAAGGGGGAATAAGGAGTAGCTAGGGCCCCGGGCAGTTTAGCAGGAGTGGGCCCCCCAGCAACGATGCATCATGTGACATCACACATGATCCCCTTTTATTACATCATGTGATTAATACACAGGTGGACATATGTAGATGAAAAGCAATAGATACAGCGCCACATCAATTTTTTTCACTTATGTACGGCGCTAGACATAACATAGCGCTATACATAACTGAGCAGTGGTGAAAATTAATTTTCCAGAGGGGGCCACATTAAAGACCCTTGACTATTATGAAGGCTGAACAAATAGCTGAAATTAATTATGCTCAATATTAATATTACCATATTAGTTATACCATAATTATTACTGTATATTAATTGTATTACTTAATATTGAGCAGAATTAAGAATGCTGATACACGTCTTATATACCGTATGAGCCCCCACATAACCCCTATATACAGTATCTCACACACAACCTCCCTATGAACAGTATGAGCCCCACACAGGCCCTTACAAGAAGTATGAGCCCTAAAATAGCCCCTTGTTTTACAGTATGAGTACCCATATAGCCCCTATATATACAGTATAAGCTACCTATATACAGTATTTAGCTCCAACATAACTACCTAGGTACAGTATGAGCCCTCACATAGCCACACATTTACAGTATGAGCCCTCATATAGCCTTCCAAGATACCGGATGAGCTTACACAGTCACCCATATACAGTGTGTCCACCCATATCCTGTCCACCACCATTAACTGGAGAACGGTGGCAGCTATAGGCATAGAAGTGGTGTCTAGGTATAGTAAAGTAGCCATGCGCTACGCAATGAAACCACCTATAGCGCTACCTGGTGGAAAACAACGGAGTTAGCATTTTTATCTTGAAAACGGAACGAGATAGAGAAAAAAAGTGAATTACAAAGTTGTAGGGCATCATCAATTCAATACGAATCGACACCTTGCATACAGAAGTGCTATGATATGAAACCCCAAAATATTAAATGGCTCTCATTTAAATTTGATGCTCAAAGTGGCCCCGTCAGCTGCAATGCACATCTGAACTCTGGACAGCATACTGTATCTTGCTGCATGTTGTGCAATATGGTAGGTGACACGTTTGAAAAAGCATCTGTAATATGTCATCGTAGGTCCTGCAATGTTGGTGGAGGGGTCGCATACACCTACTGTTTGATGTGACGTCACAGAAAGAAGTCCAATGGGGTAAGGTCAGGTGAGCCTGGAGGCCACTCCACGCAGCCACCATACCCAATGACTTGTAGGAAGGTCTCCATGAGGTATCGCTTAACGTCTGCAGCCTTGTGAGTTTTACACGTTCTAATCATAGCATTTCTGTATGCAAGGTGTCAATTCGTATTGAATTGATGATGCCCTACAACTTTGTAATTCACTTTTTTTCTCTATGTCGTTCTGTTTTCGAGATAAAAATGCTAACTCCGTTGTTTTCCACCAGGTGGCACTATAGGTGGTTTCATTGCGTAGCACATGGATACTTTACTATACCTAGACACCACTTCTATGCCTATAGCTGCCGCTGTTCTCAAGTTAATGGCGGTTGACAGGATATGGGTGGACACACTGTATACAGTATGGACCCCACATAATCTCCCTACATACTGGATGAGCCCACACACAGCCCCCTTATATGCAGTATGAGCCCTCACATAGCTCTTGTTTACGGTATAAGCTCTCACCTAGCCCCTATATACAGCAAGAGCCCCCACATTGCCCCAATATACAGTAATAGCTCTCACATATCCTCTAATATACAGTATGATTGCATAAAGCATTATAATGAGGACAATTTGGCCCCAGGCTGTAGCCCAGATTACCCTTATAATCTGTCTATGCATGCAGGATATGCAGGATACATGGATTTGTGCAAGACACTCAGATATAAATACTTATTATTATATTAGGGTTTCACATTTTACTGGGTTCCAGTATTTTCGATTGCATGAAAGAAATTAAAGACTATTCTAGCATCAATAATACTGGAAAAGCGGGTGTAAATACAAATGGAAGTCCTAACTGCTAATATGATTGCAAATAAAATTGCCTTAATACAGTAATATATCGTTATTAATGATCCAGACTCTCTTTCACGAGTCATATTTGTTTTTGAACTGCGTAGCAATTGTCATTAGAGCCAGAGGTAATTTAACAATAAAGTAGGGCAGTGGCATGAAGAAAACATTATGCACTGCCGCTCTGCCCTCCAGTGATACAATTCAGAACACAGAATGTCATTTATAGCAACTGGAACGATGCTCATTATGCAATAGGCTGGTGATGTAAAACAATCTATATTTGTTCATGAATTATCAGGGAAGATACAGGGAATGCAAATACTGTGTGTCTTCTCTACTCTTTTCTCAATTCCAGTGCTCGCTCACATCACCGTATAAAATCGGACAAGTGCTGTCCTGTATCACTTGTACCAATGTTATTCAATGGGGCAGTGCTGATGAGCAATTTATATCTCTGACAATCTGTCTATGAATAAAGTCACAGCATGCTGCGATATCTCTCCGAAATTGGACGGGTGCAAGAGAAATATGGAATACCGTAGGGAGACCCAAAATAGTGCATCCGATGTTTACGGATACATTACAATTCTGTAACATAAAAACGGTAAATGGTCCTGTAACTGATTAATAGCTGCTGAGTAAAAAAAATGGTGTCATCTCTCCCCGATTCATGCATTGTTGATATTTCGGTCCTGAGGAAGAGGTTTCATACCTCGAAACGCGTAGACCTATGAAATAAAAGAGTTATTAATCAATCAACATTTCCATATAGTCTCCTGGCGGATTGTGTGGCATTAACCCCTTTTCTCCTTCTGCTTTGTAAAAAAAATGATGGCACACGGAAATCACTCAGAATACAAGTAGTAAGCTCCTACGCTGTATAATGGCCCTGACATCAGCTCTTTCCTCCCTGTTCTGACACAGAGATTAACTACATCAATATGCTTATATAGTTAACGGTAGCAGTAGCTCCAGGTGGGCCCCTCAGAGCGCGGGGCCCAGCGCAACCACCTCCTCTGCTCCCCTGTAGTTATGCAACTGGTTCATATTAACTAATTGATCCAGGGATTATTTTTGAGTGACATTATATAGCCCGCCATATAGAAGAAATGGCTGTCACTCAAACAATACTCTGGCTTATTCCTCAGCCGGCAGCTATCTCAGCCGGCTCTTCCATTCACAGGAGCGCTCGGCCAAGCACTCTTATATTTCTGTGACAAAAAGATCATAGATCCAAAATCAGACATGCCAGATTGATATCATCCTTGATAATGAATTGTCTGGGGCCCCCATCCATTAGACTGTCAGTCGAACCCATCAATATCTAATGTGTAAGGGACTCTTAAGAGTGACAACCTTCCTTTCTGATAGGATAGCCAGAAATGAGTCAGTTTGTGAAAGGTTCTCTCTTCTCTAATAAAACAATTGTTAAGCACCTAATAAGGGTTTGTGATTGTCTTTGTCTTCTTTAAAAAGAGTGTTTATTCTTTAAATTCTGAAACTAACAAAATTGAAAAAACAAAGTTAGATTAAGAAATAATTTTATTTAAAGGGAATCTGTCAGCAGGCTCTTGCTATGTAAGCTGAAGACAGCATGCTGCAAGGGTTAACACAGAAAATTCAGGGAAGCCTGTCCAATCTGTTGTTTCTTTGCTATGTTTGTTTAAGCAGCAGGACCCTTATCATTACAGGACTAGAAACTCACATGCACAGTAGTCCGGCATGCCCGTGCACTGATTGACACCTCACTATCAATGAACAATCTCTATAGAGAGCCTGGTGTGGGCGGGAACCTTTCTCAACCCTATTGCATGACTAAATCTAAACATTCTGATTGTTTCAGAGTGGCTGCACCCAGTAATCTAAGTGACACACAGTTGGATTCAGGATCTCTTTGCCTACATCATGCTGCTCTCAGATGAGGTAGCAAGAACCTGCTGACAGATTCCCTTTAAAATGGATAATATGATATTGAAGTAATCCTGCATTGAACTGTGGTTTTTGCTAAAGAGAGTAAAATAGTTTATAGTCGGGAAGAAAACACAGTTCTGTGAAGTGAATTTTAGACTGATAACATTATTAGGACTTTGTTATAACAATTTATATTATGCTAGTTGACCAGTATGAAAGTTGATGATACTATGAAACGCCCCAATCTCCCAGTCTGCCACTGATGCTAAGGGTCCGCTTACAGGAAAGACCGGCAGCAGAATACGACTGCCAATAGATAAACGTTTACCGATTGGTGATCTTTTAATGGCCTGTTTATACTGGTAGAGCAAAGGAAACAATGTGCTGCATAAAAGATCAGTTCACCTGATAAATGAGCTTTTGCTCCTTCATTGGGTGGTCGGCAGCCTGTATACACGGCAATATAATTGTGAAACTAGCGTTTATAAGAATGCTTGTTCACCGTTATCTTATAGTGTAAATGAAAATGTCCCTTAACTTCTGCAATGTTTCTGAGACATTTCCAATCTAATTCCTATTATAGGGGGTTATCACATAGAGTAGCTGGGTCCCCGTCTGATTACGTGTACAGGGGTTCCTCGTAAAGTGTCAACTTTCTAATTCACTTCTTTCACACTGAGACTCAGGTTTATCTATTAGTTTTGTGATCAATATGAGCCCCGGTCATCATATATTTATCACCTATCCTATATGGAGGCAAACTTGGGGTCCCTTACTATGCAGCTGTAGGCACTTCATGTGCTGTCACAAAATGCCTTCATTTGGCATTGTATTGTGAAGATATTCTCCTGGTACTTGTGTGTAATAATACATGTATGTGTGGCGCCCTGGACAAGCCAGGGGCCACAGAGCACAACACCCACACACCCCACACTCCCGGTCAGGCACACCGAAGTGAGACACAAAACCCTTGTTGCCTTCCTCCAGGGGCTGATGTTCACACCAGGGGGGGTGGGCCAGGCCCACCGAGGAGTTCACAGTCCTGGAGGCGGGAAAAGCAGACAGATTAGTTTTGGAGGTAAAAGGGGAAGGAAGGAAAGTGGTAGTGGAGCAACTAACTGACAGCGTCCGGGTGTGTGGCCCGGACGGAACAGCATGGTTGGCAGACGGTGGTGACCGTCTGCAGGAGTGGCCTATCGGAGTCTACCGTAAGGACCGTGGACGGGCGGTGGCCCGGCGGTACCGGACCGGTATGCAAAGAGAAGCCAGCACCATCTGGCAGGGGCTTACGGACCCCGGCAAGGCTAGGAGTCGCCGTGAATTTGCCGAATTCGTTAGTGAAGGGAACCTCCTGGGTTTCCCAGCAGCCAAGTCCTGACAGAAGGCAACAGTCCAACCAAGAGAGGGAGACACCGCCACCGCCAAGGCAACCGTTTCCCAGGGCCAGAGCCTGCAGGCAGAAGGGGCTCCTCCAGCCCATATCCAAGCTGGGGAGCGGGTTACCGGTGGGAACCCATTGGAACCATCTACCGTATATAGGTGCAGGGAAAGGCAGTGACCATCAACCTGCCGGGAGAAACAACACCGCAGCCGTCTGTGGGACCCGTCCGTCCAGCTGTGTGTTTTACCGAGAAACTGTGTCCTCATCATTGGCTGAGTGAGTACCACCGTGCCGTGCGGCACAGCGCTGCCCCCGCGACCCTGCACCTCACCAGACCCTGCACCTCACCAGGCCCTTTAACTCGCCTGTCATCCATCCCTACCCCATCACCGGGCCCTGGGACAACCAACCCCCTACCCACGGAGGGGAGAACTAACATCAAAGCTGCTCCCTGTCACCGCTCCCGGGATCCCCGTCCAGAACAGCGGTGGTGTCACTAACTTCACCACAACCGTGGGTGGCGTCACGGACAATAATCCAATCCCCACCATCCAATCAAACCCCCCTTTTCACTCACGGGCGAGGAACACCGCTCGAGTCCCCGGGATCCGGCCCACCGCTCGAGCCACCACAGAGCAGCGGCAGCAGCAGCCGGACCCGAGCAGTGGGAGAGCGCAGCGTCCCCTCCTCCGCCCGCGACATATGTCCTTGTCTATATGTGTAATAATACAAAAAGGAAGACATCTGCACTCTGTAGTGCTAAGATATATGGAACAATGAATATGGGACTATAGACATGCATTACTGCTATGAAAAAGCATGTAAAAATTTAGATACTTCGCACACAAAAATGGCCAGGTTTATGTGAGCCCAACAATCAGCGGCAAGGCGACCTCTTTTTGTTGAGTCCCTATCAAACTAATGCCTCTCTTTGGGTTAAAAAAATCTAGAATTTATGGGTGGACAGGAACCTGCAAATGGAGAACCAAAATCCCCACAGGCTGAAGAGCAGGAGTGTTCATTCAGAAGGCATAACCCTGTAACCTAAGAAAAAGACTGATGGCATATCCTACGTTTCTAATGTGAACAGGTGCAAACTGAATATGAAACATAGTAAGAAAAAGGAAGACAGCTGCACTCTGTAGTGCTAAGATATGTGGAACAATGAATATGGGAATATAGACATGTATTACTGCTATGAAAAACGTAAAAATTGAGATAGTACACAAAATTGGCCCGGTTTAGGTAAGCCCAACAGTCAGCCGCAAGGCGACCTCTTTTTGTTGAGTACCTATTAAACTAATGCCTCTCTGTAGGTTAAAAAACTTACAATTTATGGACGGACAGGAACCTGCAAATGGAGAACCAAAATCGTTCGAGGCTGAAGAGCAGGAATGCTCAATCAGAAGGCATAATAGTACATGCAAATTTTCCATATAAATCCAACAGGAAATAACATTAGTATGTCTCTCTAGGAAAAGTGAGGCATACATAGGATCAGTAGGGCCACAATGGAAGTTTAGACATCAATATTACGGCTTTGTGCAACTGGGACATTTGTAGGGAGCTGCAATAGACTCATATTTTTATGAAACAGAAATAAACAAAGCAAGAAAAGAAAGCATTGTAAACTGCATATTGGACTTATATATACATTTTAGAGACTAAAGGAAAATCATTTGCTAAAAGGTCAAATTGTTTTTTTGTGTGGGTGTGCGTTTATTTAACAGTCTATTACTTACACAGAAACCCCATGAGATGTGGGGTTTTTTTTGTAGCAAAATCCATAATGAGCATTTTATTAAACATTTTTATAGCGGTTTCAAGCCCTTCAATTACTTGAGAATTAAAAGGATCTGTATTTCAATTCCAGGCACAACGCTTCATCTGTAAATAAAAGATAACATCGGCCTGTATTCTCCTCTGAGTAATTCTGATATTGATTTTCTCATCTTAGTTTAGAGTAGCTTCCCACGCACAGGGCACAGAGGCAAGTGAACACTTACTCATCATCATATGATCTCAGTGCATGACTCACCTACTCCACTGAATATTTCATTTTATCAATGACAGGGGAGAGGTGCTGGCTAACAGCATCTCTGCGCGCAACGTAGTGGGAATACATAATGAAGACCAGCACTAGATCTGCAGAGTGAGCACTGCAGGATACGTGTGCAACTACAAATCCCAGCAAAGGCTGCGGAAATAAAGTAATAAGGTCATATCCCAGCTATAGGATAGGCTTTCATAAATATAAACCCTATGTCACTATATACAGTATATACATTCATATAGCTTTTATTCACTATATATATATGTGTATGTATATAATATATAAAACTCAGTGTATGTGTGTATGTCCGCTAAAGGAATCAGCACCGTCGCATGTACAATCACGACATTTTGCACAGACACTCCATGTGACTCAGGGAACGTCATAGACTATGTTTGGGCGGGAAAATTTACCCCCGTGCTTTCCAGTTACTCTACAAAAATCCTGCAGCCATTAAACTGAATGGAGCTGGGAGCTGCAGGATATAAATAGCAACTGTCAGTGGTTGCTATAGGAACAAAATAAACTGTTAGTATACGAAGCTGTGTGAGGTAAAAAGATATCGGTGGTGAGACAGATAGAGACAGACAGGAAAAGACAGAGACACAGACAGAGACAGCCCTGGAAAGAGACAGCTGGGAAAAGAGACAGACGAGCAAAGAGACAGACGACAAAAGAGACAGACGGGCAAAGAGACAGAGCGGGAAAGAGAGAGAGCGGGAAAGAGACAGCCGGGCAAAGAGACAGCCGGGCAAAGAGACAGCCGGGGAAAGAGACAGACGGGGAAAGAGACAGACGGGGAAAGAGACAGACGGGGAAAGAGACAGACGGGGAAAGAGACAGACTGGGAAAGAGACAGGGGTAAAAAGACAGACGGGCAAAGAGACAGAGCGGGAAAGAGACAGAGCGGCAAAGGGATAGAGCGGGAAAGAGAGAGCTGGAAAGAGACAGAGCGGGAAAGAGACAGACGGGCAAAGAGACAGAAGGACAAAGAGACAGACCTGGAGAGAGACAGCCCTGGAAAGAGACAGCCCTGGAAAGAGACGGACGGGCAAAGAGACAGACGACAAAAGAGACAGACGGGCAAAGAGACAGAGCGGGAAAGAGACAGCCGGGCAAAGAGACAGCCGGGCAAAGAGACAGCCGGGGAAAGAGACAGCCGGGCAAAAAGACAGACGACAAAAGAGACAGACGGGCAAAGAGACAGAGCGGGAAAGAGACAGCCGGGCAAAGAGACAGCCGGGCAAAGAGACAGCCGGGCAAAGAGACAGCCGGGCAAAGAGACAGCCGGGCAAAGAGACAGACGGGGAAAGAGACAGACGGGGAAAGAGACAGCCGAGGAAAGAGACAGACGGGGAAAGAGACAGGGGTAAAAAGACAGACGGGCAAAGAGACAGCTGGGCAAAGAGACAGACGACAAAAGAGACAGACGGGCAAAGAGACAGAGCGGGAAAGAGACAGCTGGGCAAAGAGACAGCCGGGCAAAGAGACAGCCGGGCAAAGAGACAGCCGGGCAAAGAGACAGCCGGGGAAAGAGACAGACGGGGAAAGAGACAGACGGGGAAAGAGACAGCCGAGGAAAGAGACAGACGGGGAAAGAGACAGGGGTAAAAAGACAGACGGGCAAAGAGACAGAGCGGGAAAGAGACAGAGCGGCAAAGGGATAGAGCGGCAAAGAGAGCGGGAAAGAGACAGAGCGGGAAAGAGACAGAGCGGGAAAGAGACAGAGCGGGAAAGAGACAGACGGGCAAAGAGACAGAAGGGCAAAGAGACAGACCTGGAGAGAGACAGCCCTGGAAAGAGACAGCCCTGGAAAGAGACAGCCCTGGAAAGAGACGGACGGGAAAAGAGACAGACGGGCAAAGAGACAGATCTGGAAAGAGACAGCCTTGGAAAGAGACAAACCTAGAAAGAGACAGACCTAGAAAGAGACAGCCCTGGAAAGAGACAGCCCTGGAAAGAGACAGCCCTGGAAAGAGACAGCCCTGGAAAGAGACAGCCCTGGAAAGAGACAGTCCGGGAAAGAGACAGTCCGGGAAAGAGACAGTCCGGGAAAGAGACAGCTGGTCAAAGAGAGAGCCGGGCAAAGAGACAGCCGGGCAAAGAGACAGCCGGGCAAAGAGACAAATGCCCAAAGAGACAAATGCCCAAAGAGACAGACCTGGAAAAAGACAGATCTGGAAAAAGACAGACCTGGAAAGAGACAGACCTGGAAAGAGACAGACCTGGAAAGAGACAGACCTGGAAAGAGACAGACCGGGAAAGAGACAGACCGGGAAAGAGACAGAGCAGGAAAGAGACAGAGCGGGAAAGAGACAGCCCTGGAAAGAGACGGACGGGCAAAGAGACAAACGGGAAAAGAGACAGACGGGCAAAGAGATAGATCTGGAAAAGAGACAGCCCTGGAAAGAAAGCCCTGGAAAGAGAAAGCCCTGGAAAGAGACAGACCTAGAAAGAGTAAGACCTAGAAAGAAACAGCCCTGGAAAGAGACAGTCCGGCAAAGAGACAGCTGGTCAAAGAGAGAGTTGGGCAAAGAGACAGCCGGGCAAAGAGACAGCCGGGCAAAGAGACAAATGCCCAAAGAGACAAATGCCCAAAGAGACAAATGCCCAAAGAGACAAATGCCCAAAGAGACAGACCTGGAAAGAGACAGACCTGGAAAGAGACAGACCTGGAAAGAGACAGAGCGGGAAAGAGACAGAGCGGGAAAGAGACAGCCCTGGAAAGAGACAGCCCTGGAAAGAGACAGCCCTGGAAAGAGACAGCCCTGGAAAGAGACGGCCGGGCAAAGAGACGGCCGGGCAAAGAGACGGCCGGGCAAAGAGACGGCCGGGCAAAGAGACAGAGCGGCAAAGGGACAGAGCGGGAAAGAAACAGAGCGGGAAAGAAACAGAGCGGGAAAGAAACAGAGCGGGAAAGAAACAGAGCGGAAAAGAGACAGATGGGCAAAGAGACAGAAAGACAAAGAGACAGACGGGCAAAGAGACAGACAGGCAAAGAGACAGACAGGCAAAGAGACAGACCTGGAGAGAGACAGCCCTGGAAAGAGACAGCCCTGGAAAGAGACGGATGGGCAAAGAGACAGACGTGAAAAGAGACAGACGGGCAAAGAGACAGACCTGGAAAAGAAACAGCCCTAGAAAGAGACAGCCCTGGAAAGAGACAGCCCTGGAAAGAGACAGCCCTGGAAAGAGACAGCCCTGCAAAGAGACGGACGGGCAAAGAGACGGACGGGCAAAGAGATGGACGGGCAAAGAGACGGACGGGCGAAGAGACAGACAGGAAAAGAGACAGACCTGGAAGAGAGACAGCCCTGGAAAGAGAAAGCCCTGGAAAGAGAAAGCCCTGGAAAGAGAAAGCCCTGGAAAGAGACAGCCCTGGAAAGAGACAGCCCTGGAAAGAGACAGCCCTGGAAAGAGACAGACAGGCAAAGAGACAGACGGGTAAACAGACAGTCCGGGAAAGAGACATGCCGGGAAAGAGACATGCCGGGAAAGAGACATGCCGGAAAGAGACAGTCCGGGAAAGAGACAGCCGGGCAAAGAGAGAGCCGGACAAAGAGACAGCCGGGCAAAGAGACAAATGCCCAAAGAGACAAATGCCCAAAGAGACAGACCTGGAAAAAGACAGACCTGGAAAAAGACAGACCTGGAAAAAGACAGACCTGGAAAGAGACAGAGCGGGAAACAGACAGAGCGGGAAACAGACAGAGCGGGAAACAGACAGAGCGGGAAAGAGACAGCCCTGGAGAGACAGCCCTGGAGAGACAGCCCGTGAAAGAGACAGAGCGAGAAAGAGACAGAGCGGGAAAGAGACAGAGCGGGAAAGAAACAGACGGGGAAAGAAACAGCCCTGGAAAGACAGCCCTGGAAAGAGACATCCCTAAAAAGAGACAGACCTGGAAAGAGACAGACCTAGAAACAGACAGCCGGGTAAAGAGACAGCCGGGCAAAGAGACAGCTGGGTAAAGAGACAGCCGAGCAAAAGACAGCCGGGCAAAAAGACAGCCGGACAAAAAGACAGACGGGCAAAGAGGAAGAGAGAGAGAGAGAGACAGACAGATGCAGAGATTGATACAGATAAACTGATGCAAATACAGACAGAGAGATAGAAACAGACACACAAGGAAAGAGACAGACAGCGACACACAGACAGAGACTGGGAGAGAGACAGAGACACAGTTACTATCCCGGGCAATGCCCGGGTACTACAGCTAGTATATATATATATATATATATAATATATAAAGCTGAATGTGTGTATGTATGTATGTATGTCTGGGATTGGCATCTGCACCGTCGCAGCTACAGTCACAAAAGTTTGCACACTCACACGTCTGGACCCCGAGAGCGTCATAGGCTATGTTGTGAGGCAAAATTTTAACCCCGCGTGTTCCAATTTACCAATCAATTTTGCCCCTATCTACATAATGGGGAAAAAGTGAAACGAAAAGTGTATCCGCACCGTCGCATTTACAATCACAAAATTTTGCACAGACACCTCATGTGAGCCAGGGAACGTCGTAGACTATGTTTTGACAGGAAAATATAACCCCACGCTTTACAGTTACTCTCCAAAAAACATGCCTCCATTAAAGTAAATGGAGCCTGGAACTATAGGTTATTAGTAGGAGCTGTGATTGGTTGCTATAGGAACAAAAGACATTCATAGTATAAGAAGCTTATATGTGAGGTAATAAGATGTCGGTGGGAAGACAGATAGAGAGACAGACAGAGAGACGGACAGAGAGACAGACAGGGAAAGAGACAGAGAGATAGAGACAGACGGTGAAAGAGACAGACAGAGACAGACTGGGAAAGAGACAGACTGGGAAAGAGTCAGACCTGGAAAGAGACTGACCTGGAAAGAGACTGACCTGGAAAGAGACAGACCTGGAAAGAGACAGACCTGGAAAGAGACAGACCTGGAAAGAGACAGACCTGGAAAGAGACAGACCTGGAAAGAGACAAATGGGGAAAGAAACAGACAGACATGCAGACAGGGACAGAGACAGGTACACAGGGAAGGAGGAGACAGCCAGAGAGACAGACAAAGATAGATGGGGAAAGACACAGACCTTGATAGAGACAGACGGGGAAAGAGATGGAGAAATAGAGACAGACAAGGAAAGAGACAGACAGAGACAGGCAGACAGGGAAAGAGACAGACAGAAAAAGACACAGACACAGACAAAGAGACGGGGAGACAGACTGGGAAAGAGACAGACCTGGGAAAGAGACAGACCTAGAAAGAGACAGATGGGGAAAGAAACAGAGATTGAGACAGACAAAAAAGAGACAGACAGAGACAGGCAGACGGGGAAAGAGACAGACGGAGCACATTACTTGGCCAATTTAGTTAAATCTGTGTGGAATATCTGTGGTGTTGAAATATATGTCGTGAAATGCTTCTATTAGCTTAGTTTTTGCCTAATTACATTTCTATCTGTTTATTTTGTGGTTTTTGTGTGCAGAATAAATTTTTGTTAATTCATTCTATCAACAGTCATTAACCCGGGCGAAGGCGGGTAGTACAGATAGTGTGTGTGTATATATATATATATATATACATACTAGCTGTACTACCTGGCTATATATATATATATATATATATATATATATATATATATATATGTATATAAAAAGCCGAGTGTATATATATTTGTGTGTATGTGTGTATGTATGTCCGCTAAAGAAATCCGCACTGTCGCATTTGCAATCACATAATTTTACACACACACACCTCATGTGACTCAGGGAATGTTATAGACTATGTTTTGAGGGGAAAATTTAACCCCGCGCTTTACAGTTATTCGCAAACAAACCTCCTTACATTAAAGTCAATGGAATTGGGAGCTGCAGGTCATTAATAGGAGCTGTGATTGGTTGCTATAGGCAATGGAGGACATTCTCAATATAAGAATCTTATGTGTGAGGTAATATGATATCGGTGGAGAGATGTACAGAGATAGAGACAGACAGACATAGGCACAGACAGGGAAAGAGACAGACAGAGACAGGCAGAAGCAGGCTGGGAAAGAGAGAGAGAGAGATAGAGACAGACAGGGAAAGAGGCAGACAGACAGGGAAAGAGATAGACAGAGGCAGACAGGGAAAGATACAGACGGACAGAAAGAGACAGACAGATAGAGACAGTCAAAGACAGAGTCAGACAGGGAAAGAGACAGACAGACAAAGACAGAGGCAGATAGGAAAAGAGACAGACAGGTAAAAAGACAGACAGACAGGGAACGAGACAGAGATAGAGGCAGACAGGGAAAGAGACAGACAGACAAAGACAGAAGCAGACAGAGAAAGAGACAGACAGGGAAGAGATAGACGGGGAAAGAAACAGACAGACAGAGAGACAGACAGGAAAAGATACAGACAGAGACAGACAGAGAGATAGAGACAGACAGACAGGGAAAGAGACAGACAGACATAGAGACAGACAGACACAGACAGAGAGAGACAGACACAAATAAAGACAGACAGAGACAGACAGACAGAGATAGCGAGAGAGACAGAGAGAGAGACAGGGGCTGGTAGAGAAGGAGAGCAGGAGGGAAACAGAGAGACAGTTACTAACCCGGGCAACGCCGGGTACTACAGCTAATATAAATATATATATATATATATATATATATATATATATACATACATACATATATATATATATATATATATATATATATATACATACATACATATTTTACAGTTGTAAAACCTTATTGTTGAGCAGTGCATTATATATTTCTACTCCAAATACCTGCCTACATAAAGGTAAACGTTTTCATTTTTATGCTGCAAACCCAGATTCGTATAACACCACCAGAGCTCTGGGTAGCCCCTCAGTGATAAGTAACCAGTAGGTGTAAGAGGATATACCATATATTCATAGAGATTAAAGCAGGATTTAATGTTACTGTTAAGGTTCAATTTAGGCATTCAATTTGGTGACCTGTTGCTGCATGGTCAGTTCCTCTGTCTGCTTGGCTAATATATTTTCTTCCATGTCCAAATGATGATGGTTCTTATAGTCTTTGTTTTTCTTTCTTGGTTTGCTCCTCTCCAGGTGTTTCTCATTTTACAGTTATTGTTTGCCCTTTCTTAATTTGGGTTGGGTTATATATGTTCACCTCTCACTGCACTTCCTTGCCAGCTATATACCTCTATGTGGATTTGTTTATGGGAGTTCAAGCATTTCAGCTTAGGGGTTTACTTTTGAAGTAAACACCAGTTCACTGTCTGCTGTAAGCTGGTGCGTTTTCCTTCCCAGCCCGTAATTCTTTCACCTTATTTGAACTTGTTTCAGTTAATCTCACCCTGGGCTTCTATTTGTTCCTACCTCTTCTCTTCTAGCCAGTGCACGACGTCCTCCCCTCTGGTTCTTTAGGAGCCACTAGAAACCCCTCAACAGCCTTTTAGGGAGCCAGGTCTGAGGTAGTGCTGTTAGTTGTATGGCTAGGGTTTTTTAGTGTGTACCAGAACCAGTTAAGTGCAGCCGCGCCTTCTCCATTTCCATTTCCCGTTTAGCATTTTTTAGAGAAATATAAATGGCTGCAATTGAGCAACCGGGCTTTAATTCATGCTGCCCAAATAACGATACAGGTTCCCTTTAAATATATATATTAAAGTCCGATAATTGGCCAAAGTAAAATCTAGAATCTTTACAAAGTATGTTTTCAGTCAGGGCAGTGTTGAAAACAATGCTCTTCATAGCTAACAAGCAAGGTTGTGATGGCGGTATTATTTGTATTCTAATTACTGTCTGCATCTGACTCCTTACTCCTCTTAGAACAAAGCAATTTTGTTTTGTTTTATTTTTGTCGGTGTGTATATCTAATATGGGGTCATAAGACTGACAGAGGGAGCCCCCTTCTTTTGTCTAATCACTTATATGCTATATATTACATTGACCACAACATCTAAGGAGTGGCAGGATCAGCTGTACTGCTGTTTATCTAGTTGGTACAATGACAGGCAGTACCAGTGAATTCAGTTTGACTCACAGGTACTTCCACTGTTAATGACTAGAACATAGTTTTGCCTCCATACACGACACTAATGTAGTCACACATAGAATACAGTGTATAATTCTGGACTCCAGTGTCCAGTATACAAGAAGGACATAGCTGAACTAGAGTGGGAGCGTGTTATTATAACGTACACATATATGAAGAGACTGTACAGAGATTGTGCGGTTGTGCGACATGGGCAAATCGCTACCCGTGGCGCACAACATTGCCCAGACCAGTCACACTACTTACCTGCCCTGCGACGTCGCTGTGACCGGCGAACCGCCTCCTGTCTAAAGGGGCGGTTCGTTCAGCGTCACAGCAACGTCACAGCTGCGTCACTGATGCGCCGCCCAATAGAAGCGGAGGGGCGGAGATGAGCGGGACTTAACATCCCGCCCACCTCCTTCCTTCCGCATTGCAGGCGGCCGCAGGTAAGGAGAGGTTCCTCGTTCCTGCGGTGTCACACGTACCGATGTGTGCTGCCGCAGGAACGAGGAACAACTTCGTTACTGCTGCAGCAACGATATTAGAGAATGGACCCCCATGTCACCGATGAGCGATTTTACACGTTTTTGCAATGATGCAAAATCGCTCAAAGGTGTCACACGCAACGGCATCGCTAAAGCGACCGGATGTGCATCACAAATTCTGTGACCCCAACGAGTTCGCTTGAGCGATGTCGCAGCGTGTAAAGCGGCCTTTAGCACAGGGGAAAAAAAATAAGCATATCCAATTGTGAAACTTATTATTCCAAGATCTATTGATTAAAATGAACTTTAAAATTAACTTTGTGGGAAAACACCTTAAATGAAGCCCTCTCATCAAATTTTATATCCTCTTAATATATTGCAATCTTCATATTACATAACACTGTGGTCTTACAATTGCTAATTTTGCTTTTCTTTACAGTTAATTCTTCTCTTTTCCAGTAGGTCTATGACATCACATGATTAAAAACAAAATAGTTGAATCCTTCTAAGCTATATATAAAAAGAGGAAGTCACTTTTCCCTGCATAATTCATGACAGGAGGAGGAGCAGAGCAGCTGGGTCAGGAGTTGAAGAACAGGATGACTCATGCAGATACTCATGCAGGGCAAAGTGTTTTCCTATTTCTACATAGAGAAGAGAAAGCGGAAGAATTAATTGGGTAGAAAGGCAAAATGAGTAATTGTAAGTACAAAGTTCTATGTAATATGATTGCAAGATATTAAGAGGATTAACATTTTGATAGGAGTGCTTCTTTAATATTGATTAAAGATGAATTTTGCACCATTCTGTTAAAATATAGTTTGGTCCTGGATCTACAGTCTTGGCTGTACATACTATGCACTGCAAATTATATATACAGTAGACTAACATAAAGCATTGTATAGAAAATTGATCCCTGCAGAATACTTAATCAGATTTCTGTAACTCCCTTTCTTTATAATGTATCCTTGCTTTAATAAGAAGGTGGGTTTTTTGAGCCAACAACATATTACTCAATTTCCTTAATAAACCCATCCAAACTTAAAAAATAAATCCAAATGGATATGAAATGAAAGGTTCAACCAACCAGTATCGCCAGTCAACTTTTTGTAATATAATCTAGTATTAACAATAAGTTCTTGGAAATGTAAGAGTCTAGACGTCAATGATAATTAGTTTGTGCACTACCCATCACATGATAGGAAACTTTCCAGTGGAAATAAGAGTTTATATGATCGGAGCATTGTGTGGTTTAATTTCTTACTATAGCTCTCTCAAAATAAATTATAAAAGTTATGCAAAGGGGTGCAAACAATGATCATGCCAACATCAAGCTTACAAGTTATGACATGTTCAATGTTACTACACTGATGCTTGACCAGGGGGTCTTATAGAAAGCATAGATTTATAATCATATGTGTGAAGCTGCTTATTACTGGAGGGGGTATGTCGGACTAGGGCTCATATGCTGGTGTTGCTGATGTAGTCCGAGCCATAACATTCTGGTGCTAAACCAGTCATTGCAAATAAACAATAGCACGTACCTTGATAAGAGACACATCTCTGAATTCTGTGTTTTAAGCCCTACAGCATGCTGTCCTCACTTTACTTAAAAAAAAACCTGCTGACAGATTTCCTTTAACTGACTGGTCATTTGCAATACACATTAATCTTGAGTCTGGTCAAAGACTCCCTTCTGAAGTAATTCGGAGTGGGAAGAAAGACATTTGTTTAACCAAAAACGTATTACAGTTAAACAGTGGCTCAATTATTTGCTACATAATGTATAGCCCATTTACTCAATGCATCTAAAAATGTATTAACCCTGTGTTTGCCATTAGAATGACATGAATAACCTTTTCATAAACGTGTGTTTGTGCTTTGCAGTATATGGGTTGTATTGAAGTGTTGCAGTCCATGAGGTCTCTTGATTTCGGAACTAGAACACAAGTTACAAGGTAAAAAGGATGCTATAGATTGTCAGTTCATTATTGTAATATACGTGTTATCATTAGTAACTAGTGATAGTGACATAATTAATAGTTTTCTTATTATTCTATTTTCTGCCCCTTCAATTCCAACCTTAAAGTGGTTGTCCAGTCTAAAATGATAAGTTTGCAGTCATTCTTTTGTCACTCTATGTGACTGCAGACTTATGAATCCTCCCAGTGCACGCACTGTGCGCTGTGGGGATTTGCCAGTTTCTGAGACGGGAATGGCGATCTCATGACTGCAGCTGTGCGCTATGCATATTCCCAGCCAGAACTGGACTAGTGGGCATGGTCTCACTGTATACAAGTGTATTGAGCAAGGCCGCACCCACTAGATGGACACGCCTACTAGTTACACATGCCCATTCCATACACTTGTATGAAGTGAGGCCACACCCACTAGTTGGTTTCTGGCTGGGAACATGCATAGCGCACAATTGCAGTCTTGTGACCGCTGTTCTGGGCTCAGAAACCGGTGAATCCTCGCAGCGTCCAATGTGTGTGCTGGAGGATTCATAAGTCACTTAGAGTTACTGCACCCTTTTCATTTTAGACAGGACAACCCCTTTAATCTTTTAAAGAATAATCTATTAAAACAATACAAATACATGAGAAAATAAAAACTAAGCAAAAAGTGTGTATAAACACTTGTATACCAATTAATATATCACAAAAGTCATGTATTTTGTTAATTTCACTAATCATTCATGAATAATAACATGCAAAGTATCTTAAAGAAAATACAAATGAAACCTAACTCCCCATAGAAAAAAAGGCAAAGTAGGATAGGGATTAAAATTAGCATGTAAGCGGTGAAACAAGAAAACACCATCATAATTGCACTGTCCCCCACTGCATCGTGAGCAGTCACTATTGTTCTTTAATCATATACAGTGTACAGTTACATAATACAGTTGACACAACACACATGTCCAACAAGTTCAGCAATGGATAGGAAAGGATAAAGGAAAGGGGTATAAGCACATCCATAAAGCATGATCCGTCTGCCCTAAATACAGCAAGCCTCCTGACGCGTTTCCTCCGCCAGGATTCATCAAAGGAGACCCACTCTACATAGTCTGGTCTTGGAATCAGACTATGTAGAGTGGGTCTCCCTTCTATGTATTTGCAGCCCTATACCTGAGCAAAGCATCTCCCCTGATGAATCCTGGCAGAGGAAACCCGTCGGGAGCTTTATGGTGAAGATTTTTAGGGCTTAATTATTTAGGGTCAGCTTGAGACTACCCTTGTAAGGGCAGGAGTCAATGGGGATTTAGGATTAAGCATAGTCCACGCAGGGAAAGAGCTCTGTGCCTGGTAATGGATGGCTACCTGATCCCTCTATACCTCTGACCCTATCAATAACAGACCCAGACCTATGGGTGAGACCAACCCTTTATATCAATTTTTGTGATTGTATTTCTTACCATATGACCACACTGAATATCTTATCACTAGGCAAAACTAATTCCCATATACTGTCACTGTGATCATACCTATCTACCTAATCCAAATGACACCACTGTGACTTTTGTTGTATTTATATAGGTAGTGATCAATATAATCTTTTTCATGAGATATTAATATTTTTGATAAATTTTCGCAGCTCATGGTAATGCCATTACGACATGAGATCTGTCATTTTTTGCAAATCATGACAATATATGGGGATACAAGTTTTCTTCTTAAAAGAAGTACTAACTTCATATTATTTATTGTATCAATATGCCACTGGAACATATACAGCTGGTTTCTTTGGCTATTAAATTTGTCAATTTATGAAACAGTGGATTACTATCACTTGAAGTTTATGCCTGATATCCAGAATTTTGTCTTTAGTGATCTGTGAATGCATGACACTGTGAACTGATAGTATTTAAGCTTTCTGGTATTTAGTGACACTACCGTCTCTAACAAGAGTGGTGTCCGTGATAGAGTTGTGTTCCTTTTTTGGTCCTTTCTGGACATGAATGTTGTTTTCTTATTGTTTGCACAAAATTTGGGTGATTGCATCACTGCGCAATTTTTAATTCATTGAATAAAAGTTATGTATTATAATTTTCCTCTGTAGTTGCTGCTAATAGTAATTCTTAATTAATATAAGAAGTTCTATGTTCAGAATCCTAATCTCTTGATAAGAGTATGAGTATAAGTGGTTACAAAGAGCGTCTCTCCCTGGAGAACCCGTCCTGTATGACACAGATGCTCAATGATGGGAATGCTTGTGTGTTTGTCTGTCTTTGTATAAATGTGTGTATACATATGTGTTACGAGGGGGACCCGGGGAAGCGTGCCAAGATGGGAAATGGACTGCTTCCGCCGGTCAAGGTCCACTGTGCGGTGTAAGGGACCGCCGCTATGGTGGGTGAAGAGTGAGCGGGTTGCTGCTAGCGATCGTCTGGAATGTCACAGACGATCTATGTACACCGATCTGCCCTAACCCCTGAGGGTTGTATGGCACAGATCTCACGGCTCGGTGTACCTGTTGCACGGGGAAGCACAGAGGTGCCCACGCACGTGTGCCAGTGGAAGTCACGAGAATATGGCACGAGGGTAGCACAGAGGTGCCCACGCACGTGTGCTTTCAATAACCAGGTGAGTCCTATGGAGACTTGAGGAGCTCACCTGGGACAGGAACACGGCCTGTTGACGGGGGTACTGCCGGAGCAGCAAGGCAGGAACACGGCCTGCAAACGAGGTACTGCCGGAGCAGCAAGGGCCAAGCCCACAAGAGACAGTAATGCCTGAGCAGTGGCGTGGCAGCACGCTGCCAGACATCCAAACATAGAAGGACGGTCGCGCGCCGCCATGATGGCAGGGGGAGCTTTTAAGGAGGTGCAGCTCCACCCGAGGGCGGGCGCGAGGCGGAGATGACGGACTTGACCCAATCAGGGTCCACGACGTCCCAGCCTGGCCAGTCAGGATTCACCACGTCACCAGCCTTGTCATCAAGCCGTGTGACGTCAGTGAGCGAATCAGGACCCACCACGCATTGCACATGCTCACCCTCCTGCCTCTGGGAAATAGAGGCGGGATCCTCGGTCTCACAATGTGCAGAGATAATGGGAATCTCACTGCTTCCCTGAGCAGTAAACCTCTGCACATTGCGCAGCCTCGCAGACCTTCGGGGCCGCTGAGCAGGAGAGTCTGCGGCAGGCCAGGAATGGGAGACCGCTTCACTCCTTGTAACAGGAGAACCACTAGGTGTCACCCTTCTGCTGCCTCTCTGAGAAGGTATCTCCTGCACACTGCGCAGTCTGGCAGACCTTCGGCGCTGCTGAGCAGGAGTGCTCGTGGCAGGCAAGGAATGGGAGACTGCCTCAGTCCTTGCCTCAGGAGAGCCACGAGATGTAACACATATGTGTGTGCTTGATATATGTGTGCTATGTGTCTGTATATACATATATTCTGTATGTGTGAGTGTGTGCTTGATGTATACATGTGTGTGCTCAGTGTATACATATGTGTGTATACATACTGTACGTGTATATGTGCTCAGTGTATACATGCATATGTGCTATGCGTGTGTATACATATCTATGTGTGCTTGATGTATACATGTCTGTGTGTGCTATGTGTGTGTGTATACATATATACTGTGTGTGTGCTTGATTTATACATGTGTGTTTGCTCAGTGTATACATACAGTATGTGTGTACACTGTGTGCAGAATTATTAGGCAAATGAGTATTTTGATCACATGATACTTTTTATACATGTTGTGCTACTACAAGATGTATAGGCTTGAGAGCCAACTACCAATTAAGTAAATCAGGTGATGTGCATCTCTGAATTGAGGAGGGGTGTGGTGTAATGACATCAACACCCGATATAAAGTGTGCTTAATTATTAGGCAACTTCCTTTTATTTGGCAAAATGGGTCAGAAGAGAGATTTGACAGGCTCTGAAAAGTCCAAAATTGTGAGATGTCTTGCATAAGGATGCAGCAGTCTTGAAATTGCCAAAATTTTGAAGCGTGATCACCGAACAATCAAGCATTTCATGGCAAATAGCCAACAGGGTCGCAAGAAGCGTGTTGGGCAAAAAAGGCGCAAAATAACTGCCCATGAATTGAGGAAAATCAAGCGCTAAGATGCCAAGATGCCATTTGCGACCAATTTGGCCATATTTCAGAACTGCAACGTTACTGGAGTATCAAAAAGCACAAGGTGTGCAATACTCAGGGACATGGTCAAAGTAAGGAAGGCTGAAAAACGACCACCTTTGAACAAGAAGCATAAGATAAAACTTCAAGACTGGGCCAAAAAATATCTTAAGACTGATTTTTGAAAGGTTTTATGGACTGATGAAATGAGAGTGACTCTTCATGGGCCAGATGGATGGGCCAGAGGCTGGATCAGTAAAGGGCAGAGAGCTCCACTCCGACTCAGCCAGCAAGGAGGAGGTGAGGTACTATTATGAGCTGGTATCATCAAAGATGAACTTGTGGGACCTTTTTGGGTTGAGGATGAAATAAGCTCAACTCCCAGACCTACTGCCAGTTTCTGGAAGACAACTTCTTCAAGCAGTAGTACAGGAAGAAGTCGGTATCGTTCAAGAAAAACATGATTTTCATGCAGGACAATGCTCCATCACATGCATCCAACTGCTCCACAGCGGGGCTGGCCAGTAAAGGTCTAAAAGATGAAAAAATAATGACATGGCCCACTTGTTTACCTGATCTGAACCCTATAGAGAACCTGTGGTCCCTCATAAAATATAAGATCTAAAGGGAGGTGTCATGAACTGCCGGGGGAGTCACTCAGATATCCCGCAGCTGTTCGCTGATTTGTCACAGACAGGCTACTCTCTAGCGCCCCTCTTGTCGGCGGGCCACTTTTGGTACTGCAGGACAATGAATAAAATGAGGCTGCTGAGCTAATAATGCCAAATATTGGAGGTATCACAGCAAGGGTAAATGTATATATCAACGATTCCCACTGATGGAATATATATATATATACCTCGGTACCCTTAATAATAGCACCCCAATAATTCTATGCAATAATAATTATGCTGCCACCACTGGATGTTTCACAGGCGGTCCGGGCACCCGTTACAGATAGCATAAGGCCCTTCGGGTTTTTGGATTCGTTTATAAAGCATGAGGAAAGAAACTATTAAATTTTATATGTTTAATCCAAAATAGAAGACAGTGTTTATAAATATATACAAGAATTTACAAAAGGGAACAATACATATACAGTATAGACAGTTACATAAAAATAAAAGGTATAAACGTGAAACTTACTAAACTCGTGCCATAGATGTGACGTCCGAATTTAGGGAGGGAAGGTCTCCAAGAGAAGAAGATGGTAGAGAGACGGCCAGCATCACCACTTCCTGACTTCCAGTACTGACTCCCCCCTGACTAATTTGTCGTGATACCAGTGATCTCCCAGTCAAGCTAAACTGTGCGCTGGGTTCAGCGCTCCACAGGGATTCTGGCAGTATGTTTTCATTTTTCTAGCATTAACGGGCCACGTAAAAAACTGTATTAGGAGTTTTTCCTTCTAACAGAACAAAGGATTGTCTTTTCTATGCATCCTTTGGCTGCAGCTCTACCATCACCCAAACTCATAAATACCTAAACTTTCAGGCCGATCAGATAATCGTCATGATGATCTGTGGCTGATGGTGGGGAGGGTGGTAAGGACCCTTCAAGAGTTTTACATGACAGGAGGGAAAACAGTACACCTCTCGGAACAGTGTCTGGGAGGCTTTGGTGGCTGCTGCACACAATGTTGATCGTAAACAGATCAAGCAACTGACAGAATCTATGGATGGTAGGTTGTTGAGTGTCATCATAAAGAAAGGTGGCTATATTGGTCACTAATTTTTTGGGGTTTTGTTTTTGCATGTCAGAAATGTTTATTTCTTTATTTTGAGCAGTTATATTGGTTTACCTGGTGAAAATAAACAAGTGAGATGGGAATATATTTGGTTTTTATTAAGTTGCTAATAATTCTGCACAGTAATAGTTACCTGCAAAAACAGATATCCTCCTAAGATAGCCAAATCTAAAAACACCCACTCCAACTTCCAAAAATATTAAGCTTTGATATTTATAAGTGTGTTGGGTTGATTGAGAACATAGTTGTTGATCAATAATAAAAAAAATCCTCTAAAATACAACTTGCCTAATAATTCTGTACACAGTGTATACATACTGTACGTGTGTATGCTCAGTGTATACATGCATGTGTGCTATGTGTGTGTATACATATCTGTGTGTGCTTGGTGTATACATGCATGTGTGTGCTCAGTGTATTGTATGTGTGCTATGTGTGTATACATATGTGTGTATGTGCTCAGTGTATACATGCAAGTGTGCTATGTGTGTGTAACCTACAGGGTTTCTGTCACACATTGTGAATATGTGAGCATTCTGGGCCCTACTTTAAGCTTTTGCCCAGGTCCCCACTTTGTCTGAAACGGGCCCTACCAGAGATGAATAGTTCCCATGGTAATGAGGCCTAGCCTCCTATGGCGACTGAACCTTTTTTTATCTAGACGGAGGGCATGCCCTCTTGTTTTTTTGAGGGATTTTCCATGAAACAGCTTTAGAGCATATCTTTGAATAGACTATTTATGAACGTCTTTTAATCTTTCCTTAACTAAGATCCTCCGTGCTCCTTACCACTTTCATGGCTCTGCTTTGTACTTTCTATGAACTGGTTCCCAGAACTGAACTACATATTCCTAATTAGGCTGCACTAACACTTTGGAAAGTTGTAGTATTAGGGTTCGTGCGCAGGCTGCAGACTAGGTGCAAACATTTTGTGCATCTAAAAATGCACCTTCTGGCAGAAAAATGTATCCATTTTTTTATGTGTTTGTGGTGCATTTCTTTGGAGCATTTTTGTGCCATGCATTTTTTTTTGTTCATTTAACGGCCGGAGCGATTAAAAAACGCAGAGCAAGAACACACAAAGAACTGACATGCTGCTTCTTTTTTTCTGCACCCAAAACTGCTAGGACATAAGAAGCAACGTGTGCACAGCCTTTCTGAATTCTCATAGACTTCTCTGGGAGAAGGAGAGACATACAGTGTGACAGGGTATGCGACAAAGCAGTAAGGGACGCCAGGCCGAGGAACAATCCAAAGGTCTTTATTGGAACCACAAAGATAAAGCATCAAATATGAATATAAATCCTTAAAGTCTGCAAGGAGTTAACAACAAAACAACAGATCCGGGGGCGCCTCCCGATATTCCAACGCCAGGGAAATTATGGCAATGGTCCTTATGTGAGTTCCTTGAGTCCAACAGGGTGAAAAAACAAAACACAATCCCACGTGGCCACTGATCTCCAATCTGTAACAGACCATACACAGGCACTAAGATCTATCCTCAGCTATAGATCCGAGTCCTTTCCAGCTGAGATCCAACTAACTGAGTAACATGGGTCTCATTGTTCTCCTCTCCTGGGATCAGCCCCTTAGGTGGGCAGAAGGACCCACCTCCCTCTGGATATTTGATACATGAAAGGATTCTAGACATCTTGGCTCTATTCTGTTTACCAAGTTGTGGATTGGAGGAGACCCATGCTGAGAAGAACAAACAATCTCCCACCAGAAGTAGTACATACAGGACAGTCAAGGAGTGACAGACTATTACACCATGAGCACAGGCAGGGGAGGGACACGCTGTTACATACAGTTTTGGGCAACAAACTGCACCAAAAAAGAGGCAAAAATCCATAAAAAAAAGCAGGGTGCGCAGACAGTCTTACATTCACCTAAGTAAGTCCATACCTCTTCTAATACATGACAGTATCCTAGTGGCTGTTGTGACGCCCTGGACTAGCCAGGTAGTCACAGGTAGGCCCTTGCATAACACCCGTCTCCCTAATAAAGTAACAACAGCCAACCACATAAAACCTAGTCACCTCCCACAGGGTTTGATGAGCACACCAGGGGGTGGAGCCAGGCGGTTGTCCACGCCCACCGAGGAGTCAAGGGGGCCTGAGGCAGGAAAACAGCAGTCAGTCTGTTGTGTGCAGTTCCCGGTGGGGAGCACATAGTCTAGAGCAGTTTGTAGTGACAGGAGTGAAGGAGAGCGCAGCAGGCCTGTGGTGACAGGTCTAACACAAACTGACAGGTGTGAGGGTCGTAGCCCGCACACCTTGCCTAGGAGGCAGGCAGTGGCCTGGCTTGCAGGAGCCGGGAAGACAGCCAGGTGGAACCATAAGGGACCGGGACAGGGTAGTGGCCCGCCGGTACCGAACCGGGGAACCGACCGGAAACCTCAGCACCAGGGGGTACTCAGACCCAGAACGAGGCCCAGAAGCCACTGGACCACTTCGAATTCACTGATTGAGGTCTGGACCTTAGGTCCTTTCCCGTCCCAAGACCCGAAAGATGGCAACAGCCCACCGAGGGGGATAGAAAGCCACCGCACAGGCAGAGAGATCGCACGGGCCAGCGTCTGCGGGCAAACAAACTCCTCCGGCACATATATAGTCAGGGAGCGGACTCCCGTTGCTGAGGCATAGGCAGTCAACAAAACATAAAGAGGTGCAGGAGAAAGACCAGGTCCACCAACCCGGGTGGGGGACAAGACGCAGTCGGCTGCAGTCACCGACCATCACCAATTTGGTTTACCAGAGACTTGCGTGTATCAATAATCGTGAGTACAACAGTGCCATCCGGCCGCGCACCGCCCTGCACCGCAGAGCCACTACACACTTCCCAAACGGGTCCTGGGGCCACCATCCCTGCCCACGGAGGGGTTAACATCTTGCTGCACGAGCATCTCCCCCGGGTGCCCTGTAACTGCAGTGGGGGTGTCTACACCTTCACCGTGGGTGGCGTCACGAACTCAAAACACGGCTCCGGCCGTACACCTACCTAACCACCCCCATCGAGATCGGCAGCAATCCCTTGCAGAGCGACGTGACCCCCGGGTCCAGAGGCGCTCGAGCCACCCACCAAACGAGCTCGGATCCGAGAGGCTCGGCTGCGGCCGAGCGCGGGGTGGTACACTGTAATGACCGCTAATTGACATTGAATGCTGTTATTTTGTCTGTGATCTATAAGTAAAACCAGATCTTTCTCTGCAAGTGACTGTTTCCCCTAGAATATATGGTGCCCTTAGGTTATTAAAGCACTAATACATAACTTTACATTGCTGCACATTGGACCTCATCAGTCAAGTGGATGACCAAACTCTGTCTTTCCCAGTTAGCCTGTAACTTATGAACATCTTCTATAGACTGCACTAAATTACATAAATTGGTGTCATCTGCAAAAATAAAAGCACCGCTATTAATCTCATCTTCTATATCGCTAAAGGGGTTGTTCCATAAACAAAAATAAAGATAAATTCCACAATTGGATGTAAGAAGAATCCAAGAACAAAGAAGAGCAGGAGGCATACTTCAATCATGAAAGTTTTCTTCTTTTATTGATCCAGGTGTGTAAAAACAGCAGCCACAGT
This sequence comes from Anomaloglossus baeobatrachus, assembly GCF_048569485.1. Classification (NCBI taxonomy): domain Eukaryota; kingdom Metazoa; phylum Chordata; class Amphibia; order Anura; family Aromobatidae; genus Anomaloglossus; species Anomaloglossus baeobatrachus. The sequence goes on along the minus strand of NC_134356.1, from coordinate 502,113,095 downwards.
GTGTTCGTAGAAACAGGGGGAGAGGGTGCTGACAAGAGCATAGAGCCGATGACGGCTGTTTCGTGGAGCCATAGAAGCACCACTATTAATTCCATCTTCTATATCACTTACGGGGTTGACCCACTAACAAAAATAAACGTAATTTCCACAATTGAATGTAAGAAAATTTTTCCTGTGCTGAGATAATGTTATATTACAAATCCTGGCAGGGGAGGAAAAAAAACAGTACAGACGAGACACCATGGCATCACAGCTGACTCTTTTTCTGAGGTAAAACATTTCACTGCCTATTTAAAAAAGACATGTTTTACCTTAGGGTACACTCACACAAGCGTTAAAATCGGACGAGTGCAATGCGAGAAAATCTCACATATGCACTCTGACCAATGTTAGACAATGAGGGAGAGAAGTTGGTCAGCTTTTCTCACATCCAGATTTTGGATGCGACAAAAGTAGCAGCATGCTGCGATTTTCTGCGAGAGTTGTATCACTTGAATGGGTGCGAGAGATACATCGGACTGCAGTCGGATGTTATCCCAGTGCAGTGCGATATACGCACAGGTTGACAATGGAGGAGATGGGGGGATTAACCCCTCCTTCTCCTCCGCAGCGCCTGCCCTCAGCTTCACAGCAGTGACCTGAATGCAGGATCAGGTCACAGGCGCATGACACTCGGCTCATGCTCGCAGCAGAGCCTGAGCTGGGGGTCATTAGCATGTCGCATCCGATGCTGTCGCATCGGATGCCATACGCTCGTGTGAGTCCAGCCTTAGAGAAAGGCTCAGCTCTGTGCTGTAATGTCTATATACTCTCTTTTCCATCCTCCCCTGCCCAGGAGATGTGGTATGATCAGATCATGTCGTTATACGGTCAGACACGGCCATTACACAGTATATAGCATGGACACATATATAAGATTTTCTCAGCACAGGAATATGTTTTTAAACACATCCAATTGTGGAACTAATTATTCTATATGTACTAGGACTTGTGCAATAATTGTATTTATTACCTATTTATAGCTGGTTAAAGCCAGTGCTTTTTTTTTTATGTGATACACCTCAATATTTTTCTCCGTGTCACTTCAAAGTCTGTTGGCCCCATGGTGGACATTGTTATAATCTGCGCATTTTAATGATTTTTGCATTATATTTAATAAAATTAAATTTTCTGTGATAATTAATTTTTAACCCTTCTAACATCCAATCAAAATAAAAGAATGTTTGTAAAATAATGCTGACATAAAAGCAGACATTATATAGAGGGATATGGCTCAGCTCACCAAAATCGTTGGTTCTCAGGAGAAAATATAGTCAATATAATAAAAAAAAACTCTGGCACTCAATTGTGTTTTGTTTTTTTTTTTATTGTTTATCGCTTGACAGTCAAACGTTTCGGCTTAGGCCTTCTTCAGTGACTCAAGCTAATAAAATGAAAACAAGTACTTCGGATATACCACACAAGGGCTTCTCTAACAAAATTGAATATGTCCTCCTGAGGATATAATTCATCTTATTCAATGTATAGGATAACAATCCTTGTTTTTTTTTTTATTTATGGAATCCTTAAACTAGTTAATATTGAGGTGAAACACATAAAAGGTTAAATCCAAAAGTGGAAAAAAACGCAGTATCTTAAATCCTAGGGTGATAAAGTGCTTCTACTAAGAGAAAGAGGCCTGCTCAGTGGTGATAGATACAGTATATGCAGCAAACTGTTATGCCGGTGGTCAGAGGAAAAGTTCCCTCTGATCACCGGCATAACAGTTTCAATTGTCCTATCCATTAGATGTGAGAATTCATAACTTTACCCTGGTCATCCCAATTGCTTTGGTCTGATGGAAATCGGGGTAATAAGGGGTTAATGACAGCTCACAGCTGCCACTAATGCCTAGATTAGTAATGGGAGGCATCTGAGACCCTACATTACTAATCTGTATGCTGGAAAGATCACCTGTGCTTTCGCCAAAGCTCCTGCTCAGGAAAGCTTAGAAGGAACTATAGCCGAAGGGAGCGACTGCAGCTAAGATTACAACTACCTGTTTAATCACAGCAGGATAAAAAGAATCCTTAACCCCTTCAGCACCAGATGGAATTAAATAGGCTCAAACTTAGGGTAAATGGTGATCGAGCACTAAAGAGGATCTGCGATCCACTAACTTCTGTGACCTTCTGATCTCAGATTCCCCCGAGGTCACATCAGGTCATAACTAGAGTTGAGCGATGTTCGAGGTTCGCCAATTTCATGTTCCAGTGATTTTGGGGGTGCTAGAGATCGAACTCAAACTCGAGATTTTTGCTAAAAGCTCGACGGTTCGAGTTACGTTCGAGAACGATTCGATCACCATAAACGTGGATTTTCACAGTAAGGCTATGTGCACATGTTGCTATCTGCATGCGTCCTGCGTCCCCAGCACAATCCCGCTCCCTTTCCTACTCACCGATCATGGGCATCTCGCTCCACGTCTGTCACAAATCTGCGGCATCTTTTCCTCTTTAGAAAATGGCTGCCGCTTCATTAGTCAATTAGTTATTCCGTGCTTTCCTAGCCCACCGGCGCCCATGATTGGTTGCAGTCAGACACGTCTTCAAGCTGAGTGACAGCTGTCTAACTGCAACCAATCACAGTCGCCGGCGGGCGGGTCTATATCGTGCAGTAAAATAAATAAATAAATAATAATAATAATAAAAAAAAAATGCGGTTCCCCCATATTTGATACCAGCCAGGATAAAGCCGCACGGCTGGAGGCTGGTATTGTCAGGATGGAGAGCGCCACGGTATGGGGAGCCCTCCACTCTAACAATATCACCCAGCAGCCGCCCGGAATAGCCGCATCCATTAGATGCGACAGTCCCGGGGGACTCTACCCAGCTCATCCTGAATTGCCCTGGTGCGGTGGCAATCAAGGTAATAAAGAGTTAATCATGCCAGGCGTCTCCCCGAGACACCTTCCATGATCAACGTGAAATTAAATAAACACACACACCAAAAAATCCTTTATTTGGAATAAAAGACCAAAAAAAACCCTGTTTCACCACTTTATTAAAATCCACAAATACCCCTCCAGGTCCGACGTCCTCCACATGACACTGTCAGCTCTACTACAGAACACGAGTGCTCTGTATCAGCTCCAGTAGCTGAGTGGATAGAGCGCTCACCTAAGAAGCATTAGGTTACGAGTTCTAGTCCTGGTAAAGAACTTTTTTTTTTATTTTAAATTATATTTATAATATATTTATAATTATAATTATAATTTAATTATGCACTGAGGGGAGGAGCCGGACATCAGCTGTGAGCCGCGGGACACACCTCTAAAATCAGAGCAGTTCACGGAATGAGGCTACATTGCTCTCTGCTCTCTCCTCTCTCTCTCTTTTTCTCTCTTTCTCTCTCTCTTTTCCTCTCTCTCTCTTTCTCTCTCTCTTTTTCTCTTTCTTTCTGTCTCTTTCTCTCTCTCTCTCTCTCCTTTCTCTCTCTCTTCTCTCTCTCCTTTCTCTCTCTCCTTTCTCTCTCTCCTTTCTCTCTCTCTTTTCTCTCTCTCCTTTCTCTTCTTTCTCTCTCTTTTTCTCTTTTTCTCTCTCTCTCTTTTTTCTCTCTTTCTCTCTCTCTTCTTTCTCTCTTTCTCTCTCTCTTCTCTCTTCTTTCTCTCTTTCTCTCTTTCTCTCTCTCTCATTCTCAGACCTGGCGGTGATCAGCTGATGCGGTCATCTGACGGAATCAGCTGACACTATAAGTCGAGCAGTGTGGCCGGCTTCGTACCGCCCGGCCGGCTAAACTATCAGCTGATGCCGTCGGACAGGAGTCTGCACTGAAGTGTGTAGGTTTTTTTTGGACTGATGCGTCAGCTGATTGTATAAAAGCCGTTTATGCAATCAGCTGCTGTGTCATGTGATTCAGGCCCTTGAACCTGACACATCATCTGATCGCTTTGCCTTCCAGCAAACCGATCAGATGATATTGGATCCGGATTGGACGGCGTGGGACCCTTGACCCAGGATTACTGCGGAGGGGGTTCTTAATTTCAATAAATATCAAGTCATTAATTGTGTTGTGTTTTATTTATAATAAAAATATTTTTCTGTGTGTTGTGTTTTTTTTATCGGTACTAGAAATTCATGGTGGCCATGTCTAATATTGGCGTGACATCATGAATTTCGGGCTTAGGGCCAGTTGATAATATACAGCTAGCCCCAACCCCATTATTACCCAGTGAGCCACCCGTCACCAGGGCAGCTGGAGGAGTTGGATACAGCGCCCGAAGATGGCGCTTCTATGAAAGTGCCATTTTCTGGGGTGGCTGCGGACTGCAATTCGCAGCAGAGGGGCCCAGAAAGCTCAGGCCAACCTGTGCTGTGGATTCCAATCCCCAGCTGCCTAGTTGTTCCTGGCTGGACACAAAAATATGGCGAAGCCCACGTCATTTGTTTTTTAATTATTTCATGAAATAATAAAAAAAAAAACGGGCTTCTCTATATTTTTGGTTCCCAGCCGGGTACAAATAGGCAGCTGGGGGTTGGGGGCATCCCGTAGGTGCCTGCTGTACCTGGCTAGCATACAAAAACATGGCGAAGCCCACATAATTTATTGGGGGGCAAAAAACTCCTGCATACAGTCCTGGATGGAGTATGCTGAGCCTTGTAGTTCTGCAGCTGCTGTCTGTCTGTATGGAGGAGAGCAGACAGCAGCTGCAGAACGACAAGGCTCAGCATGCTCCATTCACTAGTGTATGCAGGAGAGCAGACAGCAGCTGCAGAACTACAAGGCTCAGCATACTCCATCCAGGACTGTATGCAGGAGTTTTTTGCCCACCAAAAAAACGACGTGGACTTCGCCATGTATTTGTATGCTAGCCAGGTACAGCAGGCACCTACGGGCTGCCCCCAACCCCCAGCTGCCTATTTGTACCCAGCTGGGAACCAAAGATATAGGGAAACCCGTTTTTCTTAATTATTTTACTTATTTCATGAAATTATTAAAAAACAAATGACGGGGGCTTCGCCATATTTTTGTGTCCAGCCAGGTACAACTAGGCAGCTGGGGATTGGAATCCGCAGCACAGGTTGGCCTGAGCTTCCTGGGCCCCTCTGCTGAGAATTGCAATCCGCAGCCGCCCCAGAAAATGGCGCTTTCATAGAAGCGCCATCATCTGGCGCTGTATCCAACTCTTCCAGCAGCCCTGAAGCCGGGTGGCTTGCTGGGTAATTATGAGTTAATACTAGCTTTGTTTTACTAGCTAGTATTAAGCCAGAGATTCTTAATGTCAGGCAAGTTTGACCCAGCCATTAAGAATCTCCAATAAAGGGTTAAAAAAAAGACACCACACAGAGAAAAAATACTTTAATAGAAATAAATACACAGACACACTTAGAGACTCCATGTTTATTACTCCCTCTTATCCCTCCACGATCCATGGTCTTCTGTCTTCTTTCTCCTTCAACCCATGCAGCTCTGCTATATCAGACATCGCTGCATGGGAGGAAGGACTCTGCTGCTTCCCATGCAGTCTTTTCACTCCGTGAGTGAGAAGAAGCTGCGTGCTGCAAGCGGTAACGTCACTGCTGACAGGCGCGTTGCTATAGCAACGGTGATCTCCGTTATTGACCGGCTGTGGCAGCCGGTGAATAACGGAATGGGGAAGCAGAACGGGTCTCCGTGTGCCAGACCGTGTGCCAGAGCATCTTGCTGGTACACGGGGATGCACAAACGTGCACCGCGTACCGAAGAGATGCAATGACATGACCTAGCATGATATCTAGCCATGTGACCAGCCTGTAGCCAATGAGATAATAGACACTTGACTGGTCACATGCTATTTTGACAGCACGATAGATCCTATCATCAGTGCTGGTTACTGGGAGGACGCAGCGATTATCAGAAGGAAAAGCGGCAGGAGACAGAGTGCAGGACGCATCGCGGGGTCAGGTAAGTGTTATGGCAATGTTTATTAACTATATGTGTACATTTATAATGTGTTTTTATGTGTTTGTGTTTGCCTGCCATTGGTTTCAATAAGGCTTGAGAGTTTCGTCGAACGGCTCGCCGAACCGAACTTGAACGCGGCCTCCGTTCGACGAACCAAACCGAACTCGAGCCTCTAGAGGCTGGCTCATCTCTAGTCATAACACACTTGTGACACATTGATAGGGCATATTTAAAATATACAGGGCATATCCAAGGTCATATTTAGGATAGCATCCAATATAACTGTGCTTTTATTGACACTTTAGCAAAAACTGACCTCTACAACATAACAGAAAACAATTATGTATGTAAAATAAATATAATTACCACAGTTTATGCTCATTTTAGCTTCTGGTTTCCTAGCATTTTGCTATTATATCTTGGGTAAAATTTTAATTCCCAATGCTTTTTCTTAGTTTGACTGTTTTTATGGATTATGTAACACAAATCAGGCAGATTTTCTTATTCATCCAGACTAAACAGACATGGAAAATGTGCCCTAAAGCTCATTCTCAACCTCCGTCATGTGATCCGCGTTCTGTCACAAGGTTTGCATGTGAACGCAGGGCTCTTTCAGAAGTTTCTCTGTATATACCTGACAAAAGCGGAATCCTTTACTATAACTTGCACAACTGGTTTTGCTTCAGATATTTATGTAGAAATGCAAAACGTGGGTAATCTATTTGTAGAACATGGTCTAAAAATCCCCTTTGTGACACCTGATGAATCTGATACTTCAACAGTTTAGAAGAGGGAGTTCGGGGGTGAAAAAAATAATTGTTACACTCACGTTACACTGTAAAAGAAAAGTGATTTTTTTTTAGATAGCCCACCACATGTAATAGATTGCATATTCCTCATGTGTTCTATAAAATAATCAATAACAAATGAGATCACCTTCATATTCTACTGCTTTATTAAACCCATTTCTATGGCGCAGAGCTATTTGTAACTATATATACATGACATTGTATGTCTGTAGCATAGATTTGGTGGATCTATAGGTCCTGCCTAATGTAATCACCCATGATGATGGGAAATTAAAAAGCATGGCCACTACTGTAACATTGATGGCTTATCGATAGGATAGGTCATCAATGTCTAATCGACTGGGGTCCAACACCCAGCAACCTCGCTGATCAGCTGTTGTCAGTGTGGCAGTGGTAGCAGGTGACCGAAAATGATCAGTTCTGGAGCTGCTCCGTCTTCTGATAGCGGCCGGTTACTGCACATTCACCACCCATTCAAATCAATAGGAGGGGATTTGCAGTACCCGGCAGTGACGGGACAGCTCCGCAACAGAGCTTTTCCAGTCACCTGCTTCCGTTGCTGGTACAAAAAACAGCTGATTGTCAGGGGTGCGGGGTGTCAGACCATGTCCGAACAGACATTGATGACCTATCCTAAGGATAGAATTATTATTGTGGAAATACGGCACTCCTGTTTAGTTGGTGCTCGGATAGGGTCCAACCCCGTAATCAATTAAGAAGAGAATCCGGCACTCAGGGTTTGTAGATGAAGTGAAATTTTTTTTTTATTTTGACGGACGTGAAATTTTGTGTGACAATCAAACATAACGTTTCGGTCACGGATCACCTTCTTCAGATCAGTTCACACAAGCTGCCTATATCTGCAGGACGCTCCTGTAACAACATGCTGTTAAACAATCTGCTTCACAGGTCCTCTGTAGAATGTGAGGCATGTTGTTACAGGAGCGTCCTGCAGATACAGGCAGCTTGTGTAAACTGATCTGAAGTAGGACATCCGTGACTGAAACATTATGTTTGATTGTCACACAAAATTTCACGCCTGTCAAAATAAAAAAAAAATTCACTTCATCTACAAACCCTGAGTGCTGGATTTTATCCTACGGATAGGCCATCAATGTTAAAGTAGTGGACAACCTCTTTAAGCTAGGCTGTAAAAATGAATGCTATAGCCTGACTAGTTTGTATACTAAACTGATACATTTGTTCAATATCTTTGTACATAAGGCTCAATGGCAGGGTTCAGAAAAGCAAAATTTACCATAAAAATGGAATACATTGCATGTGCCAAATATTTTTAGGCTTTTTTTCATCAACATGCACCAATCATATTGTATGTGCTACATCATGATCAAATTATCACGATTTGCCACTTCATAATTCATGAATCCTTGGACATTATTAACAAATCCATAACCATCATCTATCTCTATAAGAAGACAGGAATAGAACACAAATTATGTCTATATATTTTCATATCTTGTGAATTTGTTATTTTTTATACTGTAAAGCCTGCTTTACACGTTGCAATTAGTTGTACAATCGCATTTGCGATGTGACACGCCCAGGTTGCATACGGGATCTTATGAGATTGCACGTAGGTCGTTCATTTGCTGTCACACAAGCGTTAGTAGTCTATGTTAAATTGATCAATTTTATGTGCGATCCTTTAGATCATGTGTTCTGTGACGTATGCATTGGGCACCTTTTTTTTTTTTTTATTTATTGACTTGACAAGCGTGTGTAATGTGTAGGGATGCGTTTTTACTATGTCATCTGCCATTCAGCTCTGCTACATGGTCGCTGACAGCAGTCACAGACAGCCATGTAGCAGAGCTGAATGGCAGATGACAGCAGCCACAGACAGAGCCGCACTGTCAGAATGAACTCGGGTGAACTTCCCCCGACTTCATTGTCATGCTGCGGCTCTGTCTGTGTCGCGTCCTGATTAGCGGTCACCAGTGAAGGACTCACCAGTGACCGCTAATCCCCGGAGTGACTGAAGTTAGCAGCCCTCTCTCATATACTCACCGATCCCCGATCTCTGGCGTGGCGCGGCGCTGCACGGCATTCACACTGCTCCGGCGGCTTTTACTATTTTGAAAAAGCCGGCCGCCCATTAAACAATCTTGTATTCCCTGCTTTCCCTGCCCACCGGCGCGTATGATTGGTTACAGTGAGACACGCCCCCACGCTGAGTGACAGGTGTCACACTGCACCCAATCACAGCAGCCGGTGGGCGTCTCTATACTGTGTAGTGAAATAAATAATTAAATAATTAAAAAAAACGGCGTGCGGTCCCCCCCAATTTTAAAACCAGCCAGATAAAGCCATACGGCTGAAGGCTGGTATTCTCAGCATGGGGAGCTCCACGTTATGGGGAGCCACCCAGCCTAACAATATCAGTCAGCAGCCGCCCAGAATTGCCGCATACATTATATGCGACAGTTCTGGGACTGTACCCGGCTCTTCCCGATTTGCCCTGGTGCGTTGGCAAATCAGGGTAATAAGGAGTTAATGGCAGCCCATAGCTGCCAATAAGTCCTAGATTAATCATGTCAGGTGTCTATGAGACACCTTCCATGATTAATCTGTAAATTACAGTAAATAAACACACACACCCGAAAAAATCCTTTATTAGAAATAAAAAACACAAACATATACCCTGGTTAACCACTTTAATCAGCCCAAAAAAGCCCTCCATGTCCGGCGGAATCCAGGATGCTCCAGCGTCGCTTCCAGCGCTGCTGCATGGAGGTGACCGGAGCTGCAGCAGACATCGCCGCTCCTGTCACCTCCACACAGCAACTGAAGACAGCCGCGCGATCAGCTGAGCTGTCACTGAGGTTACCCGCTGTCACTGGATCCAGCGGTGGCCGCGGGTAACCTCAGTGACCGCTCAGCTGATCGCGCTACTCACCGCCGCTCCTCTCACCTCCATGCAGCAACTGAGGTGAGTAGCGCGATCAGCTGAGCTGTCACTGAGGTTACCTGCGGCCACCGCTGGATCCAGTGACAGCGGGTAACCTCAGTGACAGCTCAGCTGATCGCGCGGCTGTCTTCAGTTGCTGTGTGGAGGTGACAGGAGCGGCGTTGTCTGCTGCAGCTCCGGTCACCTCCATGCAGCAGCGCTGGAAGCGACGCTGGAGCATCCTGGATTACGCCGGACATGGAGGGCTTTTTTGGGATGATTAAAGTGGTTAACCAGGGTATATGTTTGTGTTTTTTATTTCTAATAAAGGATTTTTTCGGGTGTGTGTGTTTATTTACTGTAATTTACAGATTAATCATGGAGGGTGTCTCATAGACGCCTGACATGATTAATCTAGGACTTATTGGCAGCTATGGGCTGCCAATAACTCCTTATTACCCCGATTTGCCAACGCACCAGGGCAAATCAGGAAGAGCCGGGTACAGTCCCAGAACTGTCGCATATAATGTATGCGTCAATTCTGGGCGGCTGCTGGCTGATATTGTTAGGCTGGGGGGCTCCCCATAACGTGGAGCTCCCCATCCTGAGAATACCAGCCTTCAGCCGTATGGCTTTATCTGGCTGGTTTTAAAATTGTGGGGGACCGCACGCCATTTTTTTTTATTATTTAATTATTTATTTCACTGCACAGTATAGACACGCCCACCGGCTGCTGTGATTGGGTGCAGTGTGACACCTGTCACTCAGCGTGGGGGCGTGTCTCACTGTAACCAATCATAGGCGCCGGTGGGCGGGGATAGCAAGGAATACGAGATTGTTTAATGGGCGGCCGGCTTTTTCAAAACAGTAAAAGCCGCCGGAGCAGTGTGAACGCCGTGCAGCGCTGGGGATCGGGGATCGGTGAGTATGAGAGAGATATACTGACATGGACAGAGAGTGAGGGACAGAGATTATGACCGACTGACAGAGATTAGTGAATGACAGACATTGTGAGGCGCTTCAGAACGCAGCTTTTCAGCTGCGCTCTGAAGCGGACCTTTTTTAAGCTGCGGTGCAGAGCGCACACCTGCGCGCATAGCCTCAGACATCAAAATCGTATGAGGGATGTCACGTTACAATTCACTAGGTTCGTGCAACAAAACGCTCAATTCTAGACAAAGATACGATGTGTTTGCGATCAACGGTTTTGCGTTCAATCCTGATCGCATGTAGATGTCACACGAAGATACCTCACAAACGATGCCGGATGTGCGTCACTTACAACTTGACCCCAACGACGGATTGTGAGATATATTGAAGCGTGTGTAGCGAGCGTTAGGTTTAAGAATGCTATGAAATGTCATTTTGTGACTTAAAAGGATCACTTTAGATAGAGATCATATCCCACGCAGCCCCCTCTAGTTACAAAGTTTTCTTCTGACTCAAAAATTGCTTAATTTATAGTGACTGTTCCCAAATTTTACACCACTTCTGCACTTGAACGAACCAAACTAGAATAATTGAAGCACTGAAGCAATTTGATCAGAGACGCATTTTACCCCATACTCATTTCCAGAACTAGACAATAATGTCTTTTTACTAATACGGCATTTTACGTTGGACAGATTTTTGCTGAATAACTATCATTGTTCGCATAAGATGTTTCCGTTTTGCTCATACAATAAAGCTTTCTGTTCAGTGACGAGCTGTGCTTTTTTTCTGCTTAAAAGCAATTTTTTTTCCCAATAGAATTTTTTACCTCTTATATCATCCCTCTGTTCTCTGGTGGTTACAATGCACAAAGAAGGCTAGTGTAATTGTGATTACTGAGTGGGCAAAAAAAAAAGAGATAAAAAAGGGTATGTATGAAAAAACATAATACAGGAAAATGAAAAAGAAGATTTTCCAGTAACAACCATTTCAGATAAATTATCCAGTTAGTCATCTCTGAATTGACACACAGCATTTCCCCACTTCAATGGGAATTTGGGGAATATAATTCTTTATAAAGTTTTTTTCTTGTAGCCTCAAGGCCTGAGATCAAAATATTAAAGAAAAAGATCCAAGTGTTGGTTAACCCACCATAACCGAGACAGTAAGTTGGACATGCCCTTGAGTATCGTGGGAATGTGTCTTTTTTAAATTTATAACATCAACATTAAAAGTGTAGAAAATATACTTTATACACTTCACAGATCAGGAAATACCGTGAAGCTATTCCATTGCCATAGGCAAATGAACCATATTAGTGATGACACGCCAAAGGCCAAAACTGGTCATGGAGATTAGGTCATTATGAGCCGAAATAAGTAGTTTCAGTTGGATCTGCCGATGGTTGGCCATCTTTTAGGCGGGCTTTGCACACTACGACATCGCAGGTGCGATGTCGGTGGGGTCAATTGAAAATGACGCACTTCCGGCATCGCATACGACATCGTAGTGTGTAAAGGCTCGATGATACGATTAACGAGCGCAAAAGCGTCGTAATCGTATCATTGGTGCAGCGTCGGCGTAATCCATGATTACGCTGACGCGACGGTCCGATGTTGTTCCTCGTTCCTGCGGCAACACACATCGCTGTGTGTGAAGCCGCAGGAGCGAGGAACATCTGCCGGCGTCACTGCGGCTTCCGTAGGATATGCGGAAGGAAGGAGGTGGCCGGGATGTTTACATCCCGCTCATCTCCGCCCCTCCGCTCCTATTGGCCGCCTGCTGTGTGACGTCGCAGTGACGCCATACGACCCGCCCCCTTAATAAGGAGGCGGGTCGCTGGCCAGAGCGACGGTCGCAGGGCAGGTGAGTCCATGTGAAGCTGCTGTAGCGATAATGTTCGCTACGGCAGTTATCACAAGGATATCGCAGCTGCGACGGGGGCGGGGACTATCGCGCTCGGCATCGCAGCATCGGCCTGCGATGTCGCAGCGTGCAAAGTGCCCCTTAGTCAGTCATCATTTTTTCAGTCAACCACTAATTTATGACCTGTTAAGTCTGTTTTTCTCATATTATGCTCATTTTAAAGTTCATGGCACAAATGGAAAATTGCGGTCAATCAAGGATATGATCTGATTTACAAGTGTTTCTTAAATCTGTGTCTGATGATGCAAGTTGTTAAAAATGCTTGGAAACCCTGACCACGTGTTAAAAAGAAGAACACAATATTTTTTGGGTGAATGCCACATTAATAACAGTGTAACAAAAAAAACCTGTTAATGTGATAATATTAGGTCCACAGAAAAGGATAACGCAAGTGATGAGAAGAAATGTTTAGTCATACCTAATCATAGATTAAAGGGGCTGCCCAAAAGTTTAGGAGATTAAAGGGAACTTGTCTCCTACTATAACAATATTTATCTACTGACATAGTGGTAATCTGCAGGTATATAGCATTTAATTACGTATGGCAGTGTAACTGCAATAGGAAACAGGAAAACAATGTTATATTCTCCCTGCAGCCGCTCTCTTCCACTCATCAGGACAGTGCAGGAGGCGGTAACAATCACAGTATGTAGTGAGCGGATTGTTATGATTTCTCCTACACCTAGACTTACAGCTTACGCTACAGTGTACATGTGCAGAGCACTCTGTCAGTCAATGTACAGGGGAAGAAAGAAAAGAACCCGGCACTGAAATATATTCAATCCATTTTGTTGCTTTATTCACTATTTGAACGTTTCAGCTCCATACTGATCTTTCAATAGACTGTTATTGAAAGCTTGGGATGGAGCTGAGCGATTATTTTCTCAGCCCTAATCGGACAGAGAAAACAATCGCAGCATGCTACGACTGTAATGTGAGACTCTTTCTATCTCTCTCATTCAAGTATATGGGTCGGTTGAAAGATCGCACTGCACTCGCGGTACACCGGTGTACCACGAGTGCAGTGTGAGAATGGCAATAGCCAGCAACTGAGGAGAGAGGGAGAGAAATCCCTCCCCTCTACAGTGCTGGCCCGCCCCTCCTCAGTGCCGGCCGCCCCCCGCAGCTGAGGTCCGCTCACACACTCGGACCTCAGTCGCAGGGACACTAGCATGACACTCGTCTCTGCTGTACTGCCAGTGTGAGCCGAGTGTCATGCAAGGGGATCGCAGTAATCCCCGTGTGGCCCCGGCCTTACAGCTCCCTTCACCACCCAAATGACTGGAAATGAGTGGCTGCAGGGAGAATTTAACTTAATTTTGTCCATGTGCCACTTCTCCAGTTAGGACTTGTTCAGATGTGAGTATAATTGTTCTGAGTGCTGTCCATATGCAACACAAGTACTGTACAGATGGCACACTCACCAATGCAAGCAAATATGGTTATTCACAAGAATACTTTTTAGGGCAGAGTCACACTGGAATATGATTCGCATGAAAGCAATGTGTGAAAATTTCGCGTTGCACTCAGCTCCATTTAAGACAATGCTGCAGCTCAAATCTGCAAGTTTTTCCTTAGAAACAACCAACTCACTCAAAAATCCCGGACAAAGGCCCTGTGCTGAAACGCGCGTAGGGAGCTGACACCATCCCAGCAGGGAGTCATGTCTACAGGTCTGTCCACGATTTAGATTTATTTATTTTGATGCACTGTTTATTTATTATCTGAACTTTTGAGTGGACACTTTCACCTTCCCAGGCTTTTCTTTAGTGATTCTGAATACTTTTTGGCCACGTTATACATCTGCTTTTGTTTTTGCCTGGTTGTTATACAGTTATTGTTTGACCTGTTTTTTCCTGCCTGTGGATGTGTGCCATCTTATGTGCCATCAATGTCATTACACCTTATCTTTTCTTTATTTAACTAATAAAAATCTATATTGATTAATATTTTTTGAATTGGTTTTTAAGTGAGTTGGTTGTTTCTGGTTATTTTTACACCAACTTGTGTTAATACTTTACACAGTGGTTATATCTATATATATAATTGCCTTATTCTGTCTGTCTGTCTGTCTATCTGTCTGTCTGTCTGTCATGCTCCAAAATTGTGTCCTTACGGTGACACAAAGCTGATTGGCCGCTGGGCTCACAATGGCCCCGCCCCCCGCACGGATTGGCCGCTCGCCTCGCCTCGGCTCCTCCCCCCGCACGGATTGGCCGCTCGCCTCGCCTCGGGTCCGCCCCCCCCGCACGGATTGGCCTCCACTCACTCTGACTCACACGCACACTCACACTCAGACTCACATGCACACTCAGACTCACACTCAGACTCACATGCACACTCACACTCAGACTCACACGCACACTCACACTCACACGCACACTCACATGCACACTCACATGCACACTCACACAGACTCACACGCACACTCACACAGACTCACACGCACACTCAGACTCACATTCACACACACTCAGACTCAGACTCAGACTCAGACTCAGACTCAGACTCACACTCACACTCACACTCAGACTCAGACTCACACTCAGACTCACACTCAGACTCAGACTCACACTCACATGCACACTCACACTCAGACTCACACTCAGACTGACACGCACACTCAGACTCACACTCAGACTCAGACTCACACTCAGACTCACACTCAGACTCACATGCACACTCACACTCAGACTCACACTCAGACTCACACGCAGACTCAGACTCAGACTCACACTCAGACTCAGACTCACACACACTCACACTCACACTCAGACTCAGACTCAGACTCACACACACTCACACTCAGACTCAGACTCAGACTCACACACACTCACACTCAGACTCAGACTCACACTCACATGCACACTCACACTCACACTCAGACTCAGACTCAGACTCAGACTCACACTCAGACTCACACTCACATGCACACTCACACTTAGACTCACACTCACACTCACACTCACTCACATGCACACTCACACTCAGACTCACACTCACATGCACACTCACACTCAGACTCACACTCAGACTCACACTCACATGCACACTCACACTCAGACTCACACTCACATGCACACTCAGACTCACACTCACATGCACACTCACACTCAGACTCACACTCACATGCACACTCACACTCAGACTCACACTCACATGCACACTCACACTCAGACGCACACTCACACTCAGACTCACACTCACATGCACACTCACACTCAGACTCACACTCAGACTCACACTCACATGCACACTCACACTCAGACTCACACTCACATGCACACTCACACTCAGACTCACACTCACATGCACACTCACACTCAGACTCACACTCACATGCACACTCACACTCAGACTCACACTCACATGCACACTCACACTCAGACTCACACTCACATGCACACTCACACTCAGACTCACACTCACATGCACACTCACACTCAGACTCACACTCACATGCACACTCACACTCAGACTCACACTCACATGCACACTCACACTCACATGCACACTCACACTCACATGCACACTCACACTCAGACTCACACTCAGACTCACACTCAGACTCACACTCACATGCACACTCACACTCAGACTCACACTCACATGCACACTCACACTCAGACTCACACTCACATGCACACTCACACTCAGACTCACACTCACATGCACACTCACACTCAGACTCACACTCACATGCACACTCACACTCAGACTCACACTCACATGCACACTCACACTCACATGCACACTCACACTCACATTCACACTCAGACTCACACTCACACTCACACTCAGACTCACACTCACATGCACACTCACACTCAGACTCACACTCACATGCACACTCACACTCAGACTCACACTCACATGCACACTCACACTCAGACTCACACGCACACTCACACTCACACTCAGACTCACACTCACATGCACACTCACACTCAGACTCACACTCACATGCACACTCACACTCAGACTCACACTCACATGCACACTCACATGCACACTCACACTCACACTCAGACTCACACTCACATGCACACTCACACTCACATGCACACTCACATGCACACTCACACTCAGACTCACACTCAGACTCACACTCAGACTCACACTCACACTCACACTCACACGCACACTCACACAGACTCACACGCACACTCAGACTCACACTCACACACACACTCAGACTCACACTAACATGCACACTCACACTCAGACTCACACTCAGACTCACACTCAGACTCACACTCAGACTCAGACTCACACTCAGACTCACACTCAGACTCACACTCAGACTCACACTAACATGCACACTCACACTCAGACTCACACTCAGACTCACACTCAGACTCACACTCAGACTCACACTCACACTCAGACTCACACTCACACTCAGACTCACACTCAGACTCACACGCACACTCAGACTCACACTCAGACTCACACTCAGACTCCCACTCAGACTCAGACTCAGACTCAGACTCACATGCACACTCACACTCAGACTCACACGCAGACTCACACGCAGACTCAGACTCAGACTCAGACTCAGACTCACATGCACACTCACACTCAGACTCACACTCAGACTCACACGCAGACTCAGACTCACACTCAGACTCAGACTCAGACTCACACACACTCACACTCACACTCAGACTCAGACTCACACACACTCACACTCAGACTCAGACTCAGACTCACACACACTCACACTCACACTCAGACTCAGACTCAGACTCACACTCACATGCACACTCACACTCACACTCAGACTCACACGCACACTCAGACTCACACTCACACACACACTCACACTCACACTCAGACTCAGACTCACACTCACATGCACACTCACACTCAGACTCACACTCACACTCACACTCACTCACATGCACACTCACACTCAGACTCACACTCACATGCACACTCACACTCAGACTCACACTCAGACTCACATGCACACTCACACTCAGACTCACACTCACACTCAGACTCACACTCACATGCACACTCACACTCAGACTCACACTCACATGCACACTCACACTCAGACTCACACTCACATGCACACTCACACTCAGACTCACACTCACATGCACACTCAGACTCAGACTCACACTCACATGCACACTCAGACTCACACTCAGACTCACACTC
The DNA here is from genome assembly GCF_048569485.1 of Anomaloglossus baeobatrachus. Lineage (NCBI taxonomy): Eukaryota > Metazoa > Chordata > Amphibia > Anura > Aromobatidae > Anomaloglossus > Anomaloglossus baeobatrachus. The sequence goes on along the minus strand of NC_134356.1, from coordinate 502,095,431 downwards.
ACATGCACACTCACACTCAGACTCACACTCACATGCACACTCACACTCAGACTCACACTCACATGCACACTCACACTCAGACTCACACTCACATGCACACTCACACTCACATGCACACTCACATGCACACTCACACTCAGACTCACACTCACACTCAGACTCACATGCACACTCACACTCACACTCAGACTCACACTCACATGCACACTCAGACTCACACTCACATGCACACTCACACTCAGACTCACACTCACATGCACACTCACACTCACACTCACATGCACACACACTCAGACTCACACTCACATGCACACTCACACTCAGACTCACACTCACATGCACACTCACACTCACATGCACACTCACACTCACATGCACACTCACACTCAGACTCACACTCACACTCAGACTCACACTCACATGCACACTCACACTCACATGCACACTCACACTCACATGCACACTCACACTCAGACTCACACTCAGACTCACACTCAGACTCACACTCAGACTCAGACTCACACTCAGACTCACACTCACATGCACACTCACACTCACACTCACATGCACACTCACACTCAGACTCACACTCAGACTCACACTCACACTCACACTCACACTCACACTCACTCACACTCACACTCACATCAGATCGCATCCACGTCCTGCAGCGGCGGAACACACACACCTCACACACACATCAGATCGCATCCACGTCCTGCAGCGGCGGAACACACACACCTCACACACACATAAGAACAGACACACACACACACACATCAGATCACACTCACTCTCACACACACCTCACATCGCATCCACACACTCACAACATCCCGTGATATCGCTTGCTTCTCGGCGGCGATACTGTGCTGTGAGCTTCCAGGACCTGCTGGAGGATCACATGGCCGGAAGCATGTGGTATCTCCGGATGTTGTGAGTGTGTCAGCGCGTATGTGCGATATCGTCAGTGTGTGTGTGTATGCGATCGGATGTGTGTGAGTGTGTGTGAGTGTATGTGATCGGATGTGTGTGAGTGTATGTGAGTGTATGCGATCGGATGTGTGTGAGTGTGTGTGTGTGTGTGTGAGTGTATGCGATCGGATCTGTGAGTGTCGGCAGAGGAGCACGGCGTGCAGCACAGCTGCTGGGACCGCCCACCGGTGGGCACAGGGAGAAGTGGGGTGTGTGTGTGAGTGTATGCGATCATATGTGTGCATGTTTACTGTCTGATGTGTGACTGTGGAGCACGTTTGGGAGTGCGCAGCATGGGGGATGTAGCACGATGGGGAGTGTGCAGCATGGGGGATGGAGCACGATGGGGAGTGCGCAGCATGGGGGATGGAGCACGATGGGGGGTGCGCAGCATGGGGGATGGAGCACGATGGGGGTGCGCAGCATGGGGGATGGAGCACGATGGGGAGTGCGCAGCATGGGTGATGGAGCACGTTTGGGAGTGCGCAGCATGGGGGATGGAGCACGATGGGGAGTGCGCAGCATGGGGGATGGAGCACGATGGGGAGTGCGCAGCATGGGGGATGGAGCACGATGGGGTGTGCGCAGCATGGGGGATGGAGCACGATGGGGGGTGCGCAGCATGGGGGATGGAGCACGATGGGGAGTGTGCAGCATGGGGGATGGAGCACGATGGGGAGTGCGCAGCATGGGGGATGGAGCACGATGGGGAGTGCGCAGCATGGGGGATGGAGCACGATGGGGAGTGCGCAGCATGGGGGATGGAGCACGATGGGGAGTGCGCAGCATGGGGGATGGAGCATGATGGGGAATGTGTAGCATGGGGGTTGGAGCACGATGGGGAGTGCGCAGCATGGAGGATGGAGCACGTTTGGGAGTGCGCAGCATGGGGGATGGAGCATGATGGGGAATGCGTAGCATGGGGGATGGAGCACGATGGGGAGTGCGCAGCATGGGAGATGGAGCACGATGGGGGGTGCGCAGCATGGGGGATGGAGCACGATGGGGAGTGTGCAGCATGGGGGATGGAGCACGATGGGGAGTGCGCAGCATGGGGGATGGAGCACGATGGGGAGTGCGCAGCATGGGGGATGGAGCACGTTTGGGAGTGCGCAGCATGGGGGATGGAGCACGATGAGGAATGCGCAGCATGGGGGATGGAGCATGATTGGGAATGCGCAGCATGGGGGATGGAGCACGATGGGGAATGCGCAGCATGGAGGATGGAGCACAATGGGGAGTGGGGATGGAGCACGATGGGGGGTGCGCAGCATGGGGGATGGAGCATGATGGGGGGTGCACAGCATGGGGGATGGAGCACGATGGGGGGTGGACCACGATGGGGGGTGCACACCTCCCCCCAAAACACACACACACACTGCCACACACGCACTGCACAACACACCACACACACACTGGGAACCACAAACACCACCCTACACAGACACCCACACACACAGACAACGCCGCAGACACACAACACCCAACACACAAACACCGCGGCACACACAAATATACGCACATACCGCACAACACACACATTGCACAAAACATACCTCCCCCCAAAACACACACACACATACACAACGATACAGACACACAGCGCTCCACAAATAACGACACACAACGCAAGACACAAACAACACCGCTCTCACCCCCCGCTACACCCAGACAACACCCAGAACATGTACAGCCCCTACACAAACACTTGGTAACTACACACAACAACATCTATATATATATATATATATATATATATATATATAACAAAAATCATACATTAACTACACAATACGTAAATTCTAGAATACCCGATGCGTAGAATCGGGCCACCTTCTAGTATATATATAGGGGACTAAAAAATTAATGTGATATTTTTTTGAATATATTAATTCCTCCCATTTTCCACCTTTTGGCTGAAGTTAGTAGTTAAAGTTTTCCTCAGCCCTAATCAGACTGAGGAAAAAATTGCAGCATGCTGCGATTGTCTGTGAGTCTCGGATCACTCGCACCCATACAAATCTTTGGGTGCGAGTGAAACATTGAACTGCACTCGGATGACATCAGAGTGCAGTGCGATATACGTACAGGCTGACAATTGAAGATATGGAGAGATCACTCTCCCCTTCTCCTCTTCAGCTGTGATCTGATTACAGGATTGGATCACAGTTGCATGACACTCAGCTCTCGATCACAGCACAGCAGGAGCTGAGAGTCATTTGCATATAATATCCAATGCGCTCACATAAGAGTCCATACGCTACTGTGATTCCAGCCTTACACAGGGATCGATAGTCTAACTGTAAAAAAATCACAGCATGCACTATTCTGATCTGTATTTCGGATAAGACTTGTCCTTTATAATTAGTCAATAGGTATGCAAAAACTGATCATATATCAGTTATCTTATTTTACGTTTTTCTCATGGATCCATTACAACTATTAAAGGGAACCTGTCAGGTGCAATATGCACCCAGAACTGCTCGTATTTCTAAAGATCTTTTGTCCTATTGTCGCGGACAGGGGCGCAGACCACGTCAGGGGGCGCTACTCGAGGTGCTCGGATCGGGGATCGTGGCTGCCGCTCGAGTGGCGACCGGATCCGGGGCTCGTGCAGCGGCCCGTTGCCCACAACAATAATAAAAGGGGGTATTTACAGGGGAAAAGTTTGTCAGTGATGCCACCCATGGGTTGCGGTGATGGTTGGTGACACCGCCGCTGCCTTGGTATGGGATGCCCGGGGCTGATGGAGCGGGGCAGCAGGATGGTATCCCCTCCATGGGTAGGAGAGGTGTTGTCCCGGGGCCCAGGTGTATGGGGAAGGATGCTGCGGAGCGTGTTCTGCAGGGGCTGGACCGGGTAGTATTGGTGTACTCACAGTTCCAGAGGAATTCACACAGAGTCCGAATGGTAAACCAAATTGCCAGTAACCGGTAACCTCCAGTGGGTGTATTCGGGTCCCACACCCTGGTACAGCAAACAGGGCTCCCTTCCTCCTGCACTTAATGTTTGTGTCCTTAGTTTGACTACTCCGCTTGAAACAAGGAAGTCGACGCCCTGTGATTCTATGTGTTGGGAGCTGTGGCCCGCAAGATCTGACCCTTGGGATTTCTGTAAGCGGTTGTGGATGCCCTATCCCCCACGTCGGGCTTCCGTCTCGCTCTCTGGGCTTTCTGGTGGAACAAGGCCTGAAACCCTGTCCCCGGCTGGCTAATTGACAAGGGGCTTGAAGCTGTCCTTGCCCTAGGGTCCAGACTGTGCACGGCCTCCGAACCGTATTCCTGCTGTCGGCACCGGCGAGCTACAACCCTGCCTCGGTCCACTTAAGGTTTCCCGTGACCGGATCTCCGTCACCTGTGGCCCTGTCTGTCATCTGCCAATTAGTCAGTCGTCTCGTAGTCCAGGGGCTCCGACCCCTGACCACCCTGTCACTTCACTCCTCTCACTTCGACTGTCTACTCAGTTCTGAGTCTCCACACTCACTGACGTTTTCCCTCCCCTGACACCTCAGAACCCCTAGGTGGGCATCACCATCCACCTGGCCCTGCCCACTGGTGTGTCCCTACTGTCATGGGGGGCGGTGATTAGGCTTTTGTGGCTGATGTTGCGTTCCATGAATGTGGGTTTGTGTTGGTATGGCAAGAAGGATGGAGTCCTGCACCTAGTAGATTTGTGCAGTCTCTGTGACAACCTGGTTTTGCCAGGGCATCACACTATGCTAATGAGGCCAGGGACTAGTCCCAAGGGCGTTATATCCCCGACTAGTCCACCCTCTTAGCATTTCAGCACGCCCACAGGAACGTACTAATATGCTATTCAATGCCGCGCCACGAGCGGTGCAGCACATACTTGTGTTCGTTGTGACCGCGCTTCTGAATGCCAGGCACTTCCTGTCATGTGCAGTATGAAGCTGGGTGTACATGTCCCGGCAACAGAGAGGTCTACTGCACATGACTGCAAGTGCCAGGGACTCAAGCGTGGTCACTGCGAACACAGGTATGTGCAGCACCGCTGGTGATGCTGCATTGAATAGCATGTTAGTATGCCCCTGTGGGTGTGCTAACATGCTAAGAGGGCGGCTAGTTGGGGGATATAACTAGAGTTGAGCGGATAGTGAAAAATCCGGGTCCGGCAGCTACCTGGCGGGTTGAGAAATAGTCTGGATCCGATCCAGAGTTCGGCCCCATATATGTCAATGGGGAGTGGAATCCGGAGGGGGGGGAGGAGGAGGAGAGAGAGAGAGAGAGAGAGAATACTTTTTCTAAAGAACCCTTTATCTATGCTAGAGTATACAGGGACGGTTAGGAAGGGATTAGCAATATGCACCCAGAACTGCTTGTGACAGGTTCCCTTTAACATAGGGAACTGAATTTGCCTCTTTACTGTATTGCACATGGAAAAACTGGATGCAATACGGATATAAAAATAAGGACATACGTACTGCATACAGATAACTATGCATTTTTAAAAAATCAACTGTTTTTTTTCTGGATGAAAAACAGATGGTTTTGCAAACGCTTGTCTAAACCTCGCCTTATACTGGAAAACTTGATCAAACTACCACTAGATTGCCAGAAAATCTGTAGATAAATAGGATTTACTGTGACAAGCAAAAGGGTAACAATGTTTTGAACTTTTGACTGTAAAGCTCGATATCGCACATCCATTACATCTTTGAATGTGAGAGTACCTTCATTTTATAGACAATCATCTTGGCTATCTCATACATAAATTAGACTTGCAACTATTCAGCATATGATAGTTATACAGATTCTTGTCATGTCTCTACAAGGCTACTGTTTTGCTCCTAAAATTCTAAATTTACATTTTTATTATTATGTTTGACAACCTTTTAGTTGTCAGTCTATGTGGGTTACAGGTTCTAAAAACAACCATCACTTATCTCTTAAATACCTTATCTCTCCAGTACTAATAGCAATGATATACCGTATAGCCACAAGTAGAGATGAGTGGATCGCTTAGCACAACTCTAGTCCACGTCAGTGCTCTCTGGCCATAGATAGAATCTTCTGGGATACTTGGATATTTTTATGATTTAATGTGTTGGTGTGATACCATCTGTGTGACATGCTGCTCACAGATGACATCACTCCAGGTTGGCAAATCAAGAAGGTCAAGAAATTTTGCCTAGCTCTTGTCCACGGCCAGAGAGCACTGACCTGGACCAGAGTTGCATGAAACAATCTGCTCATCTCGAGACACAAGTCTTCTATAGCCAATCACTGGCCTCACTGATAGAGATGCTGCTATACACAGTATAAGACTATTGAGGAGAGTCATTGACGTAATCACATACATCTACAATGTGAGACCACCAGAGAATTGTTTCTTTACAGATCCGTGCGGTTCATATCAATAATATGCACCCATATAAGTCTATTGGTTTATACTGCACCTTTGTATGACTCCAATTTCATGCTCATAGACCCCATCAAAACTGACAGAATATTTATGAAAAAGATAGTCCCTAGCATCAAGTGAGTCCTTTCACTGTCGTCTTTAGAACTCATTGGCAAATTGATGGGATATGTTCTAAACATTATTATGTAAGTTACAGAGACCTAATGTATGTTTTCTATATCTGTTTTACAGGGAAGCAATAAGTAGACTCTGTGAGGCCGTCCCTTCTGCGAAAGGAGCTGCCAAGAAACGAAAAGTGATTATCAGTTTGTGCATAAGTATTATTTGCTCATATATTAAATGTTTTATATATATATATATATATATATATATATATATATATATATTTTTTTTTTTTTAAAAAAAACAAAACATTCCCATAGATTACATTCAATAATGCAGTTCTTTTCTCTGAAAATACCTATTATGTTTCATTCTCCTATTAAACATCCATTGATTAATTTTTTGGGTGAGAGAAACACACCACTAAAGAATATGGTATGCAAAAGTTGGAAGATCACAGCCTCTTTCTATGTCTGTTTCTTCTCTATCATCAATCAAATCCTTGTTAAAGCGTATCTGTTACTTAATATTACAATACACATTGCATACATTACTAAATAGATTTTTTAGACCTGATAATGATAATGCATTTACTTTGAATATCCATGTCAAAATGACTATGTAATCCTTTCTGAAAATCTAACTCTTTCTGGCTCCATGTTCCTCCTGCTGCTGAGATCTACCACTGCTCAGTCCAAGCTGCAGCTGTCAGTCAAGCTGAATGGTTTAAGATTGAATGGACTTGGACTCATGAGCTATTTCATTCTACAGCTGCACTCATAAAATGCTCATTTTAATATCAGGATTATACAGCAATTGTGACATGGATTTTCAAAGTTAAGGGGGTTGTCCAAACTTTAACATTGATGGGGAGGGTAGAAAAATGCGTGGGGAAGACACCTGGCTGTATCTCTAATTCTTAGGTCACTGCTGGGAAGTAAAAAATTAATCTAATATATAAAGCTCAGTGTATGTGTGTATGTCCACTAAAGGAATCCGCACCATTGCATGTACAATCATGAAATTTTGCACGGACACGCCATGTGACTCAGGGAACGTCATAGACTATGTTTGGGCGGGAAAATTTAACCCCCGTGCTTTCCAGTTACTCTACAAAAATCCTGCAGCCGTTAAACCGAATGGAGCTGGGAGATGCAGGCTATAAATAGCAACTGTCAGTGGTTGCTATAGGAACAAAATAAACTGTTAGTATACGAAGCTTATGTGTGAGGTAAAAAGATGTCGGTGGTGAGACGGATAGAGAAAGACAGAGACAGACAGGGAAAGAGACAGCCGGGCAAAGAGACAGATGCCCAAAGACACAGACCTGGAAAGAGACAGACCGGGAAAGAGACAGACCGGGAAAGAGACAGACCTGGAGAGAGACAGACCTAGAGAGAGACAGCCCTGGAAAGAGACAGCCCTGGAAAGAGACAGCCCTGGAAAGAGACAGACCTGGAAAGAGACAGCCCTGGAAAGAAACAGCCCTGAAAAGAGACAGCCGGGCAAAGAGACAGCCGGGCAAAGAGACAGCCGGGCAAAGAGACAGCCGCCCAAAGAGACAGCCAGGCAAAGAGACAGCCGGGCAAAGAGACAGCCCTGGAAAGAGACAGCCCTGGAAAGAGACAGCCCTGGAAAGAGACAGCCCTGGAAAGAGAGAGCCCTGGAAAAACAGCCCTGGAAAAACAGCCCTGCAAAGAGACAGACGGACAAAGAGACAGACCTAGAAAGAGACAGACCTAGAAAGAGACAGCCCGGCAAAGAGACAGCCCGGCAAAGAGACAGACCTGGAAAGAGACAGACCTGGAAAAAGACATATCTGGAAAGAGGCAGACCAGGAGGAGGCAGACCGAGAAAGAGGCAGACCGGGAAAGAGGCAGACTGGGAAAGAGACAGACCTAGAAACAGACAGCCTGGCAAAAAGACATCCGGACAAAGAGACAGATGGGCAAAGAGACAGACGGGCAAAGAGACAGAGAGAGACAGACAGATACAGAGATTGAGACAGAGACTGATGCAAATACAGACAGAGAGATAGAAACAGACAGACAAGGAAAGAGACAGACAGCGACACACAGACAGAGACTGGGAGAGAGACAGAGAGATAGTTACTATCCCGGGCAACGCCCGGGTACCACAGCTAGTAATAAAAATAAAAGCTTGTTCTCAAAAATAAAGGGGACCCCATGCCATTTTTCAAAATATATTTATAAATAAATAATGCCGTTGGGTCTTTCCTATTTTTGATAACCAGCTAAGGTAAAACAGACAGCTGTGGGTATTATCGGGCTTGGAAGGCCCATGGTTATTTGGCCCTTCCCAGCCTAATGAGAAAAGCAAAATCTGCAAGCAGAATGGTAGTGCCCAATAGTCCAAAGTAGAGCAAATACAATAGCAGGGACAAAAACTTTTACTATTATCAATTAAAAGAATAATAAAGTGCAATGCAAAATACATACAAGGTGCCAAGAAGACAAAAATGGAATAATCTTACCCGATCTTTCTCCACAGGCAAGGATAAACACCAATCAGATAAGAGAAGACACACGGGCTGGAAACACCGGGGTCAATCATCAGGTTGTCATGTAAAAAATACCCTGTTGTGCCCCGTGAATAAGTTCTCGCTCTTACAAGGGCAGCACCCTAGTGAGCTGTCTGCCCCGCAACCTCATAAAAAAGAAACGCCCTCCCGACGCGTTTCCCTCTCAATAAAGAGAGTTCATCAGGGGAGAGAGGAATATCTGTATATCAACCTGCAGTGGCAGGGATTGGTACGACTAATTCAGGTCCAAAGACCTTTGTGTGCAGAGATAGACGGTGGTACGGTGTTTCCAGCCCGTGTGTCCTCTCTTATCTGATTGGTGTTTATTAGTGATGAGCGAGTATGCTTGTTACTACTCGGTACTCGCACGAGTATCACTGTACTCGGGCTACTCGGCGGGGACCGAGTAATCTCGCAATACTCGTGCTGTACTCGTGGTCTTCATGTTGGCGCTCTTTTTAGAGCCAGCCCTTATGCAGGGATTGGCTGGCAGACCACTGCAATGCCACAGCCCTGTTGTGGAATTGCAGTGATTGGCCGGCCCTCACAGCATGACCGTGCCTTTAGCCCGACACTTCCCCGCTCGGCTACGGCCCCTCCCGCACTCCACTCCGCGTGTATATATATATGCACGCTTACACACACACGCACGTTTTTTTTTTTAATTTACAGTTTTATGGTTTCTACATGCTGCCGGTGGTCATTTCAGAATAATACTCGGGTCCCCCATTGGATAACATTGGGCTCGGTGCTCGGGCCGAGTACACGAGTATCTTGGGATGCTCGGCCCGAGCCTTGAGCACCCGAGCTTTTTAGTACTCGCTCATCACTAGTGTTTATCCTTGCCTGTGGAGAAAGATCGGGTGAGATTATTCCATTTTTGTCTTCTTGGCACCTTGTATGTATTTTGCATTGCACTTTATTATTCTTTTAATTGATAATAGTAAAAATTAAGTTTTAGTCCCTGCTATTGTATTTACCTTCCCATCCAAAATATAGCAGCCCGCAGCTGTCCCAGAATTGACACATCCATTAGATGCACCGATTCTGATGCTCCGTCCCGGCTCTTCCCGATTGCCCAGGTGTGGTAGAAATCAGTGTAATAGGTTAATGGGGTTGATGTCAGCTGTGTAATGTCAGCTGTCATAAAGCCCAGGGGCTAGTAATGGATATGCGTCTTTCAGACACCCCCATTACTAACACAGTAAGTGTAAAGATAAAAATACACACACTGGAAAAATAAATATTTGAATAAAGACTCCCCATATTTTCCTTGTTCACCAATTTATTTTACAAAAAAAACCAAATCATAAAGATCCAACATAATCCATTGTGTAGTTGAGAATGAGGCTCCATATGTCACTTCCAGTCAATGCCAGATTCGGAAATTCTCATGCGTGGTGACGTCACTGAGTTACTGATACTTGAGAAATTCCTCGTGTGGCACACACCTGGAGTAACCTATAGAGCCTCATTCTCAGAACAAGGCTCCATAGGTTGGAGCATGAATTCGGGGGACATAATGGGACTACTAAAATATGGATTACATCTGAGCTTCATGTTTGTTTGTTTTTTTTTAAATAATTTGATGAATGCGGGATAGTGTGGGGGGCGTCTTTATTCCAATAAACTATTTTTTACTGTTTGTGTTTCTTAACATTACACTTACTGGGTTAGTAATTGGGTGTCTAATAGACGCCTCTCTATTACTAACCTCTGGACTTGATGCCAGCTGACAATTCACAAGGAAGAGATGGGGCAATTGCTGCACCGCTGTGAGGAACTAATTCATTACAAGTATTAAAATAGTGATTTTTATTCGTCAACGCGTTTCTGTAAATACGTTTGCCTTCTTCAGGACAAATAATCAATGTAATGTAATTTTTTGTCCTGAACCATAATTTGGGTTACTGGATGTAATCTACAAATTAATTTAAGTAAAATTTGACCACATGTGTGACTCGCCCACCCCAGAGCTGTGGGACACCCGGTGCCGGGCCGGACTAGTCCGGTGGTAGTCAGTGGTGGCTGGGCCCGGCTCCGTGGCCCTGGTGGGTGTCAGTAGACTATGTGGCTTGGAGAATAAAGTTTGTGTTCGTGACGCCACCTGTGGTATGCGGCTATTAAGCCGCCGCTGCTGTGTGAGGCCTCCGGGGTGATGATATAGCAGCAATGGTGGTACTGCTCCCCACAGGTGGAGCAATGCCCGGGGGCACAGTTGGTGCTTGTGAATCTCTATGCAGCTGAAATAACAGAGACCACTCCAAGGGTGCAGTTCAAGTTCTTTACTCACACTTCTTGTCACAGTACTGTAGGGACCTTCGGACTGCTGGGACCACCGTCAGGGACCTCCGCCGTTTCTGGGTGATTCAGAGAGTAAAAGCCGGTACCCTTCTCTTAGTGTCTCTTTCTTCTGCTGTCTTCCTTAGCCTTGCCTTTGTTAGGATGAACCTGGCTTGGCCTCCACTACAGCCTCCAGGCTGGGAGGTCACCTGTCGGCTGATTACCCCTTTTCTGGAAGTCTGCTATGGGTTCTGGCCCTGGGAGTCTACAACCTTCCCTGGGCCTCGGTTTTTACTGTTTGGAGATGATTTTGCACTCCTCCAGTCTCTAGAGACCGTCCCCTGTCACAGCTTGATCCCTCCACCGATGTTATTGTGGAACAGGCCACCGTAGCTCTAAACTGCCCCGACAGCTATACAGACTACCCGTGGCCCTGCGACTCCTTCTGCCTCTTATGTGGTGTCACCTGGACCTCTGGGTCCCAGGATCTTCACCAGGAAGCGTCTCCTTCTGTTTCTCTGCTCCTGTCTGACTTGGAGCTTTCTTTCCTTCTTTCTTTCTTTCTTTCCTCCTCCTTGCCTGCCTCCAGCAGGCCTCCTCCTCCCTCCTTTCTCTCGCTCTTCTTCTCCAACTACATGCTCACTCTCTCACTCCCTGAGGTAGACTAACTAAACTTGACCTTCCTCTCTGTGTCTGCTCTCAGATGGCTCCTCCCACCTCCCCAGTTGCTAAGCTGTACCCTATAGGAGCAGGGATGGGTCTTACGGCCCCTCCCAGCATGCAGCATGGGAGGGTTGTCTGCCACTTTCCCTGGTCCCAGTATGTACCTAACAATGGGTGTAGTGTGGATTTACCAGGGGACCGGAGTTCACTCTCTTTCTCTCCCAGAATGGGGCATCACACCGCTGGATGGGGTGCAATGACCTGTGGCGACGGAAGCCTCAGGGGCGCCACATGTGCAACATAGAATTAAAAGTTGTATTTCATAGTAATAAATTATGTTACATAAAGTTAGTTACATAGTTATATTTGTAGGGATTTACTCGCTTTCCGGCAGCTGGTAGTGTTCACAAAGGTAAAAGTCTCTTTGTGAAAACAAGAAGTGTTATTAAAGTTCATAAACAAGCAGCCTTCTCCAGTGTAGCAGTGAAAATAAACAAAATAAGTCCACATATCAGTACGGTCTCATCTGTTTAACAGTAATGTCCAGTCACAGTCTCTCAAGTCCAGTCAGAGAGACTAGCACCAAGAGGTCTTTGTACCGGTCACTCACACTCCACTGTGGAGTAAGTTGGCTGCCCTTTTATATCAGCAGCCAGGCCTAGATTGCAGACATGGGAGCAGCCAGTCCAACCCAGCTATTCCAGCTGCTCCTAAAACCAGGACCCCAAATACAAGCCCATTGTATGAACCTCTCAGCACTATTATGGGTGGACCATTTTGTTTGGGTTTTACATCACCGAGGCTAGGCACCTTGGGGACACATATACTCCATCCAGCACTTGTCCACCTGCCATGTTACATACCATATAGATTGAAAAAAGACTAGGTCCATCAAGATCAACCCTTCTCCACCAGTTATACATTCTCCAGTGCTAAACTATTTATAACCCACAATGTAATTTGTTGTGAGAAATTCTTCCAGCCTTTTTTATATACTGATATTGTATTTGTCATTACTAGCGCTTGAAGGCGGGCATTCTACAATCTGACTGCTCTAAAGGCCCTGTCACACACAGAGATAAAGCTTTGGCCAATCTGTGGTTGCAGTGAAATTGTGGACAATCAGTGCCAGGTTTGTGGCTGTGTACAAATGTAACAATATGTCCATGATTTCACTGCAACCACAGATCTGCCAAAGATTTATCTCTGTGTGTAAAGTGGCCTTAACTGTAAAGAATCCTTTCCTATTTAGAATCTGCTTTTCCCCACACGTAATGAGTTCCCCCCTGGGCTTTGGAAGAAATAAGTCATGTCCTTTGTATTGCCACACATGTATTTTTATATATATATATATATATATATATATATATATATATATATATATATATATAAATGAAATCTCAGCTGAAGGATCTTTTTTTCTAACATAAACAAGCTAAATGATAAGTGGACTATTGTGAAATAAATTATGACATATTGATGATAAGTAAAATACTTGGGTAATTCTTAGCATGTACTGTATATACATTCAAAACTGAAAACTTAGTGAACACACTAGCAATATTGTTGGAGGGTATGCTTCAGAACTACTTAGAATAAACTGTCATTAATTTGATCAATGCTTGGGTTAATTAAATTGTTACAATTTTTGATAAAAGTAGAAAAAACGTTTGTGCAAAAGGCTGCTTACTAAGACTGACCAAACAAATATGCAGCAAATGGTCAGATACTACGGTATGAGCCAACATCCAAGAGAAGTGGAGGTGTTCTTTCCTGTAAGGGTATATTCACATGATGTATTTTTCAGGCAGGTGAAAACGATGAAGTTTTCAAATGGAAACTAGTTATGCTGATTTCACACTACGTTTTTTTAACATGCGTCATGAACGTTTTTTAACGCAAAAACGGATCCAGTGCAAATGCGTTTTCATTTCAATGCATTTGCAATGGACTCGCGTCAACATGCGTTCACATGCGTTTGCGTGTGTTATAGTAAGGATCCAGCGACTTGCAGTTTTTTAACTTTTTTCAAAAACGCTACTTGTAGCGTTTTTGAGCTGCGTCCAAATACTGTTTTTCACTGGATCCTGACTATACTGTACGCAAACGCATGTGAATGCTGGCATGCTGATAGACAGCATCGTGCTTGATCTACTGAGCATGCCCAAAAACCAGCCTGGCGTGATCAGTCTCTCTCTCCCCCTCCCTCTCTCCCCCTCCCTCTCTCTCCTTTCTCTCTCCCCCACCTGAGAGCGGCGGACGCTCGTAACCAAGGTAAATATCGGGTAACCAAGTAAAGCACTTCGCTTAGTTACCCGATGTTTACCTTGGTTACGTGTGCAGGGAGCAGGCAGCCCGGCTCCTAGCAGCTACGGACGCTCGTAACCAAGGTAAATATCGGGTATCCAAGCAAAGCACTTCGCTTAGTTACCCGATGTTTACCTTGGTCACCAGCGTCTGCAGCTGTCAGATGCCGGCTCCCAGTCTATTACGTTCAGTTCCCCTCACTCCCGATCACATGACTCCAATGCCCGCCCATAAACTTCAAGTGGCAGGATCCTGCAAAATAACACATGCGTTTGCATGCATTTTTCTTTGTAAAAACAGGATCCACTTTTACAGCAAAAAAAACGTTCATGACGCATGTTAAAAAAAACGTAGTGTGAAAGCAGCCTTAAGGACATTATATTTTTTCATAAAGCATCTTTTCCATTTTTTTAACTGTTTCCTGAGCACATTTTTGACTGCCAGCACTTTTCTTAGCATTTTTCCAGTAATTTGTGACTTTTGTACTGTCGTTTTCCGGCTGTGTTTTCATTTCCTTTAAAATTGAAAATAACGCAAGAACAATGACTAAACGCTGAAAAAGAATCCCAAGAGTCTTCTGGGCGCTTCTCATTGACTTATGTAGTAACTATGGAGTATGTTCCCAGCAGAAAACTCCTGAAAAACGGTCAAGTAATTTCTTTTAGTAAGGGTGTTATTATTACACAGAAACCGCATCAGTCTTTCGTGGCTTCCATTGCAAAGGGTTAGAAAAAAATTCAAAACGTCAGAATTACGTTTTTATGGTTGCCACAAATTTGGTTTTTTTCTTATTACCTTTACCTATCAGATTAGTTCATTTTATATTTTGATACAAGTGCATCTCAATAAATTAAAATATCATCAAAAAGTTAATTATTTTCAATAATTCAATAGAAAAAGGGAAACACATTTATTATACAGAGTCATTACACACAGAGGTATCTATTTCACGTGTTTATTTCTGTTAATGTTGATGATTATGGCTTATGTGGCGCCCCTGACCTGGTCAGGCACCACTGAGTACTGCACCCACGCTGGGTGAGTACAAAAAGGTAATCCTGATGGCTGGAATAGGGTGTGGACACACAGACACATAGTGGCTAGTTCTCAAACACACACACACACCATAGAGGGGACCCCTGGGCAGACCCAGGAGGGGGCGTGGCCTCCACATCTCAGCTAGTGGTGCGGTGGAGAAGCTGGTTGCTAGGTTGCACTGGCAGGCACAGAGGGGAGGCAGGAGTGAACCAGTCTGAAGTGAGGAAGTGCAGTGTGCAGTCGCAGAAGGAGGACGTGCGCGGTGTCACTAGTCAGACCCTGCACGTGTAGTGGCTGTCGGCGGAGTTCGGTTGCCACAGAGTCAGACTGAAAGACACCTCAGGAAGAAGCGGGGTGATTGAGTACGGGGACTCCTGGTAGACCAGGCCCGCACGGGGAAACAGGTCCCTAGAGCAGAAACCCATTTACTCGGTCTGCTAAACCTGCTGGTGAGGGTGCTGGATGTGCCTCACCAACCAATACAGAGTCCGCAGCATCAGTAGCAATAAGGGGGCCCATAAGTGAGATAGGGCAAGAAGCCATCTTTACTTGGTCCACGCTGCCAGCAAACGGGCCAGAAAGGGGAGAAAAGGCAGTTGCGACTTCCCTGGGTGGTTCCCGCAATACTTCAAGTTAGGGGTCATCTCAAACAAGAAGGGCTAGGAAGGCGAGTTGACAGTCACCCCTGGACCAGCCTGAAGGATACCTGGTTCCCCTGCAGTCTATCTAACCATTGCCAGGGTAACCTCACAGTGAACAACTGAACGTGAGTAAAAACCCTGAAAGACATTTCTGGACTGCGTGTGAGTTCTTCTGCACCTGTGGTACTACGCACATACACCCGAGCCACTGGGGCCAGCCTCACTCTCGAGAGGCAATTACACCAAACTGCAGACACCATCAGCCCCAGACGCTCGTTAAACAGCAGTGGCGGTCACCCCTCATACTGACCGCAAAACCGAGAGTGGCGTCACGACCCCTATACAAGTGAACCTGACCTACCTGTTGCCAGAAGGGTCCCTACAGACAAGTCCCCACAGTGTCCCGCTGCAGCGCTGTGGTGGGCGACTCTCTTACAGCCAATGGAAACCCAAAAGTCATTATCTCAGAAAATTAGAATATTATATAAGACAACTGAAAAAATTATTTTAAACTCAGAAATGTTGGCCTCGTGAAAAGTATGTACAGTAAATGCACTCAATACTTGGTCGCAGGGCCGCCATCAGGGCATTACAACCGTGACTGGTGTACCAGGTCCACTGTAGAGGAGGGCTCGGGGTAATTACATAACTTTATTAAGCCCCGGCAGCCCCCTCTTCACAGGGCCCATGGGCGGCACTGTACCTTTAAATCTTCCTGTCTGGTGGTGCAGACGTGGCTACATAGCACACTGTGCGTGGTCAGGTCCTGGCAGATCATCTGCGTGAAGAGGATTCCGGCATCTTCTCTGCTCCAGAGCAGGACCTGTGGATTTCAGTGCAGGCTCCGCACCTCCTTCTCCTGTGCTGTGATTCATGGCTTCTTTCCTCGACATGGAGCTCCTGGCTAGTCAGAGACTAGTAAGATGGATGTGTGGTGACAGCTCATGATAGTGGTCCGGATATGCTATACTATGCACTGTGGTGGGCTGGATGGAGGACTAATAGAGGGTCTGTACCTCGGTATGCTATTAGGGTCTGTGTATATTATAAGAAGCTGGGGGGAGGGGGGTGGGGTTGAGTTGTGTATATTATAAAAAGCTGGGGGGTTGAGCTGTGTATATTATATGGGCCTGGGGTTTATTGCTACGTTAATTATGAGGGGCTGAGGTCTGCTACACTTTACCATGTGAGGAGAGGTGCTGCACTCTCTACTGTTAAGGTCCAGTACTGTGTACTGTGCTGTATACTGGGGACATATTGCCCTGTGTACTGTGTTGCGCTGTATACTGGGGGACATATTGCCCCCTGTACTGTGTGTTGCACTGTACACTGGGGACATATTGCCCTCTTTACTGTGTGTTGCACTGTATACTGGGGGCATATTGCCCTCTGTACTGTGTGCTGCGCTGTACACTGGGGACATATTGCCCTCTTTACTGTGTGTTGCACTGTATACTGGGGGCATATTGCCCCATGTACTGTGTTGCACTGTATACTGGGGGCAGATTACCCTGTGTACTGTGTTGCACTGTATACTGGAGACATATTGCCCTCTGTACTGTGTGTTGCGCTGTATAATGGGGACATATTGGGCTGTATACTGTGTGTTGCGCTGTATACATTGGGGTGCTGGTGGCTGTTAGGCCCCTTTACACATTCATATATAAATACATATGTGTGGTTCGCTTTGTTTTGACTGTGTGTTTATTTTTATCATCCATTTGTGTGTACATTATTAAAACTGTGTGCTATCAGTGTGCCATCCGTGTTTTTTCGGTATGATTATATAGAAAATGAAATGACAAAGTTTCGCCTATACTTTGCAATGTTAAACACATACAGCACATAGCACATGGACTGTACACTGCTGCCATCCATGTGCTGTTTGGGTTTTTCATGGAGCCATAAATTTGTATCAGCCTTTGTCATTAGTTCAGCAGGAAAAACACGGACTTGTGGGCAGCACCATAGGTTAAAATGTGTACATGCGGCATCTCTGTAGTAAGCTCAGTTCTGTTACCGTATCTCTGCAGTAAGCTCGATTCTGCTCCCTTATCTCTGTAGTAAGCTCGGTTCTGATCTTGTATCTCTGTAGTAAGCTCGGTTCTGATCTTGTATCTCTGTAGTAAGCTCAGTTCTGCTCCCATATCTCTGTAGTAGGCTCGGTCCTGCTCCCATATCTCTGTAATAAGCTCAGTTCTAATCAATCTTGTATCTCTGTAGTAAGCTCAGTTCTGCTTCCATATCTCTGTAGTAAGCACATTTCTGCTCCCATATCTCTGTAGTAAGCTCAGTTCTGATCTTGTATCTCTGTAGTAATCTTGGCTCTGATCTCGTATCTCTCTAGTAACTTCGGTTCTGATCTCGTATCTCTGTAGTAAGCTCAGTACAGAGAAGCAGTGTGTGGGGGATATAATACAATGGAGCTGTTACAGGGGGCTGTCTGATAATAAAACCTAAAGGAGTATCAGACAGTCAGGGTCCACCGTGTAAAGACTCTGCTGCAGACTATGGCAGAGTGCAATACCTCTGTTAAACTCACAGAGGAATATAATTAGTAAATAAGGCAATTCCTCCCTTACTTGGAGGGTGTGTGGAATGGTCTCTGTTAATAATCACAGAGACAAAGGCAGTGAGTGTGAAATGGCACCTACCTAGGTCCGTTCCTCTAGTGGTGCCAGGAGACGGACAGCAGCGTAAGCCGCACAAAGCTCCTACCTGCGTTCGCTCCACTAGTGTGCGAGGACACGAACCACTAGATATGGCACCTGCCTAGGTCCGCTCTTCTACTGGTGCAAAAGAGACGAACAGCAGCGTAAGCCGCACAAAGCTCCTACCTGCATTCACTCCACTAGTGTGCGAGGACATGAACCACTAGATATGGCACCTGCCTAGGTCCGCTCTTCTAGTGGTGCAAAAGAGACAGACAGCAGCATAAGCCGCACAAAGCTCCTACCTCTGTTCGCTCCCCTAGTGTGCAAGGATACGAACAACTGCCAGACGCAGTATAAGGAACGTTACCCTAGCGGCAACGTCCACCTACGAGTAGAATCACAAGGCCCAGCCGGACCATGTGCCTCAGGCACCTGCCTATGTCCGCTCCCCTAAGAGGTAAGGATACGGACTGCAGCCGAAGCTGTAAGGTATAAGAACGCTACCCTGCCGGTAGCGTTCACCTAGCATAGACAGAGAGCTGCCTAGAGGAACGTGCACAGAGCGTCTACGCTCATGCATGAACCAAGAGGACTGAGCGCCGTGCGGCGTGCGTCAGGGTCTTATATAGACTCTGTGCCTCATCCAAAATGGAGGACACCAGAGCCAATTCACTGCCAGAACGACAGGAATGACGTCACGCTGGCCTATCACCGAGCAAAGCGTCACAAGCACATGACCAGCGGCCAATCGGCATAGAAGGTGTCAGAGACATGTGACCTCATGTCAGCGATGATGTCACCCGCACATGTGCAATGGCTCCAAGATAGGACTTAGTCTCCAGTGCTCGCACATGTGCAGTAGCAAGAAATCTGGACATAGACTCCAGTGCCACAGCAACCGTAACAGTACCTGCCCCTCAAGGGCCCCCCTCCCGGCGACGCAGGTAATCGGCAACTAAGTCGGGAGCATGTACAGCCTCCTCAGGCTCCCAAGAGCGATGTTCCGGGCCGTAGCCCTCCCAATCTATCAAGAAGAACCTGCGCCCTCTAACCATCTTAGAACCAACTATGGCTCGTACCTCATAGCTAGAGCGAAAGGAATCAGAGGCAGGAGAGTGCACTTCACGAGCGTGAGGTAAAATAGCCGGCTTTAGCAGTGAGACATGGAATTTGTCATGGATCCTAAGATGGACGGGTAACTTCAATTGGTAGACTACAGGATTTACCTGTCGAAGAACCTCATAAGGACCCAGGAAGCGAGGAGCAAATTTGACAGAGCTCACTCTAAGTCTCACGTGTTTTGCAGAGAGCCACACAAAGTCCCCCGGAGAAAAAACAGGAGCCGGGCGACGAAACCGATCGGACACCATCTTCATACGGTCCTTAGCTGCTTGGATCGACTCTTGAGTCCGATCCCAAACCTCTCTGGCATTAGTTGCCCAGTCGGCCACAAGAGGAGGAGGTGCAGCAGCGGGAAACGGTACCGGTACCCTAGGGTGTTGCCCATTATTGAGTACGAACGGTGTCTGCCCAGTGGCCTCAGCCAGCGAATTGTTAAGGGCAAATTCTGCCCAGGGTAGGAGGGAG
This sequence comes from Anomaloglossus baeobatrachus, assembly GCF_048569485.1. Lineage (NCBI taxonomy): Eukaryota > Metazoa > Chordata > Amphibia > Anura > Aromobatidae > Anomaloglossus > Anomaloglossus baeobatrachus. The sequence continues at coordinate 502,075,257 of NC_134356.1, read as the reverse complement.
GACTAGTTATCGTGGTTCTCAGCAACAAAGTGTCGAAGGTATATAATCATGGATTGATTGGTACGCTCAACCAAACCATTGGTCTCCGGATGGTATGCCGAAGAGACATTCAACTCAATTTGCAGAAGGCTACAAAGATCTCGCCAGAAACGGGAAGCAAATTGCGGGCCTCTATCACAAATGATACGATCTGGCATGCCGTGAAGCCTAAAGACATGCTTGAGGAATAGTTTGGCTAGTACCCTGGAAGATGGGATTCTCGATAACGGTACGAGATGAACCATCCGGGAGAAATGGTCCGTAATGACCCACACAAATCTATGTCCCTGTGAACACGGAAGATCACCCACAAAGTCCATGCCTACCACCTCCCATGGTCTATCTGGCACTGGTAAAGGATGCAAGAGCCCAGCCGGTCTCTGCCGTAATGGACGGTTGCGAGCACACGAGTTGCAGGAACCGACATATCTCTTGACGTGGCTGGCTAAGTGTGGCCACCTATACCACCTCTCCAGTAACTCTCGTGTCCGCCTAATACCAAAATGCCCACCCACCTTTGAGGTGTGGGCCCACGACAGTATATCATTCTGTCGATCAGGCGGAACAAAGGTCTTGCCCGGTGGGATTTGGCCTAACGTCACAGGGGAGAGCGTATGAAAAACCCTGGAGGGAAGGATAAGACGAGGTTCGTCAATCTCTTCCTGGGTAGAAACCATAGAGCGAGACAGGGCGTCTGCCTTGTTATTCTTACTCCCAGACAGATAGTTGATGGAGAAGTGAAAGCGGGAGAAAAATAAGGACGAGCGGGCTTGGCGAGGATTCAGACGCTGAGCGGTTTGTAAGTACGTCAGATTCTTATGGTCTGTATAGACCTGGAAAGGATGTTTCGCTCCTTCCAGCAAGTGACGCCACTCCTCCAAGGCTAATCTCAGGGCGAGCAGTTCCCTATCCCAAATGGTATAGTTTCTCTCTGCCGGTGAAAAGGTTTTAGCAAAGAAGAAACACGGCCTTTTTCTACCTGCACCGTTCTTTTGATACAAGACCGCACCAGCACCCACTGAAGAGGCATCAACCTCCAAGAGGAAGGGCTTATTCTCATCGGGTCTTTGAAGAACGGGAGCAGTTGAAAAGTGTATTTTTACTGCCTCAAAAGCCTGAGATGTCTCAGTAGACCAGACTTTGGGATTAGCACCTTTCTTAGTCAAGGCCACCAAAGGGGCCACCAAAGTAGAAAAATGGGGTATGAACTGCCTGTAATAATTTATGAATCCTAAGAAGCATTGCACCGCCTTCAAGGAATGAGGTTCGGACCATTCCAGGACAGCAGAGAGCTTCGCAGGATCCATAGCCAGACCCTCTTGTGAGATAATGTAGCCCAAAAAAGGCAAGGATGACTGATCGAATACATATTTTTCGTGTTTAGCAAACAATGAGTGCTCCCTTAAACGGGAAAGGACATGAACGACATCCTGACGATGAGTCTCCAGATCAGGAGAAAAAATCAGGATGTCGTCCAGATACACCACTACAGAGGATAACAGTAAATCCCTGAACACATCGTTTACGAAGTCCTGAAATACTGCGGGTGCATTACATAAACCAAAAGGCATGACGAGGTATTCATAGTGACCGTCTCGGGTGTTAAAAGCGGTCTTCCATTCGTCACCCTCTCGAATTCGTACCAAGTTATACGCACCCCGCAGATCCAACTTCGTAAAAACTTGAGCTCCCCTCAGTCTGTCAAAGAGCTCCGAAATTAAAGGTAACGGGTATTTGTTCTTTATTGTGATTGCGTTGAGACCCCTGTAATCTATGCAGGGACGCAAATCACCCTCTTTCTTCCGAACAAAGAAAAACCCAGCTCCCGCGGGAGAGACAGACTTACGAATGAACCCCTTCTCTAAACTTTCTCTTATATAGGTCGACATGGCCTCCGACTCAGGTATCGACAAGGGGTAAACCCTGCCCTTAGGTGGAACCGAACCTGGGATAAGGTCTATGGCAGAGTCATACGGCCTATGGGGTGGAAGAACCTCAGCACCCTGTTTGGAGAACACGTCAGCGAAATCTAAATAGGGTGTAGGTATGGGAGAGAGATCAGTTGATGCAACCGCAACGACCTTAGGTGGTAAGGGAAGACATCGGGACTGACATTTCGAACCCCAACTAATAATGCTGTCGGACTCCCAGTCAATGTGAGGAGCATGAGTCCGAAGCAATGGGAGACCCAGAAGGACGTCGTCTATACCCTCAGGCAAAACAAGAAAAGAAATCTCCTCTATGTGACCCTGAGACAGGGAAAGGCGCAAGGGAACTGTCCTCAATGTAAAGGAGTCAGACAACATAGTTCCATTAACAACACGGACAGGAATAGGCGCCTCTAACATGATAGAGGGAATATTGTGTCTCTTTACAAATCCTGAGGACACAAAAGTCCCGTCAGCTCCGGAATCCACAAAAGCCATAATAGGCCATGTATTCTCAGAGCATGAGAGCTGACCTGGGATACTACACTTAGAGGGTGCAGAAGACGTCTCTAGTAACCCCCCTCTAATGGTTACTAGGCCTGGGAGTTTCCCTGACGGCTAGGACACTTGTTGGCATAGTGCCCAGCCTGACGACATACGTAACATATAGGAGGACCAGACTTGCGTAGTCTGGAGGACGTATGACCTAACTCCATAGGAGTGGGAGATGTTTCAGATGCTGAGGAAGATGGTAGTGGACCCTCAACAACTGGAATAGCCCGATGCTTAGGGCGTGAGGAAGAGACCTCGAGTCTATGTTCCCTATGTCGTACGTCGATCCTCGTTGCCACTGTTATCAAGTCTTCCAGAGAAGCAGGGACCTCACGAGTAGCAAGAGCATCCTTGACATAGCCTGCCAACCCTCTCCAGAAGATAGGAATCAACACCTTCTCTGGCCAATCTAGTTCTGCCACCAGAGTTCTAAAAGCAATGGCATAAGAACTAGTGGATAACGAACCCTGAGATAGATCTAACAGTCTCAGGGCCGCATCATGGGTAACCTGCGGACCCATGAATACCGCCTTAAGAGCATCAAGAAAGTCTTGATGTCTCAGAGTAATCACATCAGAGCGCTCCCATAGTGGAGTCGCCCATTCTAAGGCTTTGTCCTGAAGTAAGGAGATGATAAAGCCTACTCTGGACCTCTCCGTAGAGAAGCGAGAGGAGTTGACCTCTAGGTGTATCTGACACTGACTAATGAAACCACGACATGATCTGGCATCGCCAGAATATCTGTTTGGCAGAGCAAGTCGAGGATCATGTGCAGATGCCACCATGGTCTGAGGTTTATCCTCTATACTCTTGAGCCGTGACTCAAGTACTTGTATGTAACGGTGTAACTGCTGATATTCTGCCATAACTGCCAGACCCTTGGCTCAGTCCTAATGTTACAGGGGGCTGTCTGATAATAAAACCTAAAGGAGTATCAGACAGTCAGGGTCCACCGTGTAAAGACTCTGCTGCAGACTATGGCAGAGTGCAATACCTCTGTTAAACTCACAGAGGAATATAATTAGTAAATAAGGCAATTCCTCCCTTACTTGGAGGGTGTATGCAATGGTCTCTGTTAATAATCACAGAGACAAAGGCAGTGAGTGTGAAATGGCACCTACCTAGGTCCGTTCCTCTAGTGGTGCCAGGAGACGGACAGCAGCGTAAGCCGCACAAAGCTCCTACCTGCGTTCGCTCCACTAGTGTGCGAGGACACGAACCACTAGATATGGCACCTGCCTAGGTCCGCTCTTCTACTGGTGCAAAAGAGACGAACAGCAGCGTAAGCCGCACAAAGCTCCTACCTGCGTTCACTCCACTAGTGTGCGAGGACATGAACCACTAGATATGGCACCTGCCTAGGTCCGCTCTTCTAGTGGTGCAAAAGAGACAGACAGCAGCATAAGCCGCACAAAGCTCCTACCTCTGTTCGCTCCCCTAGTGTGCGAGGATACGAACAACTGCCAGACGCAGTATAAGGAACGTTACCCTAGCGGCAATGTCCACCTACGAGTAGAATCACAAGGCCCAGCCGGACCATGTGCCTCAGGCACCTGCCTATGTCCGCTCCCCTAAGAGGTAAGGATACGGACTGCAGCCGAAGCTGTAAGGTATAAGAACGCTACCCTGCCGGTAGCGCTCACCTAGCATAGACAGAGAGATGCCTAGAGGAACGTGCACAGAGCGTCTACTCTCATGCATGAACTAAGAGGACTGAGCGGCGTGCGTCAGGGTCTTATATAGACTCTGTGCCTCATCCAAGATGAAGGACACCAGAGCCAATCCGCTGCCAGAACGACAGGAATGACGTCACGCTGGCCTATCACCGAGCAAAGCGTCACAAGCACATGACCAGCGACCAATCGGCATAGAAGGTGTCAGAGACATGTGACCACGTGTCACAAGCACATGACCAGCGGCCAATCGGCATAGAAGGTGTCAGAGACATGTGACCTCGTGTCAGCGATGATGTCACCCGCACATGTGCAATGGCTCCAAGATAGGACTTAGTCTCCAGCGCTTGCACATGTGCAGTAGCAAGAAATCTGGACATAGTCTCCAGTGCTCGCACATGTGCAGTAGCAAGAAATCTGGACATAGTCTCCAGTGCTCACACATGTGCAGTAGCAAGAAATCTGGACATAGACTCCAGTGCCACAGCAACCGTAACAGGAGCAGTGTGTGTGGGAGAGACATTATACAGAGGAGCAGTGTGTGAAATATTATACACAGGGGCATTGTGTGGGGGGATATTATCCAGAAAGGCAGTGTGTGGGGGGGGGGAGATTATATATGGGGCAGTGTGGGACAGATATTATGGAGAGGGGCGGTGTAGTGGGTATATTATCGAGAGTGGTGGTGTAGAGGGTGTATTATGGAGAGGGGCAGTGTAGGGGTGAATTATTAATTTTCTGAGGGAAATACTTAATTTTCTAGAACAAGTTCAAGGGTGCTAACAATTCTGTGTGTATGTATATGTATATATACACATATAAGTATATGTACAGTACAGACCAAAAGTTCGGACACATCTTCTCATCTCTAGAACAACTGTTAAGAGGAAACTTTGTGCAGCAGGCCTTCATGGTAAAATAGCTACCAGTAAACCACTGCTAAGGACAGGCAACAAGCAGAAGAGACTTGTTTGGGCTAAAGAACACAAGGAATGGATATTAGACCAGTGGAAATCTGTGCTTTGGTCTGATGAGTCAAAATTTGAGATCTTTGGATCCAACCACCGTGTCTTTCTAGAAAAGGTGAAAGGATGGACTCTACATGGCTGGTTCCCACTGTGAAGCATGGAGGAGGAGGTGTGATGGTGTGGGGGTGCTTTGCTGGTGACACTGTTGGGGATTTATTCAAAATTGAAGGCATACAGAACCAGCATGCATACCACAGCATCTTGCAGCGGCGTGCTATTCCGGTTTGCGTTTAGTTAGGACCATCATTTATTTTTCAACAGGACAATGACCCCAAACACACCTCCAGGCTGTGTAAGGGCTATTTAACTAAGAAGGAGAGTGATGGGGTGCTACGCCAGATAACCTGGTCTCCACAGTCACCAGACCTGAACCCAATCGAGATGGTTTGGGGTGAGCTGGACCGCAAAGTGAAGGCAAAAGGGCCAACAAGTGCTAAGAATCTCTGGGAACTCCTTCAAGACTGTTGGAAAACCATTTCTGGTGACTACCTCTTGAAGCTCATCAAGAGAATGCCAAGAGTGTGCAAAGTAGTAATGAAAGCAAAAGGTGGCTACTTTGAAGAACCTATAATATAAGACATATTTTCAGTTGTTTCACACTTTTTTAAATATTTCATTCCACATGTGTTAATTCATAGGTTTGATGCCTTCAATGTGAATCTACAATTTTCAGAGTCCTGAAAATAAAGAAAACTCTTTGAATGAGAAGGTGTGTCCAAACTTTTGGTCTGTACTGTACACACACACACACACACACACACACACACACACACACACACACACACACACACACACACAGTTTTCCAAGAGTGGCAGTGAGGCTGTGGAAGGTTTCTGAAGTGGAGGCGGAGCTGGGGTTGAGCCTGGGTGGAGTCTCGAGGGGGCTCCAAAATTTTGCCAGTATGGGGCCCTGAAATTTCTAGTGGTCGCCCTGCTTGCTTGGGGCTGCTTCTGCATGAATTAGGCTGGTTTCAGACGTCCGTGTTTAATCAGGTACCAGTCACACGCATGGTTATGGTCATACGTGTGTCATACGTGTGTTACACGTTTGTCACGCGTGTGCCACACATGTGACATCCGTGTTTGCATACGTGTGACACATACCGGGTAAAAAACGTGTCTCTGTAATGAAAAGATGTTCTATATTTACCTGTATCCAGCAATGCTGTCTCCGGCTCTGCTGCGACCCGCTCCTGATCCCCTCTCATTATTTTCATTGATTATTCACTGCCTGAGGATATGGAAGCCGGAACATCGCGGGGACAGGCTGGGTACAGCACAGCTGAGGACAGCATCGCTGGGGACATCACCGGGGACATCGCCAGTGACAGGTGAGTATACAGCAGTTTGTGCAGTGACATCCAGGGACTCATCAGGGTTCCCAATGAACTCTCATGAACCCCTGGAGGTCACCATCGTGACACTCGCTGTAACGCAGTTGTCGCAGGGGTGTCATCAGGAGGTCATCAGAGTTCATTGGGAAATCCGATGACCTCCTGGACATCCCTGCACACACACTGTTGGCAGGATACTCACCTGTCACTAGCGATATCCCCAGCGATGCTATCCTCGGCGGTGCTGTCTCCAGCGCTGTCACTGCGATGCCCCTGCTCTCAGCTGCTCACTGCGGTGAATAATCAATGAAAATAATGAGCAGGGGTCAGGAGCGGGAGGCAGCAGAGCTGGAGACAGAATCGCTGGATACAGGTAACTATAGAAAATCTTTTTATTTAAAAACCCATGTTTTCTCCGGGACGTGTCACACTGATGTCACACGGATCACATCAGTGTGCGCTCCGCGTGACATCCGTACTGCTGGAGAAAAAACGGGCACGTCTCCGTGTGAAATAGCGGGGCCACACGGTCCGGGTGAAAACACGGCCATGTGAGAGTGCACAATAGGGTAACATGGGTACGTGTGACATCCGTGTTAAAAACGGATGTCACACGTACCTAAAACACGGACGTCTGAAACCAGCCTTACTGCATCAATGCAGCGTGGCATGGAGGCGATCAGCCGGTGGCACTTCTGAGGTGTTATGGAAGCCCAGGTTGCTTTGATAGCAGCCTTCAGCTCATCTGCATTGTTGGGTCTGGTATCTCACATTTTCCTCTTGACAATACCCCATTAATTTCTCTATGGGATTTAGGTCAGGTGAGTTTCCTGGCCGATCAAACACAGTGATACTGTGGTTATTAAACCAGGTATTGTACTTTTGACAGTGAAATTTCCATCTCCAAAAACTTGTCGGCAGAGGGAAGCATGTAGTGCTCAAAAATTTCCTGGTAGACGGCTGCGCTGACTTTGGTATTGATAAAACACAGTGAACCTACACCACCAGATGACATAGCTCCCCAAACCATCACTGATTGTGGAAACTTCACGCTAGACCTCATGCAGCTTGGATTGTGGCCTCTCCACTCTTCCTCCAGACTCTGGGACTTTGATTTCGAAATGAAATGCAAAATTTACTTTCATCTGAAAACAACACCTTGGACCACTGAGCAACAGTCCAGTTCTTTTTCTCCTTGACCCAAGTAAGAGCGTTGTCTATTGATCCTGAGTTGCTTGATACAAGGAATGTGACAGTTGTAGCCCATGTCCTGGATACGTCCATGTGTGGAGGCTCTTGAGGCACTGACTCCAGCAGCAGTTCACTACTTGTGTATCTCCCCCAAATTTTGAATGGCCTTTTCTTAACAATCCTATCAAGGCTGTGGTTATCCCGGTTGCTTATGCACCTTATTCTACCACGCTTTTTCCTTCCACTCAACTTTCCATGAATATGCTTGGATACAGCATTCTGTGAACAGCCAGCTTCTTTAGCAATGACCCTTTGTGGCTTACCCTCCTTGTGGAGTGTGTCAATGACTGTCTTCTGGACATCTGTTAAGTTAGCAGTCTTCCCTATGATTGTGTAGCCTACTGAACCAGACTAAGGAACCATTTTAAATGCTTAGGAAGCCTTTGCAGGTCTTTAGTGGTAATTATTCTAATTTTCTGAGATAATGATTTTTGGGTTTTCATTGGCTGTAAGTCATAATTATCAACATTAACAGAAATAAACACTTGAAATGGATCACTCTATGTGTAATGACTCTATATAATATACATTATGTGTTTCTTTTTTGTATTGAATTACTGAAATAAATTAACTTTTTGATAATATTCTAATTTTTTGAGATGCACTTGTAGATCGGGCATTTTTTAACTTGGCGATACCAAATATCTATCTATATATTTTTTCATTTTTCATTGATTTTATTAGTCCTATAGGTAAAACTTGCACTGTCCGATCGTTCTTGCTGTTAAATGTGATGCCTAAGCAGAAATGCTGATCTCCTGTGAATGCCGGCGGTCTATCAGCATTCACAGGAACTTTTTCATAACAGTGACAGGGGTCATCAGCTAACCCCCCCCCACTGTCATGATTGGCACCCCGTGATCTCATCACTGTGCTGCCGATGGCGCATGTTAGATCTCGCTGTCAGAGATTAACAGCACAATCTAACTGTTAGGCTGTAGTCACACTTGCGAGTGACTCGCGTGGGTCTCACAATCTCGCATTACATCACCCAGCATGGCAACACGCTCTAAGGACAGGAGCGTCTCAGCTACATAGAAATACATGCAGCTGACGAGCTCCTGTCAGGAGAGCTTGCGGCCAAGTGACTCATGTGAGTGTGACTCCGACCTTAGCTGCACATGTTAGCTGATCAGATCAGGGAATAATGGGGGCTCGCCGCACATTAAAGGACCCTACACGACCAATGACATATACTGTAGTTAAGGCATTAGTCGTGAAGGGGTTAACATATGAACAGCAATTGTTTTTTTTCACATTGAAATGAATGTGTTCATTCTTTTGAGCGGTTTCTGAATGCTTTTTCAGGTGATTTGCAAAATGGACACACTCCAAATCTGCTGGAAAAAAACATTGTGTGAACATACCCTAAAGGAGTATTTTACACCGGTTTTGCTAACTTGTCCAGAAAAACTCTTCTATTCCACTATAATGAGCTTATTAGAAAATGGAAACCCAGCTAGTTCCATTGCTGCCATTTTACAATGAACGAGGTTTACAAGGTCAGTTTACAAGTCTATAAAATTTCCAGCAAGAAATGAAACATAACATCCCAAACATGTGATCTTCGGGAAGTTATCTAAGGCTTCTTTGTTTGCGATGGTTTTTAGCAAAGTTATCCTCTGTATGACCAGTGTAAGGGAGGAATCTTTAGAGGGAAGTGCACAGCCTTTTAATTAGCAAATTGGCATATAATTCATCATCCCAAAAATTTGTCTGGTTTTATAACGAAGGCAGTCGCCAAATGATACTAAATCCAACAGATAAGATAAGCCTCAATGGCATGGAATGTTCTACGTCATGAACCATACTTATTATGTAAGGGGTGCATAATATACAAAAGCTGTAAACAGATTTTCCAATATGCACATTAGTAGCCGGGACATTTATATTAGGGTACAAAGCTTGATAAGTGTTTTGGGTGACATAACGTCTGCATCTATGACGCACCACTTAAGAATAGCCATAGTATTAAATACAGAATTGAGAACCGACCACTTGATTTATACTTGCGCAAATGGAGTCGAAATTAATTTTATGTGGAATGCTTTTTTTCAACTTATCTATAATTTCAAGAAAGAACAGTGTCTCCTCTCTATAATCAGGAACTGAATATCTCAAATGACTTTGGCCATACCTGACATTGGCTACATAATGAGTTTTTTGTGGCATAGCAATAATGTAGTCTACAGTAGAAAATTAAGTTTCATAATTAACATATTATATAGTGAAGTCATGATGCCCAATGGGTGCAAATCTACGGCCATGTACAGGCGAGCTGTGATACTCTATATTCATGCGCCTATAGTAGTTGTGACCTTCACAACTACCTGAGGTGAGCAGCACTCTCCCCAACTGCATATTACCCCCACCCAGGTAAGACCCTATCTGCGCCTTTTTGACTTTCAGTTCCTACAATCTAAAAATGATGTTCTGTCTTTTTCTTTTTAGCCTCCTGTAAAATTCCTTTCTTCCATTCTGGGGAAGAGCAATCTCCAGTTTTCTGGTGTTAACGTCAAGTTGACCATCTCCACCAACAGCCTTATGTTGACAAATATTGACACCAAGCAGGTATGTGTGGAAGACTGTGGTATAGTATATTACACAGGTTTGTTGCAGAGATGTGTGCAATTGAAAACCAGCTTCATACAATTGATTTTTACACACCACTTTCAGTTTTACAAGAAGCCTGAAGTGTCTACGACAAAATCAGCCTCCTGAGAATATATCCATATAGTTACTATTCTCCAATACTGAATAGTCACCTCTTGAAAATAGATGTCATCCATTGGTTTCAAGGATACCAGCATTTCCCTTGGACAAAAAGCTAAAGCAGATAACCCCTCAAGTAATATGTGCTTCTAGTTAGTTGATAATTCATGCTGATGTTACAAGAGAAGTAAAATCATGAATCCGAGCACTCCCAATAGCGTGAAAACAAATATTTTTATTTTTCAGTGCAGCAAATCCAGTTATGGGTGAAAACGTTTTGGTCACCATGCATTGACCTTCAGTTAACATACTGCCAGCTGCTGAGCTGCCTGGACTGATAGCGTGCAGGGTAACAGCGGTGTCCTGATGAAGGTCAATGTATGGTGACCGAAACGTTTTCACCAATCACTCAAATTCATGATTTTGTATTATGGATTTGTACCGTAGCACCCCTATGGTCCTACCACCTCAGAAGTACCGTGTATACAAGAGAGGTAAAGTGACAGAAAAGCAAGAGGACAAGTTAGGAAAACAAATGAACAAAGAAATAATGAGGCAAATGGATATATGAATTGTAGAATGGAGGTGTAGCTGGGTACAAGATACTCATTTTGGCCAGAGGGACAGCATTTCAGTAGGAAATGGAAATATACGTAAAGTTGTATGAACCGCTCTCCCAACCAGTATCTGAATTACTTGTGGAAGCATCTAGAGTAATAAGGAGAGGATGAAGGTATTTATCACCATTGGGTTATGTGATGTACTGTGACATAGTCATAGGGCCTAATTCATCAAGACCAGAAGTGTTCACGGGCTGTCTTGATAAGGGGGCTTGCTGGAGTCAGACGCTCACCATTCATGAAGTGATCCACGTGTCTTCATGAATCAGAAGAGTGTGACTACACCTCTGTGCGCCAAAAATCTTACTCTATTAAGGGGCTGGAGTGAGATTTCTGAGGTAGGGAATGCCACAGCTTGTCATGAATTAGATGAGCTGTGGCATCGCACCCCTGTCTGCTCCGACAATTTTGGCAGATCAAGGAGAAATTAGTATGAAAACGCCAAAAGTTGCCAAATTTTGGCACAACTTCAACTTGCAACAAAATTTAACGACCTTTCAATCCTTTTACACCAGAATTCTGTCGTGAAAATTTTGATAAATTTGGCCCATAGTTTTCACGATCTCTTTGTAATTTTATCTGTTTCCTAGGTAGTTGCAAACCACCATATGCAATCAATATCATTCGCTTCTGGTGGAGATCCAGTAAGTATTATATTTTTCTGTTTTAAAACAATATATTTTATGGTATTATATAAATATTTTTACCATATGCTTCTGTATGGAATAGCACAGTGGACTGCACATTTCCATATAGCAGACAAAAGGTATACCAAAATGTGGTAGTTTGACAGACGCCAAAAGCATACAGTACTCTATTGTCTTTGTCAGGTGAATACAGTATAGGACTATGGATATGTCTGACCCATTCTACAGACAAACACTGCATAAGGGCTGCTTCTCACTTGCGAGTTTCTCGCAGTAGAGCAATGCGAGAAAATCTCGCATTGGAATCGGACACATGTTAGTCAATGATTCGGCTCGCATTTGCGATTTTTTTCTCAGTCCTAATCGGATCGAGAAAAAAATCACAGCATGCTGCTTTTTTGCGAGTTTCTCACACCATTTGTCCCAATGATTTCCTATGGAAGGGGATTAAAAGTAGGATCACACATGCGCACCAGCGTTCAGATTTGCGAGTGTGGCAGGAACTACGCTCATTAAATATTCAACAGATGAATGTGACATCCCATTCCCAAAGGTAAAATAAATGACACGTGTAATCAATTTAATGTAGTTAAGATGTTGCAGGAAACTAGCATCACAAACGCGACACACACGCGAGCAAAATCATTAATTTATTCAAAAAAAGGATCGCACTTGCGTTGCACTCGGACCTAACGTGAACTAAAATCAGACGAGTTTTTTTCAGCCCAGTCGAACCGATTTTACTCGCATAGATGTGTTTCCAGCCTTAAGCTGTGTATTCACCCTGCCTATATCTGATTACTTTCAGGACGCATCCTATATATAATCTAATTACACTTTTCTCTTTGTTAACGGCACACTGCTATATGTATGAAATTATTTGGGGCTGGGATGAGGCCAACTGTGATGTGCTCCAACTATAATAGTAATATTAGGCCCCCATACCGGCTGAAATGATTGATTCCGACCAAATAAACGAACAATTGTGCAGTTGAACATTAGTCCTACAGCCGAACATTTGTTACCGTAGAAAAGTATGTTGTTTTTTTTTAAGCCAATCATAGTTCTGGTTGTATCATTAACCAATATAATCCAACTCAGCCGATGCAGTTTGAGATGGTTTTTTTTTACGCTGCCAAATAACAAATGTCTAACCAACAAATGACCATTCCTCAGCACATATTTGGGCTTTTAATATCCAGAAAAGTGTCTGGCGCAGTGATTGCTACTCTATCTCATATTTCTCTGGCCACAGTATGTTAACCCCTTCCCCCCAAGCGATTTTTCGTTTTCATTTTTCCCTCCCCTTCTTCCAAGGGCCATAACGTTTTTCATTTTTTTTATCAATATATGAAGGCTTGTTGTACTAAGTTGCACCATTTATTCTGCCTCATATTGTATAGGAAAATGGGGGGAAAATTCCAAGTGCAGTGAAATTGCAAAAAAAAAGTGCAATTCCACAATTGTTTGGGGTATTTTTTATTACCATGCTCACTGTATGGCAAAACTGACCTGGCATTATGATTCTCCAGGTTAGTACGAGTTTGTAGATACCAAACATGTATAGTTTTACTTTTACCTAAGTGGTGAATATTTATAGTTTATACCTGCACTATCTGATCACTTCTGCTGATCAGAGCGATGCTTCGATGCTTCAGTACCACTCTAATCAGCAGAAATGCTTACAGGAGGCATGTCATGACAACGACAGGGGGTATCATCTGACCCCATGTTGTCATAGCAACCCATTGACACCCCAGGAACAGTGCAATCCCTGTCGGAGAGTGTTAGATCACACTGTCAGTGTTTGACAGCACTGTCTAAATGGTTAACAGGCATAGGTGGATCTCTGATAGGAGAATAATGTGGGCTTAGTGGTGCAAGCTCACATTAAAAGGACAAACACGGCCAAGGACGGATATATAAATCTTTGGTCATGAAGGTGTTAAATGGTAACAGTCATTTTCATTTTTATTTCATAAATCATTAGTGAAAATAAGCAACTTTGTAATATATCTTATCAGACAAATCTGTTTCTTTCTCCGCCAGAATTGATCAGTCATTATCAAAATTCTCAGTTCTGAGGTAAAACGTGTATTCAGTGAAGACTTTCCCATTACTGAGATAGGAGATAGCGGCTGTTACAGATGAGATTCTATGATGATGGGAGGAGCTAGTGACAGACGGAGGAGCTAGAGGCAGAAGGAGGAGCTAGAGGCAGAGCTCCGCCTGTCCTCCTCTTCACTACATAGACTCATCAGTAACAGCCGTCATCTCCTATCTCAGTAATGGGAAAGTCTTCACTGAATACATATTTTTACCTTCAAAATTGTGAATTTTGATAATGACTGATCAATTCTGGCAGAGAAAGAAGCAGATTTGTCTGATAAGATGTATTACAAGCTTGCTTATTTTCATGTGCACTGTTGATTTATGAAAAAACAAATTAAATGAGTTAAGGTCATTAGGATCTCTTTTGTAAACCACTCTCTTATACTCTCTGTCCTTTAAGTTTAGTGTTCCCATAAGTATCATAATCTATGGATTTTTAATATTGAATATATACTTTATTTTCCAGGACACCACTGATTATGTTGCATACGTAGCTAAGGATCCAGTAAACCAAAGAGGTATGACATACATTATATATTTTCATTTTTCTTCTCAGTTAACTTAGTTCACAATCAGAAATGTATTCAATAAACATTGTTAGGAAGAGGTTTGTAGTATCAAAAGCCTTACAACTGCTGACTCGGTGTAGGCAGAGGAGGGCGGCTCTTTAAATAAAATATAGTGGTATTGTGGACGGCACGTATCCTCAGATGGTAGATACAGTAGAACCTGTAAGGTCGGTTTCACATGTCCAAGTTTCGCACTCTGTGGATGGACTGTGATTTTCAGGCCAGCTGTGGGTCTCCTCACCCAAACTCTGCAGCCTTATATATCATGTGTCTCTGAAAATAAGACAGGGTCTTATATTATTTTTTTGCACCAATAGATGGATTACAGCATATTTTCAGAGGATGTCTTATTCTTTTTCATGAACGTTTTTGTTTTTTGCTCACCTTGTTCCGAGAGCCATAACTTTTTTATTTTTCCATCAATCTTACGACATGAGGGCTTGTTTTTTTGCCCGGGATAAATTGTACTTTTAAATGAAACCTTGATTTTTACCATATAATGCATTGGAAAACGGCCAAAAATTCCAAGTGCGGAAATTTGACGCCCTGGACTAGCCAGGTAGTCACATACATACCAACATACACACCCCCACCCTAGGCAGTTACAACAGTCAGACAAAAACCCTTGTTGCCTCCCTCCAGGGCCTGATGTCCACACCAGGTGGAATGGAGCCAGGCGGTTGGCCCCACCCACCGAGGAGTTCACAGGCCTGGAGGCGGGAAAAGTGGAGTTCAGTCTTGGAGGTGGAAGTGAGAGGAGTAAACACTTGAGGTGTCTGGGTAGGAGCCCAGGCACTGACAGCAAGGTTGGCAGACGGTAATGGCCGTCTGCAGGAGTTGGTGAAACTCCGCAGAGCCGTAAGGACCGCACACACAGGCAGGGCTATGGGACCCCGACCAGGCTTGGAGCCGCCGTCAATAGTCAAATCCGAATGTGACAGGAACCCCAGGGGTTTCCTAACAACCAAGTCCCGATTGAAGGCAACCGCTCACACCGAGAGGATATACAGCCACCGCCACAGGCTAGAGATCCAAGGGCCAGCGCCTTTGGGCAAAACGGGCTCCTATGGCACATATACGCCAGGGAGCGGACTACAGGTGGGCAACCACAGGAGTCAGAACATCATTCTAAAGGTGCAGGGAAAGACAGCCACCATCAGCCGTCCGGGGAGAGCACAACAACAACACTTCAGCCAGCTGCGGGACCCGTCTATCCAGCCGTTTTGGTTTACCAGAGACTTTGTCATTGATTTTCTGACTGAGCACACCAGTGCCGTCCGGCACCGCGCCGCGCTGTCCCTGCAACCCTGCACCTCACCAACCCTGCCTCCCCGTCACACCACCGGGCCCCGGGACCACCAACCCCTACCCACGGAGGGGGAAAACAACATCCCAGCTGCTCCCTACCATCGCTCCCGGGATCCCCGTCACCTGCAGCGGTGGTGCCCATCTTCACCACAACCCGTGGGTGGCGTCACGGACTAAATCCCCAAACAAACCACCCCCTTTTTACTCAAGGGCGAGGAGCGCCGCTCGAGTCCCCGGATCCGGCCCACCGCTCGAGCCACCGAGCAGCAGCAGCAGCACCGGACCCAAGCATTAGCGAGCACAGCGTCACGAACAAGATAGAACCGATCTACCTACCGGTAGAAGTGCGCCTTGCAGTCTCCGCCGGCGGGGTCCGGCCGAAAAATTTGAAGCACCGCCATCTTTGGCGCGAAGATTTCCCGCTCGAGCATCTTCCCCAAGCAGGGAAGGCGTGAAAGCGAAGCCCCGCCCCCTAAAGAGGGAAGTGCTGAAGAGAACCAAGGGGGGACGGATGGCGTCCTGCCTCATGTAACCGAGGCCATAAAAGCAGGGACGCCAGGACTCTGCAACATACCCGGTTCATGGAAGCAGCTTGCAACATGTCCGCACCACCTGAGAGGCCTGAGTCTCCGGAGCCTGCCCCCGGGACGGCGGCGTGGCTGAAAACCCAAGTGATGCTGCTGTGCTGTCGTAACCGGGCCCAGGTACGGGACCTGCTGGATCGCTGGACCGCTGAGATGGAGGAGCTGGCTGCAGTCGTGCGGGCGCATGAAATAGAGGCCATGCTGGAAGAGCTGGTGAGTGACCCACACCCTTGTGTCCCTGAGGGACCGGCCGCTGCGGCTGAAGGATTCGATCTATCCCTGGCCCCTGCAGGGCCCGCTCCATCGCCCGTGCTATCCACCCGCACCGCCTTGCCCAGCCCGCCGTCCCCGATGGAAGTGGTGGAGCCCGCGCTGATGCCCCGCCAGGGCCCGGAGGCCCGAGAGGACGCCAGCTAACCAATAGCTGGAACAGTTGACTCAGAAGAACCGTTGGCAGACCTCCGTATACCGACCGATGACGGATCGCATGCCACTGAGGAACCACAAGTCTGGGCTCAGTTGGAAACCGTTTCAGTCCTGCCAGATCCCGTCATCAGCCCCCTGGAGTCAGATGACAGTGGCTGGGGAGCTGACACGGAGCCTGTCTCAGAGGAAGAGGGAATCTTTGGCCTGTATGATATGGAGGCCACCTACATTCCTCGGAGTGGAAATAACGGATGCCGGGCGGCCCTTCCCCGTCGCGCCTGCCGGGCGCTGGAAGGGATGGAGCCTGTGTTTCTTCACCTGGAGCCAGGTGAGGAGTACGGAAGTGAGCAATAAAGGCAGCGGTTTACCATTGTCACCAAAGTTGTCCCCGTTGGGACCCTCTGCAGTATGTTGATTGTTCCTGATGTGAGTGAACGAAAATTAATCAAACCGAAAAATCACCAGATTACCGTCCGAGAAGAGAACCGTCCCCATTGGGACTGGAGTAGCCCCTTTTGTTAAGTTAACTCCCCATACCCACATGACAAACTCCTCATGGACATGGACGAGAACTTGCAGGCCACCCACGAACTTGTGGGCTTGTAAATAATGTTGTGGGATGGATACCGTTGCCGCCTCCAGAGAGGCTGATTTGGAGGATGGGCCTGGAGGAAAGTGATGGCCCAGGCCCGCCACTACAGTAACCGGTGGCGATCCTCCGGGGGTCAGGGGTTCCCCCTTGGACGTGGGGTCCCCTGAAGTGACAGTCGGGTGCGAGTTACCGTACCCGTTCCCACTCGGGCAGCCTGAACCTGGACTGGGGTAAAGGGGTGCTGCCCACTTCTTAGGGGCAGCATCAGGGATAGGTTGCTTGGGTGGGAGAGTGGAAGACATCCGTCCGTCTGTTATTAAAGATGTTTATGTGTGTTATAACGTTTAAGAGGACCTAAAGTATGCTTATGTTTCATGTTTTACCGTTTTTCCCATGTTATTTATATTTTTGTAGTTTGAAAAATAAAACCGGTGATGGACGGGCAGCCCGCGGACGGTCTGCATTTTACCAAGGGGGAATGTGACGCCCTGGACTATCCAGGAAGTCACATACATACCAACATACACACCCCCACCCTAGGCAGTTACAACAGTCAGACAAAAACCCTTGTTGCCTCCCTCCAGGGCCAGGCGGTTGGCCCCACCCACCGAGGAGTTTTCAGGCCTGGAGGCGGGAAAAGTGGAGTTCAGTCTTGGAGGTGGAAGTGAGAGGAGTAAACACTTGAGGTGTCTGGGTAGGAGCCCAGGCACTGACAGCAAGGTTGGCAGATGGTGGTGGCCATCTGCAGGAGTTGGTGGAACTCCGCAGAGCCGTAAGGACTGGGGTCGGGCATCGGCCCGCCGTTACCGGACCGGGGAGCGGAGTGAAGCTAAGCACACACAGGCAGGGCCATCGGACCCCGACCAGGCTTGGAGCCACCGCCAATAGTCAAATCCAAATGTGAAGGAACCCCAGGGGTTTCCTAACAACCAAGTCCCGATTGAAGGCAACCGCTCACACCGAGAGAATATACAGCCACCGCCACAGGCTAGAGATCCAAGGGCCAGCGCCTTTGGGCAAAACGGGCTCCTACGGCACATATACGCCAGGGAGCGGACTACCGGTGGGCAACCACAGGAGTCAGAACATCATTCTAAAGGTGCAGGGAAAGACAGCCACCATCAGCCGTCCGGGGAGAGCACAACAACAACACTTCAGCCGGCTGCAGGACCCGTCCATCCAGCCGTTTTGGTTTACCAGAGACTTTGTCATTGATTTTCTAAGTGAGTACACCAGTGCCGACCGGCACCGCGCCACGCTGTCCCTGCAACCCTGCACCTCACCAACCCTGCCTCCCCGTCACACCACCGGGCCCCGGGACCACCAATCCCTACTCACAAAGGGGGAAAACAACATCCCAGCTGCTCCCTACCATCGCTCCCGGGATCCCCATCACCAGCAGCGGTGGTGCCCATCTTCACCACAACCCGTGGGTGGCGTCACGGACTAAATCCCCAAACAACCCACCCCCTTTTCACTCACGGGCGAGGAGCGCCGCTCGAGTCCCCGGATCCGGCCCACCGCTCGAGCCACCGAGCAGCAGCAGCAGCGCCGGACGCGAGCGCAGCGCCCCGCTGCCCGCGACAGAAACTGCAAAAAAAGTGTGATTGCATGATTATTTTTTGGGATATTTTATTAACTATATGGTATAACTGATGTGTGGGTGTGATGCCTCAGGTCGGTACGAGTTCGTAAATACCAAACATGTTTAGGTTTACTTTTATTTAAGGGGTTAAAAAAATTCAGAAGTTTGTCCCAAAAAAGCGGCACACTTTTTGCGCCATTATCCACAACCCATAGTGTTCTCATGGGATATGGGGCTCAGTGACAGCTTATATTTTGCATCTTGAGCTGACGTTTTTAATGGTATTATCTTTGCACAGATGCTACGTCTTGCTAACCTGTTATTGAATTTTGCGACAACCAAAAAATGTACTTTTGGTGTTTGGAAAATTTTTGGCGCTACGCCATTGACCGATCAGATTAATTGATTTTATATTTTGATATATCGGGCATTTCTGAACATGGTGATACCAAATATGCACATATATATATTTTTATATATATATATATATATATATATATATATATATTTTTACTTTTTAACCCCATTAGTTTTCAATGGGGCGAATGGGGATGACTTTTAGATTTTTGTTTTTACATTTTTAAAACTTTTTTTTTACTTTTTTTTAATTTTACTAGTTTTTTACTATAAGGATCAGTAGTCTGATCGCTCATTCACTTCTGTTGAGAGCTCTGCTGTATGTCATGATAGCAACAGGAGTCATCACATGACCCGCCGCTACCATGGCATCTATAGGCTCCCCGTGATCGCGTCACGGGACCTCTGATGATGGTGGGGAAAGGTGGTTTCCCCACTGCAACCATTGAAATTGAGCTGTGAAAATGTGATCTACGGGTTAACAGATGTGGGTGGATCGTGGATCCACCTGCGCCTGCGAGGCACACATGTCTGTTGTTCAAATAAGGAGACATGTGTCGGGACCACTGCTCACAGCAGCGGTGATTACCTCTTCATGATTTAAGATGTACTGGTTCGTCCTAGGTCGTGAAAGGGTTAAAGTATCCGTATGTTTTATAATGGACTGGAAATCTAGTATAGTTAAACTTACATAACCATGTCTCTTACCTAATGTGCAGGGCATTTTAGCTTAGGTATCCATGGTTACGACCACAAGCAAATAAATACCTGTCACTATGAATGGCCGGAACCATGGATACGTAAGCTAAAATGCCCTGCACATTAGGTAAGAGACACTGCTATATCAGTTTAACTATACTACATTTCTAATTGGAGGTATTTGCTAATATTATTATTATTACACCTTTTACATATTGGGATAGGATCTTGGAGATAGGAATTACCCTTTAATATCATGAACATATTTATACCAATGTACAGTGGGAAAAAAAAGTATTTAGTCAGCAACCAATTGTGCAAGTTCTCACACTTAAAAAGATGAGAGAGGCCTGTAAGTAACATCATAGGTACACATCACTGCTCTAGAGGAGATCTGCATGGAGGAATGGGCCAACATACCACCAACAGTGTGTGCCAACCTTATGAAGACTTACAGAAAACGTTTGACCTCTGTCATTGCCAAAGGATATATAATAAAATATTGAGATGAACTTTTTTTATTGACCAAATACTTATTTTCCACCATAATTTGTAAAAAAAATCTTGCCAAATCAGACAAGATGATTTTCTGGATTTGTTTTCTCATTTTGTCTCTCATAGTCGTGGTCTACCTATGATGTACATTACAGGCCTCTCTCATCTTTTTTAGTGGGAGAACTTGCACAATTTGGTGGCTGACGAAATATTTTTTTCCCCACTGTGCATTCAGATGGATACAACTAAATGCCTTGTTGATGGGACCTAATGGTGTGGGGTAGCTGTGTGGCATCCCATTACATGGCATATGAAGCAATATATGTTAGACAGATAAGAGGAAAAAAATAGAGCATTTCTTGGTGGTTATATGACTGGCATTAGTCATGGAGAAGACAGACTGAAGCTGAACAGAGTCTCCAGTATCCTCCAGGAAATCTGATTTATCAGCGGCAGTGATACAGGAAGGGAGAGTAACAGAGTTGTTTTTCTGTTCAGTTATCAACAGCTTTGGTTCCTCATCCGCTGCGTATCTCCATGAGGAACACAAGCTGCTTCATTATAATGTCAGACTAAATAGACTTCATAAAATTGTCAGCGCTCGATCTAAAAATGTACATATAACATACATGGTACATGCTTGCAGGCATGAGTTTAGGAAGAAAGCCCTGATTCTACATAAATTGTTGCAAATAAATCTAGTGACAAAGGGATGAGCAGTAGAGATGAGCAAACTTGAAAAGTAATGTTCGACTTCAGAATTCGGATGCTTCATGTATGCTAACCACTCGCTCGAGCATCGTTATGCATAGGTAAGACTAGTGTGAACTGCTCGCACTGGGGTCAACAAGTGTTATTGGATGCAGTGTGTACCCCCCCCAAAAAAAATAAGAAAAAAAAAAACGGCTCTCCCTCCCCCAGAAATGTTCTATTTATCGCTGGCTGCATGTGGGCGGAGAGCCAAACTGAAAATCAGTGACCTCCATTGGGGTTCATGTCAAGTACAGATCCAGAACTTTATTTAAAGTCCGGATGAACCCGCCAAACTAGATTTCCACAAGTCCACTTATCTCTAATGAGCAGGCCCATGGATGTTGAGGTTCGTCAGGTTCAAACGGACTTTAGTCTAAATTTTGGTCTGGGAACCCAGACTTTAACTGGACTCAAACCCAGACAAAAACCCCATATAAGTCACTGGAGACCCGAACTTAAGTGCTGTAACATGGTCATATTAAAGGCTATGGGACTTCAAAAAGAAGCAAATGGGGGGTAAGAACAGGATAATCATATGTAGCCCCCCTTAAGCCATCAGAGTGCTACAAGGTTGTGCATCCCCATCAGGATGCAGGGCCTACCCCCTAGGTCCCCGGAAGACCAGTGCCGGTCACAGACAAAAACTCCAGGTAATCCCAGTTTCCCCCAACAATCCCCCATACAATGGTACAAGGCTAGGGTCGGACCAATGGATGGCCGCCAAGAGGTGGAGCCAATCCAGTCCACTAGTTGACCAGGTGGGAGGGGCGGACTGAGGACTGGGAGTCAGAGTTAAGGCTGCTTTACACCAGAAGATCTATCGTGCGATAGATCGTCAGGGTCACGGTTTTTGTGACGCACATCCGGCATCGCTTGCGATGCCGGCCTGTGTGACACCTCCTAGCGGCCCACAGCTACTGCTTTACCTTGACTGGCTAGCAAAATAAAGGGGATCCCATGTAATTTTGTTATTATTCATTTATTTTTTACTACAATACAGCAGACTGCAACTAATCACCGACATAAGCACAGAGGGAGGGCGGGGGAAGCAGTGAATATTCATTTTGTCTAACTAACGGGCCATGAAAATTAGGCCATGAGCCCACTGGGGGTCAAAGTAAGATCATTCTCTGTGCAGTGCTCCATCGTTGGGTCTGGGGGGCTATGGGGAAATATACATTTATGGTGGAAGTATGAGGTAACGGAATAATCATACTCTTGATAAATGCACCTTTCCCTTTATTGTGTAAACATTCTTTTTTAGCTGCTTTTATAGTATTACCTTATTATTTTCTATGTAGACCTAATGGAACTTTAGTCACAGATACATGTATACTGTACTTCATTGGACGTGTGGCGCTCTATCCCTAGAATCATTACAGCTAGTGGAAAATAATACTGTACGCGGATTCACTAGGAGTCTATTTGTCAGCACACAGAGGATATACAGTATGACTGCACTAGGGAGTACAGAGTTCATGCCTTGCTATGAAGACTCAGCATAAGGCTCTACTGAGTGCAGAAAACATAAATTGCAACCTTGGGAGGCACTGACATCTAGTGGTGAATAAAGTAACAGCAGATCTATGTGTTTTCCTGAAGAAAGAAAGATTTTCGGAGATTTAATCCTTGTTTGGTACCATGAAAAAAAAATCACTAGTTGTACCAATCTGCATGGGGTCACATTGTCCCCATGGTACCAGACAAGGCGTAAAAAGCAAATGTGCAAGAATTCTGTTTAAAATTGTGCCAAAAAGTAGATTACATAGGGTGAGCCAAATGTATTATGTTTTAGCTTCTGCATTGCTTCACCTTTTTAAAATTGTCTACAGAAAGGGGCATAGCAAAGGATGTTTTCGGAGGTCTCTATTGCGGCAAGCACTGTCAGGCTGTGTGCCCACGCTGCGTTTTTTCATGTGTTTTTTTTCTTGCTTTTAATCAATATTGCAAGGAAAACCGCATCTAAGCAAAGACTGTGAGAATCCTGAATTGCTGTGCACATGTTGCAGTTTTTTCCCTGCAGATTTTGGTGCAGAAAAAATCTGCAGCATGTCAATTCTTTGTGCATTTTTTCCTGCATCTGATATCCACTACAGTGATTGATCCCCGCAGTGGATTATATCTGTCAGTGTTGAAATCACAGCACTGACACTTTACTTTACAAATCATGCATCTGGCATGGTCTGTGAGGCAATCCTTAGGGCCACTTTACACACTGTGACATCGCTAGCATCAGCTAGCGATGTCGAGCATGATAGCACCTGCCCCTGTCGCATGGCCAATATGTGGTGATCGCTGCCGTAGCGAACATTATCGCTACGACAGCGTCACACACACACCTGCTCTGCGACGTTGCTGTGACCAGTGAACCGCCTCCTTTCTAAGGTGGCAGTTCGTTCAGCGTCACAGCAACGTCACAGCAGCGTCACTGAACCGCCGCCCAATAAAAAAGGAGGGGCGGAGATGAGCGGCCGGAACATCCCGCCCACCTCCTTCCTTCCTCCTTTTCCGGTGGACGCAGGTAAGGAGATGTTCCTCGTTCCTGCGGTGTCACACGTAGCGATGTGTGCTGCCGCAGGAACGACAAACAACATCGTACCTGCAGCAGCACCGATATTATGGAAATGAACGACGTGTCAACGAGCAACGATTTTGCACGTTTTTGTGCTCGTTGATCGTCACTCATTTGTGTCACACACTGCAATGTTGCTACCGGCACCGGATGTGCGTCACTAACGACGTGACCCCGACGATATATTGGCAGCGATGTCGCAGCGTGTAAAGTACCCCTTAGATCAGTAACCTAGGGCCATCATGGTAACGACCCAGGTTTCCCATGACAGCAACTGGGTTCCTGTGATCAGGAACCCCCGTGATCATCATGACGAAAAACCATAAAAAATGCATGAAAAAAACATGATAAAAACATCTGCACTCAAATCTGCTACGTGGGCACATACCCTCATGAGGAGCTAAAGAGCTTGTCTTTAATTATGTTCATTTACAAATATAGTTTTGTATTTAGCAAATAAATATGCATTTCTCATTACAATTTGCATTTTTCTAGCTTGTCACATTTTGGAATGTCTAAACAGCAAAGCTCAAGAGGTGATCAATACAATTGGACAGGCATTTGAACTGCGTTTTAAACAGTTTTTGAAGAGCCCATCATTCATAGAAGAGAGGTAATCTTTGACTTACATTGATTTTTCAGTACAGAAACTCCATGTTGTCCTCCCAACCTTTCATGTCAGGCCCATATAACTGTCAGGTGTTACTATTTAACAATCAATGTGTCGTAGTCATAATGCTAGTGACCACCACCTGCCATTTTCACACTTTTTCTTTGTAGATTTTTTTACCCTTTGTAATTGTTTGCAAATTATTAATATGCTAGCTGTAGTACCCGGCGTTGCCCGGGATAGTAACTGTCTCTCTGTTTCTCTCCCAATCTCTGTCTGTCTCTGTCTGTCTGTCTGTCTCTGTGTGTTTCTGTGTGTCTGTCTCTTTTTGTCTGTGTGTCTGTCTCTGGATGTCTGTCTCTGTGTGTCTGTCTCTGTCTCTCTCTCTGTCTGTCTTTGTGTGTCTGTCTCTCTGTCTGTCTCTTTCCCTGTCTGTCTCTGTCTGTCTGTGTGTCTGTCTCTATCCATGTGTGTCTGTCTCTATCCATGTGTATCTGTCTGTGTTTATGTCTCTGTCTGTCTCTGTATCAGTGTCCCTGTCTGTCTCTCTCTCTCTGTGCCTGTCTGTGTCTGTCTTTATCTCTGTGTCTGTCTGTCAGTCTCTTTCCCATCTGTCTCTTTCCCATCTGTCTCTTTCCCATCTGTCTCTTTCCCCATCTGTCTCTTTCCCCATTTATCTCGTTTCAGGTCAGTCATGTTCCAGGTCTGTCTCTTTTCCCATCTGTCTCTTTCCCCGTCTGTCTCTTTCCCAGTCTGTCTCTTTCCCCATCTGTCTCTGTCTCTTTTTTTCGTCTGTCTCTGTCTCTTTCCCTGTCTCTTTCCTTGTCTCTGTCTCTTTCCCTGTCTGTCTCTTTCCCTGTCTGCCTGTCTCTTTCCCTGTCTGCCTGTCTCTTTCCTTGTCTGTCTGTGCCTGTCTCTTTCCCTGTAAGTGTGAATGGCGCCCTATGCAAGACACTAGTGTGCAATTTTATCATCCAGCGATCACCCCCTCCATGTTTTGGAGTTGTGTGAGTGATTTGCTCCTCTTGCACCTGTGATGCCTCCATTTGTTGGGGGTCTGGCTGCATCCTGGTAGTGCATTAGTTTTTTGACCTGAGCAGTTCACCACTGCTTTATCCTGCTGTCAGTAAAGTTAATAATGACAACATTCAGTAGCGTTGAAGTCGTTGAATTACGTCTAAAGGAAGTTTATAATTGTCAACTGGCAATGAAAACGTGACGTGAAAAATGCTGGGAGTTGCACACTGACACATCTGAAGCTGAGCTGATTCAGCCAATGACAGACAAAGGCCGCATAATGCTAAATTGCAACGTCCAGTATTTTTCACGTCACATTTTCGTTGCCAGTCGTCAATTATCAACTTCCTTTACACGTAATTATTGTCATTATTAACTTTAGTTTAATGAATCACCAGCAGCGTTAACATAGGAATGGGTGTGCAGAGCGTTAGCTAGCTGGGACCAGCTAGTATATATATATATGTAGTTACTGATCACACCAGGACCTGGCTACAGGACATCAACTAAAACGTGACGTGAAAAATACTGGGAGTTGCAATTTAGCAGTACATGGCCTTTGTCTGTCATTGGCTGAATTAGCTCAGCTTGAGATGTGTGAGTGTGCAAAGCAGATGCTAGAGTGTACGGGCTCCTGACAGGTATGACGTAACTTGTCATGTGATGGGGCGTGTTCAAATTGCAGCCTGATGTTTCTGTACCGCCCCATGCTTGGCAGCCGAGCCGCTTGGATCCGGACCCTCAGTGGGTGGCTCGAGGGTCTCCAGACCCGGGGGTCCCGAGGTCACTCCAATCAAAAGGGGGGTTTGTGGCTTGGGGCCGTGTTAAGTTCGTGACGCCACCCATGGGATGTGGTGAAGATGGACACCACCGCTGCAGTTACGGGGCACCCGGGGGAGATGTTGCACAGCAAGTTGTTAACGCCTCCGTGGGCAGGGATGGTGGCCCTGGGACCCGTTGGGGGGATGTTTGGCGGTGCAGGGAGATGTGCGGCTGGAGGGCACTGATGTACTCACTATTAGTAAACACACGAGTCTCTGGTAAACCAAGGTGATGGTGGTCGGTGCCTGCAGCCGGCTGCAGTCTGGTCCCCCACCCGGCTGGTGGTCTCTGCCTTTCTCCTGCACCTGATGGTGATGGTGGACTACCTGCGCTTGCAACTTCAGGAGTCCGCTCCCGGCTTGTGGTTGCCTGAGGAGCCCTTTGCCCGCAGACGCTGTCCCGTGGGATCTCTGAGCCGTGGCGTTGGCTTTCCCCCTCATTGGGCTGTTGCCTTCAGTCGGGACTTTGGGTGGGACAGGACCTCTAGTCCTGGCCGCAATCAGTTAATTAGCTAGCCCCCAGTAGCTTCTGGACCTAGCTTCAGGGTTTGAGTACCCCCCTTTGTGCTCCAGTTTCCGAGTCGGTTCCCCGGGTCGGTACCAGCGGGCCACTACCCTGTCCCGGTCCACCTCGGTTCCACCGAGCCGTCTTCACGGCTCCTGCAGACAGAGGCCCCCGTCTGCCTCCTAGCCTGAGGTACCAGGGCTCCTACCCTGGCACCTGCTCAAATTGGGTTTTCTCTCCTCTGCTGGAGCTGCACACAGGTCCAGCCCACACACCTCTCCAACTTGAACTCTAGACTTTTTCTCTTTACTTTCCCGCCTCAGGCCCTCTGAACTCCTTGATGGGCGTCTTCCAACCGCCTGGTTCCGCCCCCTGGTGTGTCCATCCAGCCCTGAGGGGGGTGACTAGGGTTTATGTGTTTGGCTGTATGTTACCTATGAGGGACAGGTGTAATGCGGGGCCCTATCTGTGACCACCTGGCTGGCCAGGGCGTCACATTTCCAGCCCGACATTTCCAGAGGGAGTAAACATTCTTTCTCTAAGTCCACGTAGGCATAGAGTTGATTATAATAGAAGTGGAGGTCTGGGGGTAAGATCCCCAGATGGGGGAGGTGCAGGGGGGCAAAGCCCACTCCTGCATCAGTATAGTAAAAAGGAAGAAACATCACCTCAACCACGCCGGCCACGCCCACCAGCCAAACCGGTCACGCCCATGTCCTGACTGCAGCCTGTACATTTTATTCTCAACCGAGTGTGCAATGTACACAACAGGATTTGTGTCTGTGCTTACAGGACCTGTGATGATGTCACATGGAGGGGAGAATTCAGGGGTCACATGATCAGCTCCTCAGTGTATGCAGGACTCTGTTGTGCTGGTTACATGATTTGTCTCTGTGGTTACAGGACCTGTGATGATGTCACATGGAGGGGAGGGGTAAGGGGTCACTTGATCAGCTCCTCAGTGTATGCAGCATTCTGTTGTGCTGGTTGTGATGGTGTTGGATGAGGTGAAGTTTATGTGTGGGACGATCGGCTGTGATGATGTCAAATGGAGGGGAGGGATTAGCGAGTAACCACGAGTAATCACATCGGCTTTTATATATATATATATATATATATATATATATATATATATATATATATATATATATATTATGCATAATATTAAGTATGTAATTAATATATATTTATATAGTGCTTTGAGATTGGATGGAGAGTGTCTGCGACCAGCAATTATCAAGTTTTGCTACAGATTCTCAATGGGATTGAGATATAGGTCTGGACTGGGCCTGGGCCATTCACACACATGAATATGCTTTGATCCCACCTAGAGAAGAGCGGACCCATATATGTTCGGGTTCGCCTAGACTTTAGTTAAAACTTTATTTTTGGACCCAGCCTTGACCTAAACTTGTTTCTGGACCCCGAACCCAACATAAGTAAATGGGGACTCAAACTAATGGGCTTTGTCATGCTAGATATGGGGAAGTACTAAGCGAACAGCGAAAGGGAAGGGAATGGAAAACCCTGTGTCTAGGGAAGAAGATTGTGACCCCTGACCAAGCCTACTGCTGGGCCCTGGTTTCCTTCACCGCCCTAGACAGGTTCTAAACCTATGCAGCAAACCGGATACCTGACCCTAGGTTGAACCTGATCTGGGCCCTAGGTAGGGAGCGGATGGTTTGAGCTCTTCATCAAACCCACTAGGCACTAAAGGACACACAGGGAAAACAACAAACAACATCCCTAGTTGTCTCGAGGAGAAAGCTGCAACAACCACCAAGATTCTCCTGATGTATGCAAGCCGCCTAATTGTAGTAAAGACTTGATAAAGATGTATCA
Organism: Anomaloglossus baeobatrachus; assembly: GCF_048569485.1. Classification (NCBI taxonomy): domain Eukaryota; kingdom Metazoa; phylum Chordata; class Amphibia; order Anura; family Aromobatidae; genus Anomaloglossus; species Anomaloglossus baeobatrachus. The sequence continues at coordinate 502,046,626 of NC_134356.1, read as the reverse complement.
AATATCACCAGCACCGAGTGATAGGAAGGGAAGGTATATATAGACAAGGAAAGTACTGATGAACAGCAGCTAACAGGCTTGAAGAACCCCAGGGTCCTAGAGGGAAAGGGATGAAAACCAAGCAGGAATGCTAAAAGGTCAGGGAGCAGTTTGTGCAGCCAAATGCTATGACCTTCTATAGCCAGACACCACAGGACTGTCTGACAGGCTTGGCTCAAGAAACGAGTATAATGGAACTCACTGATTGAGCAGGTTGGCTCTCCTCTCACATACAGCCAGCCATAAACAGAGCATTTCCAGGGGAGGGAGGGCGTTATTTTTTTTTGTTTGCTTGTTGTTTTACACACAGCATCTGAAAATGTGTGACGTGAAAAAATGTACAAACGTTCGCAGGGTATTAATGCTTTTTTAAGGAGAGATGGAGAATAATTTTGACATACAGTGTTCAGCATAAATGAGTACACCCCCTTTGAAAAGTAATATTCTAACCAATATCTCTCTGAACACAAGAACAATTTCTAAAGTTTTAACAAAACTGAGTTTCATAGAACATTTTTTAACCCATAACATGAAAATCAGGTTAATAATATAACTTTCATTACAAAATCTTTAGTTTTATTCAAATTAATTAATGCAAAAATGTATACACCCCACATCAAAAACTATTATATCTAGTATTTTGTATAACCTCCATACCATCTTTTAGACATGGAAAGAACAAACTGGACATATTGCCACATCTTTTTCGATTCTTCAAGAATGACCTCTTTTAGAGCCAGGAAGCTAGATGGAGAGTGATGACATCTTCTCTCTTCATAATTCCCCATCAATGTTTGAGTTTAGATCAAAAGATATGCTTGGTCACTGAATTACTTTTACCGTGTTCACTCTTCAGTAATCTGGCAGTGGTCTTAGATGTGTGTTTTGGAGCATTGTCATGTTGGAAAAATGCATGTCTACCAAGGGTAGGGAGTGATGGTAGGCAGGCTGCCTCTGTGTGCGAGTAGGCGGCCTCTCTGTGCAGGCAGACGGCCTCTCTGCGTGGGCAGGTGGCCGGCTGCCTCTCTGTATGGGCAGGCGCCCTCTCTGCGTGGGCAGGTAGCCGGCTGCCTCTCTGTGCGGGCAGGTGGCCGGCTGCCTTTCTGTATAGGCAGGCAGTCATCTGCCTCTTCGTGTGTCATATAATCCGGCGCATCTTATAAAACGAAAAATATGGTACTTTTTGTTGTGTCCAAAATAATAAATCTACTTTGCAATAAATGTCTCACCTGTGTGGGAGTATTTTGTAGTAGGGTATCCCACAGAAAATGTTGATTCTGAAAGGAAACTAAAGGTTTTCTAACAAATTTGTTGGGATGTACTTGCTGAGTACTGTACTATAAATGAACAAAGGTGAATAAACAAGTGGCATCTTTATCATTCCAGAAAATGGCTGTGCATTGGCCTACCTCACTGAAAGTTGGTGGCATATGTAGAGAATAAAGGGGGCTTTACACGCTGCGACATCGCTAATGCGGAGTCGTTGGGGTCACGGAATTTGAGACGCACATCCGGCCGCATTAGCGATGTTGCTGCGTGTGACACCGATGAGCGATTTTGCATCATTGCAAAAACGTGCAAAATCGCTTATCGGTGACATGAGGGTCCATTCTCGATTATCGTTACTGCAGCAGTAACGATGTAGTTCGTCGCTCCTGCGGCAGCACACATCGCTATGTGTGACGCCGCAGGAACGAGGAAGCTCTCCTTACCTGCCTCCCGGCTGCTATGAGGAAGGAAGGAGGTGGGCGGGATGTTATGTCCCGCTCATCTCCGCCCCTCCGCTTCTATTGGGCGGCCGCTCAGTGACGTCGCTGTGACGCCGCACGGACCGCCCCCTTAGAAAAGAGGCGGTTCGCCGGTCACAGCGACGTCGCCGGGCAGGTAAGTAGTGTGACGGGTCTGGGCGATGTTGTGCGGCACGGGCAGCGATTTGCCCGTGTCGCGCAACAGATGGGGGCGGGTACCCACGCTAGCGATATCGGGACCGATATCACAGTGTGTAAAGTAGCCTTAAAAATTACACATTTCTCTGACGCCTCATTGGGGGACGCAGGACCATGGGTATTATGCTGCTTATCCATAGGCGGACACTAAGTAGATGCAAAGATGTTAGCTCCTCCCCTGCAGTATACACCCTCTGGCCCAGCCAGGCTACTTCAGTTTTAGCTTAGTGTCTATAAGAGGCACATCTGTGCAGACTACTGCAGCAAGAATTTTTTGTTTTTAGAGGGCGATGGTTTCCTTTGGGGACCGATTTCAAAAAACCATCAACAGGCGGGAACGCGGAGTGTCGCCTCCCCGTACCCCCTCCTGCGACGCTGGATCCTGGGCTGTTACTCACTGGACGACGGGTCTCATGGCACCGATTTTCCAGAGCCCAGAGCAGATGAAAACTTCCTCAGTCCCTCTTGCAGGCTCTGAGTTGATACACGCTCCGCACCAGCGTGACCAGGCAGCAAGCATCAGACTGCCATCTCCACATGAGGTGAGATCCTTCCGATTTCCAGAGCAGATAAAAAACTTCCTCAGTTCCTCTGGCAGGCTCTGAGTTGATACACGCTCTGTGACCAGGCACAGCAGGCGTCAGAATCTTCACACTGCCTCCCTGACAGGAATTGGAGCAAAGGTCAGATCCTCCCTGACTGGATTCACATGGGCTGATTGCAGACTCCTGCATAGCATTCCACCTGTGGCGGGGGGAGGGGGAGAGCTACCAGGACTCAGTGCACCCGCAGCTGTGGTACACTTATAGAGTTTTTTCTATATCCTCACCTGCACATTAGTCCACCATTGCTGTGCAGGGCTGGAGGGGGGAAGGGGAGTCCCTTCCCACCATTTTTTTTGTTTATTATATTTTCTCATGCCTTCTTGTCGGAGCTAAGCCCCGCCCCTCCAACACTCGATAAGCCATGCCCCCTCATGAAAGCGTGGGTAACTCTCCTCACACAGGAGCTCTGCCACCTCTCGTTGTGATCAGAGCCTGTGGGCGTCTCTCAGAGCTGGCTTCCTCCTTCCCACAGGAACTAAGACTCAGGAGCAGGGGGGGAGGGGTCATCAGTGTTCTGGGTGAGTTATATCCTCACTTACACATTAGCTCTGCAGAGCAGTGCTCCCTCATTACAATCAGAGTTTGTGGCTCATCAGCCAGGGGCTGCAGTCACATGCTTTATGCCCTACACAACTACAGCAACAACTATAAGACTTTTAATGTATCCTGCCACGCTGAGCTACTAGGAGATGATAGCACCTCTTCCTTCTGTGAGTCTGGTGCCCCTGTAGCTCCCCCCGCCAGCACTGCAGCAACTGCTGTCAGCCCAGAGCCTACGGCTCCCAGTCCCCCGGAATGGGCACAGTTCCCAGAACCTGGTGCTGGATATGCAACATCGTCCTCACACCCCTCGGGGCCCCTGGACAGAAACCAGCCTGATGACACCTCTATAGAGGGTCCTTCTGATAAGACTCAGCCCTCTGCTTCACCAGTTACAGATCAGCAAAAGGGCATGACCCCCATGGTTCTCCCTCCGGGGTACACAAAAATGGTTCTCCCACATGTTCCGCGGTCTCTGAGGAACCGGAGGAAGGGGAATGATGTTTGTACCGGGATGATTCTTTGGTTTCAACCTCAAAGAGCGATAAAGCTGCGATGGACTCCCCTATTGCAGCAATCAACCAAACTCTGCTGTGGAAGATCTCCCATCCACTACTACTGACCCTGCGGTCTCCTTTAAAAGGGTGAAGAAACCTCAAAAAAAGAAAGTTTTTTGATGCCGCTTTGGTATCTGTAAACTCATGGAGTCCCGGTACCCCTTTGGCTTAGCTGTCTCTAAGGGCTGGGCCGATCCGGCCTCAATGGACCCTCACCCGGCTTCCCGCCTGCCTGAAGGACCCTCCTGTCTTTTACAGACGGACAAGTGGAGCAGCTCGATCGCTCCGCCTTGAGGCTGCGGGTCCCTCTCCCCTTCCGTGTGGGTCGCACAGGCACCAGGACTACCAGTTTCCCTCAGACCCTCACAGATGTAACAGGTCACATTGCTGCGGCGGCAGAGTACCTCATGCAGGCCTCCCTCGACGCTGCTACCTGTGCAGTTATTGCCACCTCAAATACCATAGCCATCCGTAAGGCCCTTTGGTTCCGATAATGGAGAGCGGACTCTGTCTCTAAGAAGCCTCTCACAGTACTCCTTTCCAGACCGATGGTTTGCCGATTGTCTGGACAGGCTTTTTTTCTCTGATGCCACGGGAGAAAAAGAGTACCTCCCTCCCCCAACTCTAGCCCAGGATGTTTTTTACTAGACACGCAGGGCCCGACCTTCTCAGCCCTCCCCGAGTCCACCTTGTCCTGACAGTCTAGACAAAGACCGAGGAGTCTCGTCCTCCTCCATCTGGGCCGCTGCATCAGACCACAAATGGGTGCGATACCTTGTGTCTTCCGGTTACCACATTGAATTCCGGACCCGATCCCCTGGTCAGTCTTTTCTCTCAACCCCCCCCAAAGGCTCCAAAACACCGCAAGGCCTTCTCCTCAGCAATCCACTCCCTCCAAACAGCGGGGGCGATGGTACCTGTTCCGAACGGCGAGAGGTTCAAGGCCTTCTATTCCAACCCCTTGTGGTCCCCATAAAAGGACGGGTCAGTTCGACCCATCCTGGACCTCTAATACCTGAGCAAACATGTGCACGTAAGGAGATTCAGAATGGAATTCCTAGGGTCAATTATTACCTTTATGGTCGAAAGAGAATTCCTTGCCTCCCTAGCTATCAGGGACGCGTACCTGCACATACCCATCGCTCCAGCTCACCAAAAGTTCCTCCGCTTCGCTGTTCAGGACTTCTTTTTTTTTTTTTCTTTCATTTGTTGCCTTATTCTCGGCTCTGCCACAGCACCAAGGGTCTTAACAAAGGTCATGGCGGCCGCCATGAGTGCCCTTCACGCCAGGAGAGTGGCTGCTCTGCCTTGCTTAGATGACCTCATCAAGGGCTCAACCAGCGTGCAGATCTCTGTGGGCATCCTATCCCGCTTAGGGCGGCTTCTGACTCCAGTCAGATCATCCCCGGTCTCGTCAAAATCCGTCACCTCCCTGGGCATGTCCCTGGACACCCTTCGAGGCTTGATATTTCTCCCTCAAGACAAGGCGACCACTCTACAACAAGCGGTACACTGCCCTCTACGTACTCCTCTCGCTCCATACGATTCAGTATGAGAGTGCTAGGTAGGATAGCGGCGGCTATAGAGGCAGTGCTGCTCGCTTAGCCACACCACCGCCCACTGCAGCTTGCGCTTCTAGCTGCCTGGGACAAGAGCCCCTTTTTCCTTGGACGAACGTTTCACCTTACACCTTCAGTCAGGTATGTGCTTTGCTGGTGGCTTCAGTCCTCTTCTATATCGAGGAGTTTTCTCCCCCAAGTGGACTGGCTACTCATGACCACGGATGCCAGCCTCCTAGTCTGGGGAGCAGTGTACTGGTTCCACACTGCTTCGGGACGTTGGACGCCCCAGGAGTCTTCCCTTCCTAGAAATCATCCTGAAAATCAGCGCGATCTTCTCGTGCTCAGGTCATTCCCCCCTTCTGCTAGCAGGTCGTTTGATTCGGGTTCAATTGGACAATGCAACAGCTGTGGCCTATGTCAATCGGCAGGGAGGTACCAGCAGCAAGACAGCTTATCTCGAGGTCCTCAGGATCCTCACCTGGGCCGAATCGACGGGGGTCTGTGTTTTCAGCGTTACACATACCGGGAGTAGAGAACTGGAAGGCGGACCTTCTAAGTCGCCAAGGCCTGGCCGCCGGAGAGTGGTTTCTCCACCCAGAAGTGTTCCCACACATCTGCACTCGCTGGGGTACACCAGACGTGTATCTACTGGCCTCACGGTTGAACGCAAAGGTACCCGCGTTCTTAGCCAGGTCACGTGATCCACAGTGCATTGGCGCGGATGCTCTAGTCTCCTGAAGTCGTTTCCGTCTACCTTACATGTTTTTCGCCTCTGCCCCTGCTGCCGCAAGTAATCAGGAAGATCAAGGCAGAAGGAGTCCCGGTGATACTAATAGCACCGGACTAGCCCAAGTGCGCCTGGTATGCTGAATTAGTACAATTGCTCATGGCGCCTCTTAAGCATCCCAGACCTGCTGACCCAAGGGCCCATTTCCCATCAGAACTCCAGAGCCCTGAAGCTGATGGCCTGGCCATTGAGACCTGGACTTTAACAAGAGCGACATTCTCTCCCGCGGTCATCTCCACCATGTACAGTGCCCGAAAGCCACCATGTACAGTGCCCGAAAGCCGACCTTCATCCTGTATTTACCACCGTACATGGAAAACTTTCCTTTCCCAGTGCAGGGAATCTAATGTCCAACCTATGCCTCTGGTGATCCCCAGAATTCTTGATTTTTTTTTTTTTTGCAGTCAGGTTGCAAAAGGGGTTGGTCCTCAGCTCCCTTAAGGGGCAGGTTTCATCTCTCTCAATATTCTTTCAATACCGCCTAGCTTGCAATCCGCAAGTCAAGACTTTCCTCAAGGGCGTTTCCCATCTAGTTTCCTCGTATAAACGGTCGCTGGACCCATGGGACCTCAATCTCGTTTTGGACGGTATCCAGGGGTCCCCTTTTGAACCTCTTAAGGAATCTTCTCTTGCTCTTCTCTCCTGGAAGGTAACATTCTTAGTGGCGATTACGTCCATCAGACAAGTTTCGGAACTGGCAGCACTCTCTTGCCGCAAACTCTTTCTGATCTTTCATCAGGACAAGGTGGTTCTACGCCCCCTTCCGGATTTTTCTTCCGAAGGTTACTTCCCCGTTTCATATGAATGAGGACATTGTTCTGCCTTCCTTTTCTCCACACCCAGTCCATAGGGTGGAAAGGTTTCTATAGTCGCTAGACCTTGTGAGGGCTCTCAGATATTACGTACCCAGGACAGCTCCTTTAGGAACATAGACTCCTTGTTCGTCATTCCTGAAAGGCTTAAGAAAGGAGAGGCAGCTTCATAGGCAACGCTGGCTCGCTGGATTTGCTCTGCGATCCAGGAGGTCTACCGCTTGCAACTCAAGCCCATTCCTCGTGGGCTGTGGACTCATTCCACGTGAGCAGTTGGTGCCTCTTGGGCATCAGGCTTCAGTGGAACAGAGGTGTAAGGCTGCGACCTGGTTTTGCCTACATACTGTTTCAAAGCATTACCGAGTCCATACCCAGGCTTTGGCTGAGGCGAACCTAGGTAGTCAAATTCTGCAAATGATAGTGGAGCACCTATCTCAGTAGGCGCTCCTGGCTATCTGGGACTGGTTCCTAGTCCTTGGGTTGCGTTGTTTATTGTTTACCCACCCAGGGACTGCTTTAGGACATCCCATGGTCCTGTGTCCCCCAATGAGGCGTCAGAGAAAAACGGATTTTTGTGTATAAATCGTTTTCTTTTAGTCATCATTGGGGGACACAGCACCCTCCTTTTTGCCCTGTTGGGCCTTAGCTTTTTTTTCTCCCAGTACTTTTTTGTTATGAGTATTCACTCACGTTTTTTGTTACTTGTTCTCCTACTGCTTGTGTACTAAAACTGAAGTAGCCTGGCTGGGCCAGGGGGTGTATACTGCAGGGGAGGAGCTAACATCTTTGCATCTACTTAGTGTCCTCCTACGGATAAGCAGCACAACACCCATGGTCCTGTGTCCCCCAATGATGGCTAAGAGAAAACGATTTTACGGTGAGTACACAAAAATCCGTTTTTTTGCTACATGAGATGAATTTTAAAATTGGTTGTCTGGCCTCATCATATTGATAACTTTTACCCAGGATAGTTGACCTATATCAGACTGGTGGAAGTATAACACCCAGTACCCCTACTGATCAACTGTTTTCAACAATTGTGTCCTTAGGATGTAAATTATTATTATTAATATTTATTTATAGAGCACCATTGATTCTATGGTGCTGTACATGAGAAGGGGTTACATACAAAATACATATACAAGTTACAATAGATAGACTGGTACAGAGGGAAGAGGACCCTGCCCTTAGGGCTTACATTCTATAGAATATTGGGGAGGAGACAGTAGGTAGGGTGGCGGTGATGTGACAGCTCAGGCGGTTGTGAGGTGAAAGCTCAGGCGGTGGTGAGGCAGCAGCTCTGGCAATGATGAAGCGGCAACTTTGGCAGTGGTGAGGCGGCAGTTCCAGCGGTGTTGAGGCAGTGGGGTTATTGGAGACTATAGGCATTTCTGAACAGATGACTTTTCAAGTTCCATTTGAAGCTTGCAAGTGTAGCAGACAATCTGACGTGTTGAGGCAGTGAATTCCACAAGATGGGACATTCGGGAGAAGTCTTGGAGACGGTTAGGTGAGGAGCAAATGAGTGTAGAGGAGAGAAGTAGATCTTGGGAGGACAGTAGATTATATGCTGGAGGGTATCGGGAGATTAGTTTGGAGATATACAGAGGAGACAGATTATGGACAGCTTTGTAGGTCAGTGTTAGTAGTTTGAATTGGATATGGTTGAGAATTGGGAGCCAATGGAGGGATTTGCAGAGGGAAGAAGTTGCGGTAGTAGTGAGGAATAAGGTGGATCTGTCGGGCAGCAGAGTAAAGGATGGACTGGAGAGGTGCGAGAGTGTTAGCAGGGAGGCCACAGAGGAGGATGTTTCCGTAATCAAGGCAGGAGATTATGAGGGCATGTACTAGCATTTTCTTAGATTGAGAATTGAGGGAAGGATGGATTCTGGAAATATTTTTGAGTTAAACAGTGAATATAGCACAGTGTCGTGGCTGTTGCCGAGTACTGCACCCCAGCCTGTATTTTGGAGTTATGTAGATATGACGATGAGACGTTTTGGAGAAACTCTGACCCATTCACCTAGCCATCACAATTTGTTCTGTCAAAGTCACTCAGATCCTTACACTGGCCAATTTTTCCTGCTGTCAAGACACAAGAAAATAAAAGCATTAGAGTTCATCAAACAACGCTAATGTGATGCCCCTGACTACATCAGGGTGTCACAGGGAACTGCACTCTAGTCTCTCATGGTGCTGAACCCACCCTCCATGGTTCTGGGTTCTTACACACTGGTATTGCTCCCATCAGCACTCAAATCCTAACCACACCTCACACCACACCCTGTCAGACACACCAGTGGGTTGGTCTAGCTGGAAAAGGGTCACCTGCCTAGGGGTGGGACTGGTGGGAGGGATCTAGTCAGTTGAGTAGTAGCCCTCAAAGAGTGAGGAGCTGAGGGAGTTGTAGCTCCCTGTGTGACCTTGGTTGGGTCGCAGACGGTGGTCTGGGACCAGAGGAGTCGGAGACCCGGTCGCAGGGTATTGGAGAAAGATGTACTGACTTAGTTTTGAAGAGCGTAACCGGACCGGTACCGAGCACTGGGGTACAGGATCGGGGAGTAGTTTCACGCAACCTGATAATTAACCTGTGGAGGATAGTCTCTTTATGAACTGTCCCCAAGCACTCAGAGATTGAAGGCATCAGCACAACGAGGGGGATAGGGTTTTCCAGCTTATGCGACCCACTGAGATCCCAAGTGCCAGCCATCAAGAGAATTGCTCCACTAAATAAAGGGAGCGGGACCCTGACAGTTTTACGCCGACGGGTCACCTAGGAACATCTACACAATTGTGCATGGAGGCAGGCTCCGGACCACTAAGCCAGTGGGGACGGACACCCGGATGGGCTCCCCAAAGTGGCAGTGCTATCCAGAGACTTGGTTTACTTCTGTGTCAGAGTCTGCTTATTGGTTGCATCAACATCTGCACGACCTGAGTGAGTACAATGCCCTCCCTGCGTCCTGCCTGCCAGTATAGCCTGCACAACACTATCCGCCACCTTCCTCCAGAGTCCTGGGGCCTCCCCTACCCATGGAGGGATCACCATCTGGCTGCCCCACTCCATCTACCCTAGGGTACTCCCATCGGCGGCAGTACTCCCCTTACCGCGAACCACGGGTGGCGTCACGAAAACTATCCCTTGTAAATTTTCCCCCTTTTAATTGAGTGGCCGCTGAGCCCCGGGTCCGGGGACCCTCGAGCCACAGCAAACCCCGGATCTGAGCAGTCCGACTGCTGCAAGGGTGGCACACTAGCTATTCTAATACCCATTAAAGTAGTTGCTTTGTAATCAGAAAGGCAAAATAAACAGTATTTCAGTATATATGCAATAACACCTGCTTGAAGCAAAATCTTAAAGGGAAGCATGGCTTCTCCCCGCATGACCCCTGTGACTGAGGCAAGTCTCTCCCTATATAAATACAGAGCAAGAAGGCCTGCGGAGACACCATCACATGTTTCTCAACGCTGGCAGGAAACTAGCCAGGTCTTTCACTCCGCAGGCCTTCTTGCTTTGAATATTTACCAGGGGGCATTGCTCTAGAATCACTGCGTTGAGAAACACGTGATGGTGTCTCCGCAGTGGTGGATGTTGATCTCCCTAAGGTCAACCATCCTTGCTCACATATATAAATACAGAGAGACATATAAGTCATCTGGTGCTCGGCGGCGAAGATAACCCAGGACCATCTACAGACTATTCAGTTGATACAAACTAGTCCCTGGCCGGTTTACCTAAGTATACTTAATCTGAAATGCAGCAGTGTTTCAGAATAAAACATACCGTATTTTTCGTTTTATAAGACACATCGGATTATTGGAAACACCCCAAATTTAGAGGAGGAAAGTAGGAAAACATTTTTTTTATGTTAAAATGAGGGTCCATCTTATAATCTTAGTGCGTCTTATAATATCTCACCAGGGGGGAGCGGTGGTGGTGGAGTGGCTCAGGAAGGTCACAGGAGTCAGAGTCGGTGATGATGCGGGCTTGGAGGAGGGGATGTCACAGCTCAGGAGGGTCAGTGGACAGAGGGTCGGCGATACTGTGGTCTCAGGGTGTCATGGTGACAGGCGCCATTGATCTGCCGGTGGACTGCAGGCTCCACTGAATTGTCCATGGTTGACGAGATTGACTTCAGGAAAATGGCCACGGAGGTGGCGCTTGTGCAGATAGGACTCCGCAGCCATTTTCATGAAGTCGATTGCGCCAGTCTGTGCACCCACCACCTCCGCGGCTATTTTCTTGAAGTCCATTGCGTCAACCATGGGCAACTTAATGGCGCCTGCCGCCCGCTGTCAGATAATGGCGCCTGCCGTATCGCCAACCCTCCATCCTGTGACCCTCCTGAGCCGCTCTACTGTAGTGACACCCCCTCCTACAAGCCCTCAGTATCGCCGACCCTGCCTCCTGTGCCTACGGATTATAAAACCCACACCCATTTTACCCTCAGTTTTGGGGGAAAAAAGTGTGATTATAATCCGAAAAACTGGTACCTGACTGCAATCACGCCTCCAGTTGTTTGAGCTGCGTGAACCTATTGACTGGTTCCCTTTTCGAATATTAAATCATGTCTTATTTTAGGTAAGAAAACATTTCTTTAGTGCTTTGTAGAAGTTAACAATTTTTTGCAGGCAAAAAAGAATTAAGAATATAAAAATCATTACACTGCTCATTTCTGTGGGTTACATTTTTTTGCATATTTCCTAAATGCAAATTTACCAAGTGTAAAATATATCAGAACTTGAACAAATTGAAAACATCCACAAGTTAAAAGAAAGGAAATGGTTTTTCTACCCTCGCAGTTCTGGGAAATAAAATGCAGACATTTCCGCTGAGTGCTTCTCTGAGAGGTTTCAGAGCGTTTGCCAATTAAAATAAGTCGTGTTTGTGTTTTATCACATAAAAAAAGACTTTATCTTCCAAGGAGAATAGTGGAGAAACCGAGAAATCCTTTGAGGCCACAAAATGCTGTAATGGAAGATGATAAGGGGTTTTACATGAAACCTTCCAGATGTGGCAATTAACAAAAAAATGACATCGACATTGTAACCCAGGAAGAAATATGTGATAAAATTGTGTAGAAAAGCAATGTAATGGGAAGGAAGCATACCACCAACAGTGACTGCTGATCAAATGTTTTCTCTACATTTAACCCCTTAATGACCACCATTATGTTTTAAAACAGTAGTTAAGTGTACTGATTCCTTAGGCTATGTGCGCACTTTGCTTTTTACCTGCTTTTTTGCTGCTTTTTCAACTGCAGCGTTTAATGCCAAAATGGTTGTGTTCTGCTTTTCAAGCAAAGTCTATGGCAATTTGGTTTTCTTGTCCGCACTATGCTGTTCAAACTGCAGGCTTTTTGTTGCAGAACTTTGGTCAAAAACTCACCTTTGCAGGGCAAAACCCAAATGGCAAAAACAAAAACAGGACAATTGTTTTTGCCATTTGGGTTTTGCCCTGCAAAGCTGAGTTTTTGACCAAAGTTCTGCAACAAAAAGCCTGCAGTTTGAACTGCAAAGTGCGGACAAGAAAACCAAATTCCCATAGACTTTGCTTGAAAAGCAGAACACAACCATTTTGCCATTAAACGCTGCAGTTGAAAAAGCAGGTAAAAAGCAGGTAAAAAGCAAAGTGCGCACATAGCCTTACTGCTGTTTTAGAACGGCAGTGAGGAATAAGTGAATAGCGCTGCCCCGTGTGCGACAATCCTGCTGGTGACAACTGTACATGACAGCTGACATCTGCACACAGCGGCTGAGTCAAGTTTTGGAACCGATCAGGGCCAAATAACCCCTTAAATACCGCTGTCAATCAAGCATCTTGCTTGGCCAGCTTGAAAGAGAACTAACTGGGAATACAGACTTTGTTCTTCAGTTCCATCTTAGTTTCAATTGTTATAAGGCTATGTGCCCACATGAGATTAAACCTGCGGATTTATCTGCGGAAAATCCACTGATTTTCTGGATTGTCCAGATACATCCGCAGGGTTCAGCATGTACAGACACTCCCCATGTTATCCTATGGGACATGGGGAGTGCTGTGTCCATGCTGCGGATACGTGCGGCTGCGGAACATGCTGTGGATGTCCCGCAGCCGCACGTAATTGCATGTCAATTCTTTCTGCGGAACTACCTGAGGAAACCCCGGCCCTCCACTATGGAGATCGGACTCCCGAAGGTAATCCGCATGAATGTCCGCAGGTTTACCGCAGCTATTTCGCTGTAAAAATAGCTGCGGATTCCGGCGAGCAGATGCGGGAAACCTGCGGCCGTACCTGCGGATATATCCGCAGGTGCGAGCTCCCGTGGGCACATAGCCTAAGGGCTCGTTCAGACTAGAGTATTATACACGTGTGCTGTCCGAATGAAGATCAACCAACACACTGACCAATTTAATTCAATAGGGCTGTTCAGATGAGTGTTTGTAGGAAAAAAAATGCACTAATCACCGACAAGTCTCAGATGAGTATCACCTATTCAACTCTATGTAATAAAAATTAAATCTCACAGAGGGTATCTGTGTGGGATCTGAGCTTTAGGGCTCATGTGCACGTACCTGCTGAATATTCTGCAGCGATTTCACAGCACATGTGCGCTTCAAATCGCTGCAGAAACACTGCACAATGAATGCAGTATTTTTTGTTAAAAAAAGCCAATTTGATGCGCTATGGCTGCTGTCCCCACCATATACAGAGTGGCAGCTGCATCCAGAACGCACAAATAATTGACATGTTGCTTTTAAGAGTGCACAAATTTGGGTCAAAATTTTAGCACCCAAATCGCTGCATTCAAAAAAGCAACGTGCACACGTCTCATGCACAATCTACATAAATTGTGCAGGGGACACAGGACGCATGCATTTACGCTGCAGTGCAATATGCAGCGTAACTGCATGTAAATACGCAACGTGTGCACGAGCCCTTAGGCTACTTTCAGACATCCGTTTTTTTCCATCAGTCACAATCCGTTGTGTGACTGATACGACGGATCCGTCTTAGATTGTGGTAAAACTGATGCGACGAATCCAGTAAAAGAACGGATTCATTGTACCACTGTATGTTCCATGGCAAAGGTTATTTGCAATTGAAAACCTATATGAACACATCCCGGAGAGGGGAAAGAGAGAGAGAGAGAGAATTTTTTTCTAACCAGAAAGGAATTTCACACATCTGAGCATGCTCGGTTGCTAAAAGACGGATCCGTCACCAGAATCCGTCATTTCACGGAATCCGATGGATCCTGCACCCATAGGCTTCCATTATAACAAGCGAAGGACGCCGACAAACATTTTTCGACGGATCCGTTGCGCGACGGAAGCAACGCAAGACCATCAGTCGCAATCTGTCGTTAATATAGGTCTATGCGAAAAACGGAATCCTGCAAATTATTTTGCAGGATTCAGCTTTTTCTCAAAGCGACGAATTGTGACTGAGGGAAAATGAAGGAAATGTGAAAGTAGCCTACATATACATTTTCATTATTACCATAGGAAACTGTATTTCATCAGTTATATTTTTGCATGTAGTTGTACGAAAACAGATCACAAATCTAGGTCACAAAAAAAAAATGTATACAAGGATAGCACACAAATGACAGTGAGGATGAAAAGTTTTCTGCACCGTTATTTAGCTATTGAAATTCAATAATGGACAGAGGGTTTTAATTTCTAATGGATGATGGCTTCTTGACATGTATTACTATAGTCAAACTGATATGATTGCATTTTTTTGTGTTTAGTGAAGCATCAAGCACTAATAGCGCAGCTGAGAAAATGGAAAGAAAAGGCCAAGAGTACTACAATGAGGTACCAGGAAAAGAGCCCCCTGCTGGAGGATTACTGGATAAAAGGATGCAGGTGGAAATCTCAGATATGAGAAGTGATGGAGATAAGAAAGGCCTTAAGGTTGGTCCCCCAACTTTCCAATGACATGTAAATAATGCATTTGTCGCGGGCGGAGGAGGGGACGCTGCGCTCACCCACTGCTTGGGTCCGGCTGCTGCTGCTACTGCTCGGTGGTGGCTCGAGCGGTGGGCCGGATCCTGGGGTCTCGAGCGGCGTTCCTCGCCCGTGAGTGAAAGGGGGAATTGGTGTGCGGTTTGGGGGGATATTGTCCGTGACGCCACCCACGGTTGTGGTGAGGTTGTGACACCACCGCTGCTCTGGACGGGTATCCCGGGAGCGATGACAGGGAGCAGCTTGGATGTTGGTTCTCCCCTCCGTGGGGGATTGGTTGTCCCGGGGCCCAGTGAGGGGGGTAGGGATGACAGGCGGGTTACGGGGCCTGGTGAGGTGCAGGGTCGCGGGGGCAGCGCTGTGCCGCATGGCACGGTGGTACTTACTCAGCCAGTAATTCACACAGAGTCTCTGGTCAAACAAACGGCTGGATGGACGGGTCCCACAGGCGGCTGCGGTAGTTCTCCTTCCGGTAGGTTGATGGTGACTGCCTTTCCCTGCACCTGAGTTGTGTTTATGGTTCCAATGGCTTCCCACCGGTAACCCGCTCCCCAGCTTGGATGGATGCTGAGGGAGCCCCTTTTGCCCGCAGGCTCTGGCCCTGGGAACTGTAGCCTTGGCGGTGACTGTGTTTCCCACTATGGTGTGAGCTGTTGCCTTCAATCAGGTCTTGGCTGCTGGGAAACCCCGGAGGTTCCCTTTGCTAATGGATTTGACCGGTTTTACGGCGACTCCTAGCCTGGTTGGGGTCCGTAGGCCCTGCCGAATGGTGCTGGCTTCTCTTCACTCCCCGATCCGGTACCAGCAGGCCACCGCCTGTCCCCGGTCCTTACGGTTCACTTCAATCAGCCTCTCCTGCAGACGGTCACCACCGTCCGCCAACCTTGCTGTCCGTGCCCGGGCCACACACCCGGACACCGTCAGGCTGCTCCTTTACCACTCCTCTCCCAAACTCCACTACCACTAAACTGACTACTTTTCCCGCCTCCAGGACTGTGAACTCCTCGGTGGACGGGACAAACCGCCTGGCCCACCCCTTGGTGTGGACATCAGCCCCTGGAGGAAGGCAACAAGGATTTGTGTTTGACTTAGGTGTGCCTAGCCGGGGTGTGGGGTGTGTTGGTGTAGTACCTGTGACGACCTGGCTTGTCCAGGGCGCCACACATTGACTGTCAAAATGTTTGTTCCTTCGTATGTTGCAATATGTTGTTCTTAATGTAGCAGTATATTAATTTTTATTTATACTCATTCTGTCCCTAGTCTTCCAATATAGACATTGTCATTGAAATGGTAACACCAAGAAGGAATGTTACTTAATTATGGAAATCACAGGATGGATAGACATGGCAATTATTTATTAGTGATGAAAAATGGAAACAAAAATTTACAGTTTAGATTATATGGTTTCCTTTGGCAACTCCAGATTCCTCTTAAACCACAAAGTACACCAATGACATTATCGTGCCCTTAAAACTGGTTTAATTGACATTTGAAGGACAGAATTGCAGTCGGGTACTAACTAATATGTGCAACAATGTACAATGAAAATGACATGGTCGAAAATAAATTCCAGAGGTCATATGTTACTTTTCCTCTATATATATTTTCTTAACTGATGTTTTCTATCTTAGGTGGGTTGCCCCCAAAGTGCCAACATATATGAGAATTGTTTAGAGAACCAGAAGACAGTAGGTATGCAGTATTTATTATATTTTAGAGCTTACTTTATAGTAATATAGAACAATATAAAAAAAGTGTATAACATAATTTTTCCAATTTTCCATATCGCAATGTATTAAAAGTTAATTGAGAAATCTTACAGCTTTGACAGTAGCCCCTAAGCCTTAATATCAGATTCCTAAATCCTGTTTGTATCTGATCACTGCTCAGCAGTCACTATCATCACATGCAGAATAATGATGGATAACACCTCCAGATACAGTAGATAACACAGGATCAACCCTTTAAAGGGAACCTGCCAGGTCCCAAAATACTTTTAACCTGCGGATACGGGTTTAATCTGTAGGTACAGTGGGTATGGAAAGTATTCAGTCGCCTTTAAACTTTTCACTCTTCGGTTCATTGCAGCCATTTGGTAAATTCAAAAAAGTTCTTTTTTTTCTCATTAATGGACACTCTGCACCCCATCGTGACAGAAAAAAACAGAAAAGTAAAACTTTTTACAAATTTATTAAACAAGAAAAACTGAAAAATCACATGGTCATAAGTATTCAGATTCTTTGCTCAGTATTGAGTAGAAGTACTCTTTTGAGCTAGTACAGCCATGAGTCTTCTTGGGGATGATGAAACAAGTTTTTCAAACCTGGATTTGGGGATCCTCCACCATTCTTCCTTGCAGATCCTCTCCAGTTCTGTCAGGTTGGATAGTGAATATTGGTGGACAGTCATTTTCAGATCTCTCCAAAGATGCTCAATTGGGTTTAGGTCAGGGCCCTGACTGGGCTAGTCAAGAATGGTCACAGAGTTGTTCTGAAGCCACTTCTTTGTTATTTTAGATGCTCAATTGGGTTTAGGTCAGGTCCCTGGCTGGGCCAGTCAAGAATGGTCACAGAGTTGTTCTGAAGCCACTTCTTTGTTATTTTAGCTGCGTGTTTAGGGTCATTGTCTTGTTGGAAGGTGAACCTTCAGCCAAGTCTGAGGTCCAGAGCACTCTGGAAGAGGTTTTCTTCCAGGATATCTCTGTACTTGGCCGCATTCATCTTTCTTTCAATTGAAACCAGTTGTCCCATCTTCAAGGGATTTCTAAACATCCATTAGCCTTCTAACACAGTTAGCAAACACAATGGTAAATTAGAACACTGGAGTGGTGGTTTTTAGAAATGGGCCTCTATACACCTATGTAGATATTGCATTAAAGACCAGACGTGTGCAGCTAGAATAGTCATTTACCACATTAACAATGTATAGAGTGTATTTATGTTTAATTTAATGTTAGCTTCATTGAAAAAAAATGTGCTTTCCTTTCAAAAATAAGGAAATATCTGTGACCCTAAACTTTTGAACTGTAGTGTGTGTGTATATATATAAAAAATATAATATATAAAGCTGAGAGTATGTATGTGTGTGTGTATGTATGTATGTCCGCTAATGGAATCCGCATTTACAATCATCAAATTTTGCACAGACGCCTCATGTGACCCAGGGAACGTCGTAGACTATGATTTGACAGGAAAATTTAACTCCACGCTTTACAGTTACTCTCCAAAAAACATGTCTCCATTAAAGTGACTGGAGCTTGGAACTACAGTTTATTAATAGCAGCTGTGATTGGTTGCTATAGAAACAAAGGACAGTGTTAGTATAATAAGCTTATATGTGAGGTAATATGATGTCAGTGGGGAGATGGATAGAGACAGACAGACAGGGAAAGAGACAGAGAGATACAGACAGAGAGACAGACAGACAGAGACAGATGATGAAAGAGACAGACAGAGACAGACCTGGGAAAGAGACAGATAGGGAAAGAAACAGAGAAATAGAGACAGACAAGAGACAGACAGAGACAAGCAGATGGGGAAAGAGACAGACGGGGAAAGAGACAAACCTTGAAAGAGACAGATCTGGAAAGAGACAGACCAGGAAAGAGACACACCAGGAAAGAGACAGACGTGGAAAGAGACAGACGGGGAAAGAGACAAACAGGGAAAGAGACAGACGGGGAAAGAAACAGACCTGGAAAGAGACAGATGGGGCAACACAAATGGGGCAAGAGACAGATGGGAAAAGAGAGAGGCAGACAGACATAGAGACAGACACAGAGATAGAGACAGACAGACATAGAGACACAGAGATGGAGACAGATAGACTGGTACAAAGACAGACAGAGACATAGAAACAGACAGACAAGGAAAGAGACAGAGAGAAACAGACAGCAACACACAGACAGAGACTGGGAGAGAGACAGTTACTATCCCGGGCAACGCCTGAGTACTACAGCTAGTATATATATATATATATATATATATATATATATATATATATATATATATATATATATAAAACAATTACAATTTAAAAAATAAATAAACATTGTGAATTAGCAAATAACAGACTTTTTATACATTTTATACCTGGTTTTATATACAGTTAGGTCCAGAAATATTTGGACAGTGACACAAGTTTTGTTATTTTAGCTGTTTACAAAAACATGTTCAGAAATACAATTATATATATAATAAGGGCTGAAAGTGCACACTCCCAGCTGCAATATGAGAGTTTTCACATCCAAATCGGAGAAAGGGTTTAGGAATCATAGCTCTGTAATGCATAGCCTCCTCTTTTTCAAGGGACCAAAAGTAATTGGACAAGGGACTCTAAAGGCTGCAATTAACTCTGAAGGCGTCTCCCTCGTTAACCTGTAATCAATGATGTAGTTAAAAGGTCTGGGGTTGATTACAGATGTGTGGTTTTGCATTTGGAAGCTGTTGCTGTGACCAGACAACATGCGGTCTAAGGAACTCTCAATTGAGGTGAAGCAGAACATCCTGAGGCTGAAAAAAAAGAAAAAATCCATCAGAGAGATAGCAGACATGCTTGGAGTAGCAAAACCAACAGTCGGGTACATTCTGAGAAAAAAGGAATTGACTGGTGAGCTTGGGAACTCAAAAAGGCCTGGGCGTCCACGGATGACAACAGTGGTGGATGATCGCCGCATACTTTCTTTGGTGAAGAAGAACCCGTTCACAACATCAACTGAAGTCCAGAACACTCTCAGTGAAGTAGGTGTATCTGTCTCTAAGTAAACAGTAAAGAGAAGACTCCATGAAAGTAAATACAAAGGGTTCACATCTAGATGCAAACCATTCATCAATTCGAAAAATAGACAGGCCAGAGTTAAATTTGCTGAAAAACACCTGATGAAGCCAGCTCAGTTCTGGAAAAGTATTCTATGGACAGATGAGACCAAGATCAACCTGTACCAGAATGATGGGAAGAAAAAAGTTTGGAGAAGAAAGGGAACGGCACATGATCCAAGGCACACCACATCCTCTGTAAAACATGGTGGAGGCAACGTGATGGCATGGGCATGCATGGCTTTCAATGGCACTGGGTCACTTGTGTTTATTGATGACATAACAGCAGACAAGAGTAGCCGGATGAATTCTGAAGTGTACCGGGATATACTTTCAGCCCAGATTCAGCCAAATGCCGCAAAGTTGATCAGACGGCGCTTCATAGTACAGATGGACAATGACCCTAAGCATACAGCCAAAGCTACCCAGGAGTTCATGAGTGCAAAAAAGTGGAACATTCTGCAATGGCCAAGTCAATCACCAGATCTTAACCCAATTGAGCATGCATTTCACTTGCTCAAATCCAGACTTAAGACGGAAAGACCCACAAACAAGCAAGACCTGAAGGCTGCGGCTGTAAAGGCCTGGCAAAGCATTAAGAAGGAGGAAACCCAGCGTTTGGTGATGTCCATGGGTTCCAGACTTAAGGCAGTGATTGCCTCCAAAGGATTCGCAACAAAATATTGAAAATAAAAATATTTTGTTTGGGTTTGGTTTATTTGTCCAATTACTTTTGACCTCCTAAAATGTGGAGTGTTTGTAAAGAAATGTGTACAATTCCTACAATTTCTATCAGATATTTTTGTTCAAACCTTCAAATTAAACGTTACAATCTGCACTTGAATTCTGTTGTAGAGGTTTCATTTCAAATCCAATGTGGTGGCATGCAGAGCCCAACTCGCGAAAATTGTGTCACTGTCCAAATATTTCTGGACCTAACTGTAGATATATTTTAGATTTGGTATCCCTATAATCATAATAATTTGTGCAATATAGTAAACAAGTTATTTACGGTGATTGGTAAATTAAGTAGTAAAAACTGTCATAATTGATTTCTCTCTCCATTTATCCTATAAAAGAAATGTAATAAAAATGCATTACTGAGGCTGTGTTCACTCGGAGGATAAAAGCTGCGTTTTTCTGGTAAATGTTTTGACACTGAAATTCTGCTGTTTAACTGTGCAGTGTGGATCTGCTTTAATGAAAAGTCTTGTGAACAGTGAACTTTGCAGTTTTGGTGACTTTTTTTTTCTCTATACGCTTCTATGGAAAGTCTAAAAATGAAGAGTGTAAAACTCGCTGTTGCTTTTTAAAGGGCAGCAACAAAGCATTTGTATACTATAAAAAACATATTAAAAATGCTGCTTGAAATCTGCACTAAAAACTTTCCAAATAAAGGGGAAAACAACATAAAAAAAGAAAAGCGAAAACACAATAGCAGGGAAGATTGTTATTGCATAGTTTGGTGCAGTCACCTGCAGAAAACATGTAGGTAAAAAGAAGCTGGGAGAATGCAGCATTTATACTATGTGTGTACACAGTCTTACAGATGCAAAAAAGCAAGACCTTATACACTAAACCGTACGTAGAAATGAAAAATGTATGGCTATGAATGAATGAGCAAAAAATAAATCCATAGGTTCCAACCATCCCGGATACATTAGGAGAGTGCTGGATCTGGGTCTGCTCCCTGCTGTCTGGTGGTCTGCTAAATGGCCCTGGTTATGCCTCCTCAGATATATCTTCCTGCCAGGGTAGAAAGATATGGTAAATGGGGTTTGTCTAAAAGCTTTATCTTTTTGTTAGCGGTGCTTCGGTGTCTTGTGATTTGTGGCCTGCCGACAGCTCCAGTATTTCATATAAATACATCTCTATGACAGCCTCATTCTGTCCTCATTCTGGCTCTCATAGAGATGCATTGAGAGCTTGTGACGTAACTTGTGATTTACGGCCAGTCAGAAGTTACCAGCACAAGATGGCATCGCAAGACCGAAGCGGCATCGAAAAACGATGACACCGCCAGAAGGTGAGAATTTGACAGGGTACAGGGGCTTAGGTTTAAAACACCACTCTAGCTCTGAAACAAAATCTGCTGGAGTGGTGATTTAAAGCAGCTGCTTTGGCTTCATATATGTTTCATAAAATCTTTATATAACTGGAGTTTACATACTTTAATTTAGTTCCCAAATAAATTAAACCAAACTTGTATTTTCAGGTGTCACTACACAGAATGAACACATGCAAGATATGCTGTCCAGCAGTGACATTTTGGATGATCCATGTTATATGAATACAGTGACAAAAACTGAAAATCAAGATAAAACTCAGTTTTCAGGAAAAGCTTGTGTAAAATCAAGTATGCAGACATCTTATTTTCCTATTTTACATTGTTGCATCAATATGTAGTGATGTTTCCTTACCCAAAGCTTACAAGATGTTCCAGAAAAGTTGCATGTCTAGTGAGGCAAAGCTTCTCCTGAATGTTTTCTTTGTGAGTTAGGGTACTTTCACACTTGCGTTAATTTCCTTCCGTCACAATCCGCCCTTTTGGAAAACAGCGGAATCCATTAACGGATTCCGCTGTTTCCCAGACTTGTATGAATGACGGATTGTGCCAAAATCACCTGCATTGCTTCCGCTGGCCAACGCTGCGTTGCATCCGCCGGGCGGAAGGAACGCAGCATGTAACGTTTTTTGAGTGGCGGAATCCTCTATTTTTCACTGCACATGCTTATCTTTTTTTTTTTTTTTTCTTAATCACAGAAACTTTATTTTGTCTCTCGGTTGCCGAACGTTCAGCTGAGCGCCCGGCAGCTGGCATGTGAGAGCTCTCAGCTGAGCGCCCGGCCGCCAGCATGTGAGAGCTCTCAGCTGAGCACCCGGCAACCGGCATGTGAGAGCACTCAGCTGAGCGCCTGGCCGCCGTCATGTGAGAGCTCTCAGCTGAGCGCCCGGCTGCCGGCATGTGAGAGCTCTCAGCTGAGCGCCCGGCCGCCGGCATGTGAGAGCTCTCAGCTGAGCGCCCGGCCGCCGGCATGTGAGAGCTCTCAGCTGAGCGCCCGGCTGCCGGCATGTGAGAGCTCTCAGCTGAGCGCCCGGCCGCCGGCATGTGAGAGCTCTCAGCTGAGCGCCCGGCCGCCGGCATGTGAGAGCTCTCAGCTGAGTGCCCGGCTGCCGAGTGATCAGCTGATCATTCACAATAGTCAGCTGCCGGTAAAACTGTAAAAAAATAAATAAATAAAATAAAAAGAAAAAGCTTTCCGTTGTTTTGTACGATCCGTTGCATCCGTTGTGTCATTATATGCAACGCATCCGTTGCATCCGTCACACAACGCAATGCAACGGATGCCGTTCAACGCAAGTGTGAAACTAGCCTTACATGTACTTCCCAATTAAATATCCTCATCAGTTGTGGCATACAAGGACATTGCAGAATCACTATTGGTTTTCTCAATTACGAGAAAGATGACAGAAGCAGCATTATCCTTTTGCAGCCATGATCTGAACGCTTAACCCCTTCACGACCATGGACGGATATATCCGTCATGGAGCGTGTCCCGTTAAGCCCCGCCCCCTGCCGCGGGCATGCGGCGGCGGTCGGCACACATATCAGCTGTTTTCAACAGCTGACATGTGTGCCTGCTAGCCGCGGGTGGAATCGCTTCCACCCGCGGCCATTAACCCCTTAAATCTTGCTGCCAAAGTCTGGCAGCAAGATCTAAATGCGCACAGCCATGTTTTTTACTTACCGCCGCCCCCACCGGAAGTCACGTGCGTGATCACGTGACTATCGGTGGTTGCCATCGTAGCACAGGGTCATGTGATGACGCCTGCAGCTATGATGTTTCACTTTCGTTTTCCCTTGGCACGGAGCAGAGGGAAAAAGAAAGTGACTGTATCTGCTGTTTACAGCTGTATAGCTGTGATCAGCAGATAGATAATAGCGATCGGATTGCTGATCGCTATAGCCCCCTAGGGGGACTAGTAAAATAAAAAAAAAAAGTAAAAAAAAAGTTTTAAAAAATAAAAAAAAACAAAAAACCTAAAAGTTCAAATCACCCCCCTTTCCCCCATTGAAAATTAAAGGGTTAAAAAATAAATAAATATACACATTTGGTATCGCCGCGTTCAGAAATGCCCGATCTATCAAAATATAAAATCAATTAATCTGATTGGTAAACGGCGTAGTGGCAAAAAATTTCCAAATGCCAAAATTACGTTTTTTGGTCGCCGCAAGTTTTACGCAAAATGCAATAACAGGCGATCAAAACGTAGCATCTGCGCAAAAATGGTACCATTAGAAACGTCAGCTCGAGACGCAAAAAATAAGCCATCACTGAGCCATAGATCCCAAAAAATAAGAACGCTACGTGTTTCGGAAAATGGCACAAAACGTGCGCCACTTTTATTGGACAAACTTGTGAATTTTTTTAACCCCTTAGATACAAGTAAACCTATACATGTTTGGTGTCTACAAACTCGCACCAACCTCAGGCATCATACCCACACATCAGTTTTACCATATAGTGAACACCGTGAATAAAACATCCCAAAAACTATTGTGCCATCACACTTTTTTTGCAATTTTTCCGCATTTGGAATGTTTTCCAGTACACCACATGGTAAAACTTATGGTTTCATTTAAAAGTACAACTTGTCCCGCAAAAAACAAGCCCTCATATGGCAAGATTGACGGAAAAATAAAAAAGTTACGGCTCTCGGAAGAAGGGGAGCAAAAAACAAAAACGGAAAGTGCCCCGGGGCTGAAGGGGTTAAAGGGACTCTGTCAGCAGGTTTCTGCAATGTACTCAGAAGACAGCATGCAGAATTAAAACTGAACATTCAGCCCTGGTGTCTTATCTCTGTCTGTATTTGTTTACCTGCAATGTTAGTTTAAGCCTCTTATTGGTATCATTTGTGGGTCTCAGCTGCTCATTAATTCTAGTCCGACTCCTCCCCATTCTGTGATTAGCAGCTTCTGTCTAAGAAAATGTACACTGAAAGCCTGGTGTGGGCGGGGGCAGCTCTCCCAACACTACTACATACAAAATCTAAATCTTTCACTGTATCAGAATGGCTGCAAACAGTAATCTAAGTGATACATTGTTGAACTCAGGATATCTTTGCCTACATCATGCTGCTGTTAGATGAGGTAGTAAAAACCTGCTGACAGATTCCCTTTAATTACACATCATATGACCTCATTTGTGATACTAGGCTGTGCAACATTGTGCTGAGATAATATTGCATAAGGTGGAATAACCATATACTGTGTAGACATAGTTCATTTGAATATTTCAAGAGTTATATAGATGAGAAAATGACACCTTTTAAATAAACAAAATAGCTTATTATTTTATTAATGAAGGCAATATGTCCTAAGTAAAGGATACTAATGATAATGAGTAGTCATACTACTGTAGATTAATCACCAATGCTCCCTATTAACAGTAGAAACACATAATTTATTTTTATTTTCTTCATGTCATAGTAATTCAAAGTCCTGAAGACAATTGCAAAGCAAGCAAATCACCCATCAACAGCTCTGTGCTGAACGAAGCATGGTATCATGGGAAGATGAATCGAAAGCTTGCAGAGAGCATGCTCATTCATGATGGAGATTTTTTAGTTCGAGAGAGCACAACATCAATTGGTCAGTATGTACTGAGTGGCCTTCATGGTGGACATCCAAAACATCTCCTGCTAGTGGACCCAGAGGGTAAAGTAAGTATATCTTAGTTTTCTATTTTTCCCATAAAGCAAAAACACACCCACTATTAACAGAACAGAAAATGTCACATTTTAAAAATGACCAGAGGGTACGATGTATTATGCCATAATTACCGTGGGTACGGAAAGTATTCAGACCCCTTTACATTTTTCATTCTTAGTTTCATTGCAGCCATTTGGCAAATTTAAAAAAGTTTGTTTTCTTTTCTCATTAATGCACTCTACATCCCATCGTGATAGAAAAAACCCAGGAATATAGAAATTTTTGCAATTTTTTTAAACAACAAAAACTGAAATATCACATGGTCATAAGTATTCAGACCCTTTGCTCAGTATTGAGTAAAAGCACCCTTTTGAGCTAGTACAGCCATGAGTCTTCTTGGGAATGATACAAGTTTTTCACACCTGGATTTGGGGATCCTCTGCCATTCTTCCTTGTAGATCCTCTCCAGTTCCGTCATGTTGGATGGTGAACATTGATGGACAGCCATTTTCAGGTCTCTCCAGAGATGCTCAATTGGGTTTAGGTCAGATCTCTGACTGGGCCAGTCAAGATGGTCACAGAGTTGTTCTGAAGCCACTCCTTTGTTATTTTAGCTGTGTGCTTAGGGTCATTGTTTTTTTGGAAGGTGAACCTTCGGCCAAGTCTGAACTCCAGAGCACTCTGGAAGAGGTTTTCTAACAGGATATCTCTGTACTTGGCCGCATTCATCTTTCTTTCAATTGCAACCAGTCGTCCTCCCCCTGCAGCTGAAAACACCCCAATAGCATGATGCTGCCACCCCCATGTTTCAATGTTAGGATTGTATTGGGCAGGTGATGAGCAGTGCCTGGTTTTCTTCACACATACCGCTTAGAATTATCACCAAAAAGTTCAATCTTCATCTCATCAGACCAAAGAATGTTATTTCTCATAGTCTGGGAGCCTTTATGGGTTTGTTTTTTTTACATACTCTATGCGGGCTTTCATATGTCTTGCACTGAGGAGAGGCTTCTGTCGGGCCACTCTGCCATAAAGGTCCAACTGGTGGAGGGCTGCAGTGAGAGTTTGTGCCGCCCCTGAATATATCAGGGTACCACAGGGAACTGCATCTTTTCACCCAGGGTGCAGGACCTACCCCCCATGGTTCCAGGTTCCCAGAAACTGGTGTTTCGACCATCAGCATTACAAATCCCAATCAACACCTCACATCATGGCCTGTCAGACACACCAGTGGGTTGGTCAAGCTGGAATAGGGCCACCCACCTAGGGGTCAGGCAGACTGGTCTGAGGGAGGAACTAGAGAGTTCAATGAGAGCCCTCAAAGAGTGAAGAGCTGGAGAGATAGCTCCTGGGGAGCTAGACCTAGGTTGGGTCACAGACTGTGGTCCAGGACCAGAGGAGTTGGGGGACCGGTGGCAGTGACATTGGAAAAGGGTGCGATGGCCATAGTCTAGGAGGACTGTCGGCATCAGAAAACCCAAATTAACTGACCGGTACCGAGCATGACGGGGTACAGGACCCTAGCTCAGGAACCGATTCGACGTCCTGATAATTAACCTGGGAGGGAGAGTGTCTTCACTTCCCTAAGCGCTCAGAGATTAAAGGCATCAGCACACCGTGGGGGATAGCGTTTTCCAGTAAAGCAACCCACTGAAATCCCAAGTGCCAGCCATCAAGAGCAGAGCTACACTACACATAGTGAGCGAGGCCCCAACAGCTTCAAGCCAAGTGATCACAAACAGACAACTAAATTATGCACGGAGGTGGGCTCCGGATTACCAAGTGACACCGGTGGGAGTGGATACCTGGACGGGCTCCCCGCAGTGACTGTGGTACACAGAGGATTTGGTTTACCTTCAGTGTGAGTGTCTACTTTATAATCCTCATCCAGCACCACGATTACTCACAGTGAGTACCCTGGTCCCCTGCACCCTGCGCTCCCAAATAACCACCAAACACCCTGAGCCCGGGGCTTTCCCTACCTGTGGAGGGACTAACATCAGGCTGCTTAACTCCATCTGCCCCGGTACTCCTAACAGCAGCGGCGGTACTCCCATTACTGCAACCTACAGGTGGCGTCACGAACTTCTCCCCTGTAAATACCCCCTTTTTACGGATCAAAGTGTCTGCCAACCCGGGTCCGGGCCCCTAGAGCCACCACAATCCCGGATCTAAGGAGCCCGACCAACACCAGGGCGATACAAGTTGACTTTGTGGAACTTTCTCCAATCTCCCTACTGAACCTCTGGAGCTCAGCCACAGTGATCCTGGGGTTTTTCTTTACCTCTCTCATGAGTCTCTTCTCCCACGACTGCTCAGTTTGGCTGGACAGCCAGGTCTAGGAAGAGTTCTGGTGGTCCCAAACCTCTTCCATTTAAGGATTATAGAGGCCACTATGCTCTTAGGTACCTTGAGTCCTGCAGAGATTCTTTTGTAACCTTGGCAAGATTTGAGATTTGCCACAATTCTGTCTCTGAGCTCTTGGGCAGTTCCTTTTGATCTCATGATTCTCATTTGGTCAGACATACATTGTGAGCTGTGAGGGCTTATATAGACAGGTGTGTGCCTTTCGAAGTCATGCCCTATCAGTTTAAACACAGCTGGACTCCAATGAAGGAGTGGAACCATCTCAAGGAGGATCACAAGGAAATGGACAGCATGTGACTTAAATATGAGTGTCTGAGCAAAGCGTCTGAATACTTATGACCATGTGATATTTCAGTTTTTCTTGTTTAAAAAATTTGCAAAATGTCTACATTATTTTTTTTCTGTCAAGATGGGGTGCAGAGCGTGCATTAATGAGAAAAAAATGAACTTTTTTTGAATTTACCAAATGGCTGCAATGAAATAGAGTGAAAAATTGAAAGGGGTCTGAATACTTTCCGTACCCACTGTATTATCCATTTTCTTTTAAGATTTTTTTGGGAGAGTGTTTTATGGAAAAAAAAAGGATTCTAAAAAATTATACAATAAGTTATTCCAAGTTTTTTTTTTTAGTTTTCATGAAGTTTATAATTCTTAACTATTTCTGTAACATATAGGTCCAGAAATATTTGGACAGTTTCTGAATCTTCATGATTTGAGCTCGGCATGCAACTACTTTTAATTTAAAAATTAAACTGAGAGGCAATTGAAGTGTAGACTTTCAAGTTTAATGAAAGGGGTTGAGGAAATATATCATTTCTGGGCTCAAAAATAATTGGACAAAGTAATTTTACCATAAATAAAATGTTCATGTTTAATAGTTTGTAAGAGAATCCTATGCAGGTAATGACTGCCTAAAGTTTGGAAGCCAAGGACGTCCCCAAACACTGGGTTTCCTACTTTGATGCTTTGCAAGACCTTTACTGCAGTGTAGATGGGGTTTTTTTGTAAAGTCTAATCTGGCCTTCCTATTTTTAAGGCTGATAACCATATTTTTCAGACTATAAAAAGCACTGCACCATAAGAAGCACCTAGATTTTAGAGGCAGAAAATAGGGAAAAAAATTGCAGCAAAAACTGTGGTCATGACAAACTGTTATGAGGGGATCTGCTACTGACACTGTTATGTGGATAATGTCCCAAATTCTGTATTAATATCCCCCATACTGGCCCCTTCCAGGTATATATGTCCCCCATCCTGCTATATATGGTCCCAATCCTGGGCCCATACCGGTATATATGTCCCGAATCCTGGAATATGATCCCCATCATGGTCCCATCCTGGTATATATATATGTTATATATATATGTTCCTAACCCAGGTGTACATGTCACTAACCCTGGTATACATGTCCCTAATCCTGGTATATATTGTCCTCCATCCTGGTATACATCTTCCCCATCCTGGTATATAGGATCCCCATCATGGGCTCTTCCTGGTAAATATGTCTCTAATCCTGGTATATTTGTCCCCCCCATCCTGGTATATATGTCCCACATCATGGTTCCATTCTGGTATATTGCCACCATTAAGCATGGGGGTGGATCAATCATGCTTTGGAGTTGTGTTGCAGCCAATGGCACTGGAAACATTTCACGAGTACAGGGAAGAATGGGTTGAATGAAATGTCAACAAATTCTTTATGCGAACGTAACACCATCTGTAAAAAAGCTGAAGTTGAAAAGATGATGGCTTCTACAAATGGATAATGATCCTAAACACAACAAAATCCACAATAGACAACCTCAAAAGACACAAGGTGAAGGTTTTACAATGCCTCTCATAGTCCCCTGATCTGAACATCATTGACAATCTGTGGTTAGACCTTAAAAAAAGCACTGCATGCAAGACGACCTAAAACTGGAAGACTTTTCCAAGGAAGGATAGATGAAAATCCCTCAAACAAGAATTGAAAGTCTCTTGGCTGGCACCAGGGCCTTCCCTTTTTTTTTTGAGGCGTGTTACTTTTTTTTTTAAAGTAAGTTATGTGAACATAAACCAACAAGCATATAGTACATATTGGGGAAATAATACCACATATGAAAGTTAATAAGACAGTTAAGATATATATATATATATATATATATATATATATATATATATATATATATATATATATATATATGTGTATGTATATATATATTTTTTTTATATATATATATATCAATCACACAATGTATCATCAAGTTATGCATCATATAGGTTTTATCCACACCATTATTTAAAAGTACAAGGAAATAAATGTACAGAATCATACATGACAATTATATGTATATACATAGATCTTCTCAACTCTTGACTCCAACAGTCCCATATTGCATACTCCAACAGTCCCATAACACGCCTCAAAAAAGAAGCGGACGGATGACCCTCAAAACGGCTGTTAGGCTTCACTTGGGGATCTCTTGTGCCTAGTTACCTCACCTGTCTACTTGGTAAAACATCCCCTATGTGTCTGCATTATATTCTTTGCATTTGCACTTTAATAGCACTATAGCACCTTGTAATGTGTCTCTCAGGACTGTTCTGTTTTTGGGCGAGGTTTGTTTATAATAATCCCCCTCCTGGGATTTGGATTAGACACCTTTAATGTGCCTATGTTACATATATAATTGCAGTTGCATACTTTTATACACAGCAGCACATATGTGTATGTCCACTACACATTGCCATGTTTATAATTTCTTATGACTTTACTGTGGGTGATGAACTGGCATTGTGACCATTTTCCTGTCCTTTATTTTGCACCCATATGCATCCTATTTTTTATAAATTTTAAATAAAGATTATAATTTTTTGCACCTTTAGATCTCCTTTTTTCTTTTGGATGTTTATATTTAAATATCTGAATGATGTGATTTAGATGTATTTAGGTTGTATGATTTCAGTCACGTTCAGTCAGACTATCTTCAAATTATGCACGACCCCTGCACTGTGATGAATTGCCATGAATGGCTCGACGTCACGGTAATCTCCAATTAAATTCTATGTTTGCACACTGACATCCAGATCCCCAGGCATGTGCACTGAATTTGGGTGTATGTCCCCTGCTTCATCTCATATATGCGTATGCTACGGAGCCGCTGTGAGTCAGTGGCTATCTGACGTCTCCTTGTGAGCGTGGTTCTGGACCATGCATTTATGAAATGCAGCTGGGGACATTGACCCAGATTCAGTGCACTTGTCCGGGGAGCTAATGGTCAGTGCACAAGAATGGGATTTAACAGGAGATTGGTGTGACATTGTGCAATCAATAAGACTGCAATGGGTGTGCATAATTTGAAGAGAACCGTGGCTGAAATTATATAAAGCGCCACCCGAATGACTGAAAGAGAAGGTCTGTGATGCATTTACTTAATGATAAAAAGTGTTATTTTTTTAAGATAAAAAATGGGATCTTTTGTTTGAGAACACCATGTTAGCGATGCACATTGCATCACTAAGGCTGCGTGCCCACAATCAGGGTTCACAGGGTTTTCGATGCAGTGTGTGTCAGCTGCATCCAAAATTCTGCGTTGTACAGTACAATCGCAGTGGATGGGATTTCTAGAAATCCCATGCCCGCTGTGCTTGTTTTTCCTGCAGCATAAACTGACCTGCGGTGCAGCTTACCGAGCTGCAGCATGTCAGTTGTTTTCTGCGGAGTCACAATCGTCCTCCGCAGGAAGAACACAGCAAGAAACCGCAGCGCCCCGAACCCTGATCATGGGCACGAGCAGCTGCGCTCTCCAGGAGAGGAGTCTCGCAGCCCCGCGGGTCAGGACCCGCTGCGTCCAGGACAGCGAGTCCTTATTGTGTGCACGTACCCTAAGAAGACAGTGGAGTCAATTTAATATAGAAGAAAGATGTGACAGGTTCCCTTTAAGCAAGTCAAGAGTGAATGATAAAAGCGGGGAAAGAAAACATGTTTAGTTTACTTCTCTTCTTTGTCTACAAAGAGGCATCTTGAACTGCTCTGTACGAATTGGGCTTTTATTAACTGCAGAACTTTTAGAATAATATCTATAATGTGACCTATATACAGACTCTATCACACAGTTCTCTATAGTAATTTACACTAAACACAAATTTATGAATATCACACTGCTGTAATTAAAATTTTTTCTTTGTCTTATAGGTGAGAACTAAAGATCGTGTTTTTGACAATGTGAACCACCTAATAAAGTACCACATGGAAAACGAGTTGCCAATTACTTCATCTGGAAGTGAACTTAGTCTGAGGCAACCAGTCAGGAGGCAAGACGCTGATGCCCTCCACCGCTGAAAGGACTGCGGTTATATTGCCCGCATACAAACTATGGGATAGGTGCCAAATTCTGTTCATAAGTAAACACTACTTATGGACCTCGAATGTTCATAAAGACATGTGATAAATAATGGTCTCTTATTCATATATAGATGTGATTTGCGTTCAGGAAGAGGGCTATGCGCAACAACTACTATAAAAGCTGTCAAAGTTCTAAATAAAAATATACAAACAAATAACACATGAAAGCACAAACCCCCAATAATACGTCAGAGTCCGCCAAAACCAGAGGTATGTGCCTTGGAAGGAATACTCTCAGCAGGTTAAATGTTTTTGTATATATTACAATCAGCTCTACAAAACTCCGTATATTGTGTATAACTTTATGATATTATTGGAAGTTGCAAAATATGGAACATATTAAAATGGAAAACAAGCAAAGCTGGTATGTATATATACATAGTTCCACATGAAATTTTAGTAACTTTATATTTTTACTAACAATGCAATCTTTCTTTTGTATTGTAAATAGACATATATGGGTCAATAAAAAAAATCCTTTCTCTCTCCGTGACCCTGTATGGTAACAATCGTTCAGAAAAATCTTATATTTTTTGTTATAAGGGAATTATGCCATATGTGGTAAGTATCGATGAAACAAATAAGACATAAATTGCCAAAATATTGCATAATTAAGAGGGATGATCGAATACCACAAATATTCGGCTTTGCAAATATCCGACGGCTAGGTCATCACTATGCGAATATTCGATGCGCAATGTAAGTCTATAGGAAGCCCGAAAAGTTGTTATTCGGGTTTCCCATAGACTTACATTGCGCATCGAATATTCGCGAATAGTCGAGTAGCGGAGACCTATTCAGCACATATTTGCGAAGCTGAATATTTGTGTTATTCGATCATCCCTATTAATTAAGCAATGTTAGGAGTCTGGACAATGGACCTTCTGTTTTCTAATTATTTACAAGTAAATTAAAGGCTATGAACACCTTGGCATGAAAAAAATGCTTTTTACTCATATTAGTGGCTAACTTTAAAAAATAAACCTTTAGTAGTTTGTATCTGCAGTCTTTTTCCTATTTATAAAGTTTGCTTAACACAAGATTTAGGAAGCAAATGAATAATAAAAAAATCTCCCTGGTGTACATATTTCTTTAATAGTTCTGCCTCTATAGCAATTATATATGTCAAGAAAGCGGGAGATGTGAGTTGTGAAAATGTTTGGTATCCACTTTTCAGAGTTCTTTTATCATCTTAGAATTCATTACTCAGCGTTGATCACAAAGATAAAACAATTTCTGCCAGTGCATAGGTTACATTACACTTCTATTTTATTCAACATTAAATATTATTTCCCTGGGTGAACGAGATTTTGATATAAATGTGGTGGATTTCCTCCACATAGTCTGATTGTGTCTAATTAAAGTGCTACAAGTGCATCTCAATAAATTAGAATATCATCAAAATGTTAAAATTTATTTCAGTAATTTAATACAAAAAGGGAAATGTATATATTATATAGAGTCATTACAGAGTGATCTATTTCAAGAAGTGTTTATTTCTGTTAATGTTGATGATTATGGCTGACAGCCAATGAAAACCCAAAAGTCATTATCTGATAAAATTTAGAATATTATATAAGACCAACTGAAAAAATGATTTTACACTTAGAAATGTTGGCGCCTACTGAAAAGTCTGTACAGTAAATGCCTCAATACTTGGTCAGGGCTTCTTTTGCATAAATTACTGCATCAATGCGGTAATGTGGCATGGAGGCGATCAGAATATGGCACTGCTGAGGTGTTATGGAAGCCCAGGTTGATTTGATAGCAGCCTTCAGCTCGTCTGTTGTTAGGTCTGGTGTCTCTCATCTTCCTCTTGACAATACCCCATAGATTATCTATGGGGTTTAGGTCAGGCGAGTTAGTTGGCCAATCAAGCACAGTCATACTGTGGTAATTAAACCAGGTATTGATACTTTTGGCAGTGTGGACAGGTGCCAAATCCTGCTGGAAAATAAGATTTCCATCTCCAAAAAGCTTGTCTGCAGAGGGAAGCAGGAAGTGCTCTAAAATTTCCTGATAGACAGCTATGCTGACTTTGGTATTGCTAAAAAAAAGTGGACCTATATCAGCAGATCAAATGGCTTCCCAGACCATCACTGATTGTGGAAACTTCATACTAGACCTCAAGCAGCTTGGATTGTGGCTTCTCCACTCTTCCTCCAGACTCTGGGACCTTGATTTCCAAATAAAATGCAAAATTTACTTTCACATTAAAACAATACCATGGACCACTGAGCAACAGTCCCGTTCTTTTTCTCCTTGGTCCTGGTAAGATGCTTCTGGCATTGTCTATTGGTCATGAGTGGTTTGACACAAGGAATGCGACAGTTGTAGCCCATGTCCTGGATACGTCTGTGTGTGGTGGCTCTTGAAGCACTGACTCCAGCAGCAGTCCACTCCTTGTGAATCTCAGCTAAATTTCTGAATGGCCTTTTTTTAACGGTGCTATCAAGGCTGCGATTATCCCGGTTGCTTGTGCACATTTTTCTACGACACTTTTTCCTTCCACTCAACTTTCCATTATAATGCTTGAATACAGCACTCTGTGAACAGTCAGCTTGTTTAGCAATGACCTTTTGTGGCTTACCCTCCTTGTGGAGTGTGTCAATGATTTCCTTCTGGACATCTGTCAAGCCAGCAGTTTTTCCCATGATTGTGTAGCCTACTGAACCAGACTAAGGGACCATTTAAAATGCTTAGGAAGCCTTTGCAGGTGTTTTGTGATAATTATTCTTATTTTGTGAGATAATGACTCTTGGGTGTTCATTGGCTGTAAATCATAGTCAACAACAATAACAGAAATAAACTCTTGAAACTGATCACTCTGTTTGTAATGACTATATAATATATGCATTGCTTTTTGCATTACTGAAATAAATTAAATTTTTATTATAATCTAATTTACTGAGATACACTTGTATGCTCAAATTATAGTGTTCTGAATCTTTGACTTCATTTAGATATTTATTGGGGGCAATGTATATTAAAGTTATAGGAAGACTCCTTTTTCTTAACAGACTTTATCTTCGTAAAATATGTTTCTTATTGTAATCGATTCAAGACCTAAATTAAAAATTAAATAGTGTATAGTCACCTCCTGCATCTGCACCGTTCCAGAGATGTCAACACGACATTGTGACTTGTTGTGTCATGTGCTGGCTGCAGACAGTGAGTGTCGGCTCGTCAGCCTTTTTTGTTTTCATCGAAACAGACATCTGCTTTCATATAATATTGAAGAACAGCAGCCAAAGAACAGCTACTCATTCTCATTCTGTATTTGGCATGTCATTCTCTTCGAACAGCAAAGCCAATATAGTTGGAAAGGAGCCACTACAGGAGGTGAGTATAAACTGTTTTTATTTTATTTGGGTACTCAATTGATTAGACTTGGTTTGTCCAATAGTAGCGAATCTATTTAAAGGGTTTATCTGGGAGGTTTTGTTCTATGGTGCTAAGCACTTTTCAGCAGGTAGTTGCTAACTACTTGCCTGTTCTAATGCTACTGGCAGTGATTCTCCTGCTTCTGTAATGTCATTTCCACAGAGCAGATCTTTCTAATTTGCTCTGTCAATGTCACTGCTGACATCGTGTTGATTGACAGACGATTCCTTGATGTCTAAGTGCGGTGAGCCAGCTGTCAATCGACATGACTTCGGGCAATGCCCCGTTAATAGAGCAGAACAGAAGAGAGGGAACAGCTCTGTAGACATAATGTCACAGGAAGCAGAATTGCTTCCAAGAGAGATCCGTAATCGCTCTGACCTGAGAGAGATCAAGTGCCAAAACAGGAAGGTAGTTAGCAAATACCTGCTGATAGGCGCTTAGCCTCATAGAAAATAATTGGATAACCCCTTTAACCTGTTTAGAGTGACACAAATTAAACAAATTTGTAAGTTTGAAAATTATTTTAATTTTGGATCCTATTCCCTTTTTGATCAGCTATGCATTAAATTGTTTGCATGATTTCATTTATTTTTTTTTTCATGTATTTATAAATAAATTAAAAAAATATAAAAAATTTCTGGCTGCATGAAAAAATAATTTCAATAACTAATATCACATATTTTTATATCAGGCAGAGGTGTTTGAATTAAATAAAATGAGCATTTTATATGTCTAAGTAGAATTCTTCTGGGTACTGTACTTTAGACCTAGGCTCAGAAAACGTAAACATATGCCTCATTTACACTTGCGCATTTTTCACCATCCTTTGTAAGCTAAAACAAGGAAAAGAGGCTAAACATAGGAAAATATATTTGAAAGATTTCTACATCTTCTGTGCTTTGGACCAACTCCTAGATTTAGTATACAAATCCTAATATAACATACTGAGCTAAATATGAAGTGTGAAAAAAGGCTACAGGCCGACTAGGTTTATAGGAAAATAGCCATAGATTGATGGTGCCAAGCACATTAAAGGAGTTGTCTGGTGTTCTGATTGAAGTCTACTGTATTCACTGGTGTTGCCAGTGAGAGTAGTGGGCACTCCTGAGATTTGCATACACGCAGTCACATGCCGACTAGACGTGATCAGCCTCACTTAATACAAGAAAATTGAGTGAGACTAACCAGGTCTAGTTGGAATGTGGCCAGGAGTATGCAAACCACATATTTGCTGCGAAGTGACCGCCTGCCCTCACTGACAATGGAGAATTCTGCTAGCTTGCGGTAAGCAAGTCGTAAGGATTCAGAAGACTACAGTCACGGTGATTGCAGGCTTTCAACAAAAGACCGTAAACCCCTTTAACATTGGTGGTGTGGAGAACTTGGTTTCCACAATAGGTACTTTTTTAATTTTTTAGCACCATGAGCTAAATTAGGTTACTTGCTGTTTTCATTGCGTTTTGCAGTCAGTTTTTTATTTACATGATTTTTTGAAGACGTTATTTTTGTCTCCTTTTGGTAGGTTGTGCTTAAATAAATCTACTTTATTTTGGAAAACTCCTGTTATTCAGCTTTGATAAAACTTTATTGGTAAAGCCATGTGCAGATTTCATATGTATTTGTTGTGTTCCCATTGTTGAAATAAAAAAAACAAAACGTTTTTCTTGTATCTGTGTTTTTTTAATCTCATTCATGTCTATGTAGAAGAGAAATTGACAAACGGCACACTTTAAAATTTCACCATGGTGAGAGTTTCTGCAGAAAAAGAAAAAATACAGTGGGCATGAGATTCATATAAACCACATCCACTGCTGTAATATGCTGCATGTTTTGCATTTTTAAATAGCGGAAAAATGCACCAAATACTTAATGTGGTAACTTAACCTAAGTGTAATCTTAGGGTACTTTCACACTTGCGTTATTTTCCTTCCGTTACAATCCGCCCTTTTGGGAAACAGCGGAATCCGTTAACGGATTCCGCTGTTTCCCATAGACTTGTATGGTTGACGGATTGTACCAAAAGGAGCTGCGTTGCTTCCGCTGGGCGACGCTCCGTTGCTTCCGCCCAGCGGGAGGAACGCAGCATGTAACGTTATTTTGAGCAGCGGAATCCTCTGGATTTCACTGCGCATGCTCTTTTTTTTTTTTTTTTTTTTTTTTTTAAATCAAACTTTATTTTGGCTCGCGGTGGCCGAACGTTCAGCTGAGCGCCCGGCCGTCGGCAAGCGACAGCGCTCAGCTGAATGACCGGCCACCAGCATGCCCGGCCGCCGGCAAGTCACAGCGCTCAGCTGAGCGCCCGCCCGCCGGCATGCCCGGGCGCCGGCAAGTGACAGCGATCAGCTGATCACCCGGCGGCCGGCTGCAGGGAGCGATCAGCTGATCACCCGGCGGCCGGGAGCGATCAGCTGATCACCCGGCAGCCGGCTGCAGGGAGCGATCAGCTGATCACCCGGCAGCCGGGAGCGATCAGCTGATCACCCGGCAGCCGGGAGCGATCAGCTGATCACCCGGCGGGCGGGAGCGATCAGCTGATCACCCGGCAGCCGGCTGCAGGGAGCGATCAGCTGATCACCCGGCAGCCGGCTGCAGGGAGCGATCAGCTGATCACCCGGCAGCCGGCTGCAGGGAGCGATCAGCTGATCACCCGGCAGCCGGGAGCGATCAGCTGATCACCCGGCGGGCGGGAGCGATCAGCTGATCACCCGGCGGCCGGCTACTGGGAGCAATCAGCTGATCACCCAGCGGCCGGCTGCAGGGAACGATCAGCTGATCGTTCACTATAGTCTGCCGCTGGTAAAACCGGGAAAAAAAAAAAAAAAAATCAAAACGAATTGCGTTGTTTTGCAGCATCCGTTGCATCCGTTGTGTCACTATATGCAACACATCCGTTGCATCCGTTACACAACGCAATGCAACGGATACCGTTCAACGCAAGTGTGAAAGTAGCCTTAAAGGGAACCTGTCAGGTCCAATATGCACCCAGAACCACGAGCAGTTCTGGTGGATATTGCTAATCCCTGCCTAACTGTCCCTGTATCTAGTAATATAGACAAAGAGATCTTTAGAAAGAGTATTTCTAAAGATCCTTTATGATATGCTAAAGAGGCCTGTGACTAGTTGCAAGGGCTTTACTTCTCTTGGCTAAGTCGGCCTCCTTAGCATATAAGCATGCCCCTGTGGGCTTGCTAATATGCAAATGAATATGTAGTGTCAGAGGAATGGTCGATCTCACCGCTCTCTGTTGCCACCGCCTCCCACGCAGGATTTCGGATCAGTGCACATGATCAGAAGTTCCGGACTTCCAGTCATGTGTACTATGAAGCCAGGTGTACGCGTTCCGGCTTCAAGCTGGTGTAGTGAGCATGACCGTAAGTCCAGGGATGCACTGAGCTGAAAACCAGCAGTGGCAGCAGAGGTGAGCCCGACAATGCCTATGAAGCCTCATTAGCACATTATAAAGGATCTTTAGAAATACTTTTTCTAAATATCTCTTTATGTATACTACTAGATACAGAGACAGTTAGGCAGGGATTAACAATATCCACCCAGAACTGCTCGTACTTCTGGGTGCATATTGGACCTGACAGGTTCACTTTAAGTCATAGTATCACTGCTAATGAATAATTTAATTTCATGCACAATAATAAGAATTATTATAATAAAATGAGATAGGGGAGACAAGCATAAATAGGATCTTATTTGTGAAGACAGTACAATATGACCCCAGCAATTGCTTGTAGAAGTGCAGACAGTGGAGATGAGAGAGTTAAAAACTGTACTGCTGTTCACAAAAGGCTGATACCATATCAGGGGGATGGCTGTTACTAGGCACCAGGAAGCAAGCCACGCTCCCTTATGTGTGATGTAACATCCCAGAAAGGAGGGGGAGCAGCAAAGAGCAGCTCAATCGTCACACTGAATTACAGGTTGTGTGAGAGTGTGGAAGAGCACTATGGGTCTCATCTTTAAAGAGAACCTGTCACCAGGTTTTTATATATAGAAAATAAATCCACCAACTTTCAGTCATCTTTAAAAGCACTCCTGCCATCTCTTCATAAGAGCCTAGCAGCCCTGTATACTTAAGAAAATGCCTTTAATTATTGTCCCACACCATATGTTAATCAAGGGCAACTGGTCCAATGCGTGTTCAGCTCAATTCCTCTTCTGTCTCTGCAATCACTATCTCTTCAGGTTCGACTGACATGGCAGACATCATCCCCACAGCCTGATGCACCTGCGCAGCTTGTTACCTACTGTGCAGGTGCGAGAGGTGAATAGACTCTTTGAGACGTAGGAGACTTCAGCCATGTAAATTAAAGCGGAAGGCCAGTGACTGTGGAGGCAGAGGAGGTGCCGAGCACAGACCAATGAGACCCACTGGACAGGACTGTGAGGATTAGCATCTGGCATTGGACAGTTATAAAAGGATTTTTCTTGTGGTGAGCTGTGATCCTATAAACAGGTTGCAGGAATGCTTTTATAGATGGCTGATTGATATAATTTATATAGGGAAAACCTTGTCATAGGTTTGCTTTAAATGCAAATACCCTACATACTCTATGACATTTACATTATTTAATATCCAGAAACATTTCACAGATGATACCGTGTATTTCCAAAAATAAGACCTCCCCCAAAAATAAGCCCTAGCAGGGATTTTCAGCATTTTTGGAGAAAGGCTTAAATATAAGCCCTCCCCCGAAAATAAGCCCTAGTCCCGGATCAATAATGAAGTGTCCCTGCAGCTAAAAAAGTTACAGATACTGCAGGACACTTCATTATACACAGCGGCACCCGGCAATCACACTCACTAGACGCCCAGCAGCAGGACTTGCAGTGGTCGCACACCCGCACACATCAGCTCTCACACACACACACACACACACACACACACACAAAATAAGATCTCACACACACACCAGATCTCACACACAAACATCGGATCGCATACACAGTCAGATTGCACAAATAATCAGATCGCACACACAAACATCGGATCACACGCAAACATCAAAGCTCACACACACACACAAACATCGGATCGCATACACACTCACCTCATGCAGCGACACCGATCTCTTCTCGCCAGGAGAATCCTGAGAGGAAGTGCGGTGCAGCGCGACGAACAGGACCTGCGGCCGGACACGTGACTTGCTCTCATTCCCTGCTGCCGTAAGTGCTGGATGTGATGTGATGTGTGTGTGTGCAATCGGCTGTGTGTGTGTCTGCGATCGACTGTGTGTGTCTGCGTTCGGATGTGTGTGTCTGCGATCGGCTGTGTGTGCCTGTGATCGGATGTGTGTATCTGTGATCGGCTGTGTGTGCCTGCGATCGGATGTGTGTATCTGCGATCGGCTGTGTGTGCCTGTGATAGGATGTGTGTATCTGTGATCGGCTGTGTGTGCCTGTGATAGGATGTATCTGTGATCGGCTGTGTGTGCCTGCGATCGGATGTGTGTGCCTGCGATCTGCTGTGTGTGATCTGCTGTGTATATCTGCGATCTGCTGTGTGTGTGTGCCTGCGATCGTCTGTGTGTATCTGCGATCGGCTGTGTGTGCCTGCGATCTGCTGTGTGTGATCTGCTGTGTATATCTGTGATCTGCTGTGTGTGTGTGTGTGTGTGTGTGTGTGTGAGATCTGCTGTGTGTGTGAGATCTGCTGTGTGTGTGAGATCTGCTGTGTGTGTGAGATCTGCTGTGTGTGTCTGGGATCTTCTGTGTGTGTCAGCGTGTCAGCTAGCAGCAGGGTAGGACGGCGTGCAGCACCGACCGGAGATCACAGGAGGACCTGGGAACCACGCAGACGTCCTGGTCTGGTGAGTATGAGTCTCCTGGGAAGTGGGGGGTCTGCTTTTTTGGGGGGTAAACTTACCCCCAACTGTGTTTCTCCAAGAATAAGACCTCCTCCAAAAATAAGCCCTAGTGTTTTTTTGGTGGGCAAAAAAAATATAAGACAGTGTCTTATTTTTGGAAAAACACGGTAATACAAAATTCAAAAAACTAAGTGGGAGAATTTAAAGGGGTTATATCCGGACTATTTAATTTTTATTCATGGGACTAAGAACCGACAGGCAGGTAATTACTAGTGATCATAGACTGCTCCTGCTGGCCATTCTGCTGCTTCACATCAACAGAGCAGTGTGATGCCCTGGCCTATCAGGTCGTCACAGGGTATTGTGCAATCTGCCCTGCTGTACAATATCCACCTAATCCTTGGTTATGGGTCCCTGACCTTTGGTGTTGCCAAGAACAAGCTAATCAAAATCCTAGGAACACTTAGCACCACACCCACCAGACACACCAGTGGACGGCCTGAGTGGAATAGGGTCACCCAATTGGGGGTTTGGTTAAGGGGAGGTCAGGAGTGTCA
This sequence comes from Anomaloglossus baeobatrachus, assembly GCF_048569485.1. Lineage (NCBI taxonomy): Eukaryota > Metazoa > Chordata > Amphibia > Anura > Aromobatidae > Anomaloglossus > Anomaloglossus baeobatrachus. The sequence goes on along the minus strand of NC_134356.1, from coordinate 502,004,786 downwards.
GGAGCAGAAAAGTGTAGTGTTGGAGGTGAAAGTGAGAGGAGGTCAGAAGCTGGGCTCCTTGGAACTACTAGGTGGCAGACGTTGGTCTGAGCCTGGTAGAAGCTGGACCCCGGTTGCAGGGGATCGTGACAAGGGACACGGACTGTCGAGGAGGACAGCTGGGGGCCTTGTGCCATCACCAGGCAGGGCACGACGGGGTACGTGAACCCTAGGTCAGGAAGTAGCTTCAGGCGTCCTGACAATTTTCCTGACGAGAACGGAGCCTTCAAGATCCGTTCTCCACCCGCTCCAAAATAAGGGTACTAGCTCAACGAGGGGGATAGGACTTTCCCACTACATGGTCCAGAAAATCCCAAGCGTGAACCCTGAGAGCAAGCTCACCCAGTTAACCACACTGGTGAGCGGGACCCGACCAGTTTTATACTCAAGGGATCAACCAGAAAGACTAGGTGCCAAGGTAAAGGTCACAGACTAACAGGCAACACCAACGGGCACAGGATCGAAGCATGCTCCCTCCCAGCGGCAGCGGTGTCAAGAACATTGGTTTACCACAGTTGTCGGTGTCAGCATTATTAGACTGAGTACACAAGTGACCCTTACCGTCCCAACAGCACCTCCCCGTTGCCCTCATCGAGTCCCGGGGCATCCCCCCTACCCGTGGAGGGGTGAAACACCTGGCTGCCCACACCATCGCCACTGGGTACTTCCAACCGCAGCAGTGGTTCTCCACCTTACCACACACCATGGGTGGTGTCACGAACTTCGAACATAATACCCGGTGTAAATACCCCCCTTTATTCCGATTGACCGCGCGACCCTGGCCCCCGGGTCCGAAGATCCCTCGAGCCACTACGGATCTGGATCCAAGCAGCCTGGCTGCTGATGCGGGGGCGGCACAGCAGCTCTTCTAGGCTGCTCTGTCGATGGGGTGTGACTGCTGTTGTCACGCTGACTGACAGCCGGGTCCCCACAGTTATGCAGCGTGGAGCTGTCAGTCAGCATGACATCGGCAGTCCTGCCTCATCAACAGAGCAGAGTGGAACACAAGCAGTTGCTCTATCAAAGTGACCTCACTGGAAACTACAGGAGCAGTCCATGACGGTTCTGAGCCGGCAGATATCAGTGCCGGGCAGAACAGAAAGGAAGTTATCAACTACCCGCTGACAAGTGCTTAGTGGCATAGGAATAAAAAACAAACACTTTCCTGGACAAAATTGACAAAATTCATAGATGATGCATGATTAAGGGCGCAGGAGGTGCCGGAAACGAGTCAGAGGAATGACTTTCACAAGCCAAAAAGGCTTTTTTAAGCCATGTTTAAATAAAGAAATATTTTATACGGTAGAATCCTCATATTTTTTCTTCCCATAGGAATGTTTTTTTCGTTATTTTTAGAATGATATTTTTGACTATGTGATCTAATACATTTTCATATATAACTTAGAATAGAAAACTGTGAAAAAATATGTACCCATCTTTGTTGCTTCTTTTTTATTATGAAACATGATTATTTTCAATGAATATTACATTTATATTTAGAAAATTTGTGTTATTTCTTTTTTTTAATTAATTCAGTACAAAAGACATAAGCACAAGCAGAATAGGGGTGAGTGCCCACGATCAGTGTTAGCAGTGTCTTCGCTGAGTCCAAAACGCTGCGTTGTACAGTACAAGCACAATGGATGAGATTTATAGAAATCTCCTGCCCTGTGTGCTCTTTTTAGATGCTCCGTAAACCGACCTGTGGCGTGGCTTTCTGAGTCACAGCATGTCAACTTATTCTTGCGGAGACGCTAGTGTTGTCAGTGGGAGAAAATAGCAAAAATTTGCTGCATCCAGAATCCTGATTGTGTGTATGGACAGCGCATTCTACTGCACAGGACACTAGCGTCTCTGTGCTAGAGAAAACATGCTACGTGGCTACGTCCAGAACGCCCTGCCATCCGGATCATGTGCAAGTACCCTAATGAATATACTTTGGCATAAGATTAGTGCATGATAACACAGATCACTTAGCCATGTTTTAATCATTGCTCTGCTATCAAAAGACAGTAGGAAGCACAACCAATATAGATGTCAAAAAAGAAACGTGAGAATATGAAGCATAGGCCAAGTTAAAATCTGCTTCTGGCTGTAATTTTGGAGCTGGCTGAATCCACAAGTGTGACGTCCTGGCAAAACCAGGTAGTCACAGATGACTGTACCCCCTCCTGGGTGCAGGAATCACCTCCTCCTTGGAATTCCACCAACACCCCACACATAGGTAACACCAGCCACAAAGGCCTAGTCACCCCCCCCGGGACAATAGGGACACACCTGTGGGCGGGACCAGGCGGATAGGAACGCCTACCTAGGGGTCCTGAGGTGTCAGGGGAGGGAACACAGTAGTTCAGTGCTGACAGTGGAGTGGAGAGGAGTGTGAAGTGGTGGTCAGAGGTTGGAGCCCCTGGACTACCGGACTACCTGAGCTGACTAGGTGGCAGACGGCAGAACAGGGCCACAGGCGATGGAGATCCGGTCGTGGGAGACCTAAAGTGGACCGGGGCAGGGTTGTAGCTCGCCGATGCCGACAGCGGGAATCCGGTCCGGAGGCCGTGCACAGTCGGGATACCTGGACCCTTGGACGAGGAAGGTTGCAAGCCCCTTGTTAATTAGCAGGGGACAAGGTTCCAGACTTTGTCCCACGAGTAGCCCAGAGAGCGAAACGGGAGCCCAACGCGGGGGATAGGGTGTCCGCCAGAACCCACAGAGATCCCAAGGGTCAGATTTTGCGGGCAACGGCTCCCACAGTACACAAAACACTGTTGAGCGTATTTCTCCCATTTTATGCGGGTCAAGTCAACACACAAGAAACTACAAGTGCAGGAGGAAGGGCCCCTGCCCTGTCAACCCGTGTGCGAGACCAGCACACCCCTCCAGAGGCTCCCGGCATCTGGCCTTGGTTTACCACATGGAATTTGTGTGATTTATTACCACAGTGAGTACACCGGTACCATCCGGTCCATTTGTAAAGACTGCTCCCTGCAATCCTGCACCAACCTCTGGGCCCCGGGACTACACGTCATCTACCCGTGGAGGGGATTCCACCTTGCTGCCCAGCTCCATCAGCCCTGGGCGTCCCATACCAAGGCAGCGGCGGTGTCACCAACCCTCACCGCAACCCACGGGTGGCGTCACTGACAAACTCTTCCCCTGTAAATAACCCCCTTTTATTTGTTGTGGGCGACGGGCTGCTGCACGAGCCCCGGATCCGGCTGCCACTCGAGCCCCAGCCACGATCCCGGATCCGAGCGCCTCGGGCAGCCTTCCCTGACGTGGTCAGTCACCCCCCCTGCCCACGGCACAAGCATTATGCTGGTGTGACGCCCTGGCAAAACCAGGTAGTCACACATAGGCCTCCGCATAACACCTTCCCTCACCTAGGTTATATACAGCCGACCTGAAACCCTAGTCACCCCCCCTTAGGGAAAGACAGGCACGCCAGCTTTAGATTAGCTTGGAGTTCAAGTGGAGAGGAGTGTGGGCTGGAGCTAGGTGTAGCTCCAGCAGAGGAAGTTCAAGTTGAACAGTGCCAGGATCGGAGCCCTGGTACCTTGGTTAGGTGGCAGACGGTGGTCTTCGTCAGCAGGAGACGGGAAGACGGCTCGGCAGATCCAAGGAGGACTGGAGAAGGGTTGGAGCCCACCGGTACCGACACCGGAGACTCGACCGGAAACCGTGCACAGAGGGGGTACTCGGACCCTGAAGCCAGGACCGAAACCAGCGGCCTAGCTAATTAACCGATTGAGGGCAGAATTACAGGTCCTGTCCCATCCAAAGTCCCAAAAACAGACAACCACCCACAGAGAGGGATAGGGCAACCGCCAGGGCCCATAGATCCCACGGGTCAGCGTCAGCGCGCACGGCTCCTTAGGCACACAGAAAGCCAGGAGCGGACTCCTGAGTTCCAAACCAGGCAGCCCACAATACACAAAAACAGTGCAGAGGAAAGAACAGAGACCACCAGCCCGGGTGGGCTGACCAGAGTACACCCACCCACGGCGGCCGGCCACCAGCACCTTGGTTTACCAAAAGACTCGTGTGATTCATTCAATTGTGAGTAACCAACTATCCCTGGTCCATCTGGGCGTGCAAGGCCCTGCCTTTACCGTACCCTGCACAGAGATACTGGGCCCAGGGGCAACCACCCTACCCACGGAGGGGTTAACAACCGGCTGCCATTACATCTCCCCCGGGTATCCCACAACAGCAGCGGTGGTGTCCCACTTCACCACACACCGTGGATGGCGTCACAGACATTTTACAATCAATCCTGTACAAATATGTCCCCCTTTTATTCGGAGTGTCCGCGCGACCCCCGGGTCCGGGGAACCCCTCGAGCCGTACCATAGGCCCCAGATCCGAGCAGCGCCGACTGCTGGCACGGTGGCGGCACACTGGCAATGCATGTGAATGGACAATTTTATGGCTTGCCTGGACACTGTTCTGAAAACCACAGATTGGCTCCATTGAAATTCAGTTAGGCTAATCTGCAGGCAAAGTCACAAGCCAATTTGTGGCTCAAATCAAACATTCAACCATGGATTATATTCAGATTTTACTTCAGATATACCTATTGCACATCTTAAGTGTGACGCCATGGCAAAAACCAGTCACAGATAGGCCCCCGCATAACACCCTTCCCTCACTTAGGAAACACACAGCCAACCTGAAACCCTAGTCAACCCCCCTTAGGGAAAGATAGGCAAACCAGTGGGCGGGACCAGGCAGTTGGACACGCCTACCCAGGGGTCTAGACAGCCCAGGGCAGGAAAACAGACAGTTGAGCAGAAAGAGTTTGTAGTTCAAGTTGAGTGGAGTGTGGGCTGGAGCTAGGTGTAGCTCCAGCAGAGGAGGTTCAAGTTGAACGATACCAGGGTTGGTGCCCTGGTGCCTTGGGCTAGGAGGCAGACGGTGGTCTCCGTCAGCAGGAGACGGGAAGACGGCTCGGCAGAACCGAGCAGGACCGGAGAAGGGTTGGAATCGCCGGTACCGACACGGGGAACCGACCCGGAAACCGGAGCACAGAGGGGGTACTCGGACCCTGAAGCCAGGGCCGGAAACCAGTGGCCTGGTTAATTCACGATTGAGGCCAGGACTAGAGGTCCTGTCCCACCCAAAGTCCCTCATAGAAGACAACAGCCTACCGATAGGAATAGGAGGTCACCGCCAAGGCCCATAGATCCCACGGGCCAGCGTCTGCGGGCACGGCTCCTTTGGCCACATCCAACCGGGAGTGGACTCCTGAGTTTCAGACTAGGAAGTCCACCATACACAAAACACAAACCAGTGCAGAGGAAAAGGACAGTGACCACCAGCCTGGGTGGGGGACCCGAATGCAACCGGCCACGGCGGCCGGCCACCAGCACCTTGCTTTACTAAAAGACTTGTGTGGTTCATTTACTATGAGTAACCAAATATCCCCCTGCATGCCCGGGCGCACTGGCCCTTACCATCGCTACACCCTGCACAAAGACACTGGGTCCCGGGGCAACCATCCCTACCCACGGAGGGGTTAACATCCAGCTGCCACTACATCTCCCCCGGGTGCCCCATAACAGCAGCGGTGGTACTCCCATTATTACCACATACCGTGGGTGGCGTCACGAACTTAATACGGCCTAGCCCGTACATCTACGTCCCCCTATTTTATTTGGCATGTCCGCGAGACCCCCAGGTCCGGAGACCCTCGAGCCACCCACCGGAAGGACCGGGCCCGAGCAGCGGCGGCTGCTGGCTTGGGGGCGGCACATAAGCATGAGAACATACAGTAGATGTAGAACACTAATCACCTAAGTGACTCAAAAAAGTGGGATTGTTTCTCCAAATATCATTAACTACTTTGCCATAAAACAAACTGATCTTATTTCCTAAACCACTGTCATACATACTGTGCCCAATCAGTAATAAAACTTATATTTCATGCATTTAATTCAATCATAGAGCTGATTAGGATTAGAAATGAGAGGGACATAGGGATCTAATAACATCCATTTACATATGTGTTTGTGTCATTAGGACTTGTGCTGTAACAGCATCAATATTGTATCTAGCAATACACATAGATATGAAAACCCAAGTGCCTGCAGGACGCTGCAGTGGATTAGACAGCACAACAAAAAATGTCATCTGCTACTCGGCAAAACCATGTATCGCATACTAAATCAAGTCTACTTATTCCAAATCTGAAGTCAGATTTTTTTTATGTATAAATTTGTCCATTGGATAATTTTGTACAGAACGAGTTTTACACCAACAATTACCTGATCTACATCAAAATTATTGTAGTAAATAGTATATGAAGCTGTACATGGAATCATAACATTTCAAAAAGTTTTATAATCCAGTTTACAAGTCAAAAGTGGGCTTTACACGCTGCGACATCGCTAATGCGAACTCGTTGGGGTCACGGAATTCGTGACGCACATCCGGCCGCATTAGCGATGCCGTTGCGTGTAACACCGATAAGCGATTTTGCATCGTTGCAAAAACGTGCAAAATCGCTAATCGGCGACACGGGGGTCCATTCTCAAATCTCGTTACTGCAGCAGTAACGAGGTTGTTCCTCGTTCCTGCGGCAGCACACATCGCTGCGTGTGACGCCGCAGGAACGAGGAAGCTCCCCTTACCTGCCTCCCGGCCGCTATGAGGAAGGAAGGAGGTGGGCGGGATGTTACGTCCCGCTCATCTCCGCCCCTCCGCTGCTATTGGGCGGCGGTTCAGTGACGTCGCTGTGACGCCGCACGCCCGTCACAGCGACGTCGCCGGACAGGTATGTATGTGTGACCGGTCTGGGCGATGTTGTGCGGCACGGGCAGCGATTTGCCCGTGTCGCGCAACAGATGGGGGCGGGTGCCCACACTAGCGATATCGGGACCGATATCGCAGTGTGTAAAGTAGCCTTTACTTGAGCCAGTCCTAGTACTGTTACAATTGCTTCAGGCATCTGCTTTCACACTTGTGAGCGGTTGTATTTGCCAGTTGCAAAAAACTAGCAGTAGCCTCCGTCATGTTCTCCAGTGTAGAAATATCTCCGTGGAACCTCTCTCCATGTTGGTCACTTACGTGTCCCCGAATTGGGAGAAAAAAGACAAGATGGGAATGTAAGAAATTAATTTTCAATAACATTGGGCAGCCAAGTTATTCATATGCTTTAAAGGGAAACTGTCAGGTCCCTTATGCCATCCAAGCCTGCAGCATTCATATTGGAACATCAACATTTCCTTCATAACCAGCCCTGTATAACCATTCTCGAAAATCCTTATGTAAAAAAAAAAAATGTATCTGTTTTTTGTATGCAAATTAGGGCCTTGACTAGTTAAAGGGGCGTCTCCTGGCATAGACCTCTTCACATTACTAAGAGCTGGCTTGATGATAGCTGTTATTTTTTGACTAATCACAGCTGTTGTTAGCCCCTTATATTACCTTCATTGCCACTGCTCCAAGGCAATCCGAATGAGCTGGGTAAAGCGCCAAAATTGTCTCATCTAATGAATGTAGCAATTCTAGGGCAGCTGCGGACTGCTATTTTTAGGCTCCCCTGCCTCAGAATACCAGCCTCCAGCTGTCCGCTGGATATCAAAATTGGAGGGAACCGTACTCTGTTTTTTAAAAATTATTTATTTAAATACTTAAAATTAAAAAGACACACGGAGTCCCTTATATTTTGATACACAGCCAAGATAATGCACACAGCTGTGGCTGTCTGCTTTATCTGCGCTGGGTATCAATATACGGGTCACCCTATGCTATTTTTTCAATTATTTATTTATTTTTACACTCCACAACCAATCAAAGAAGCCGGCCACGCTGGCAGTCTAACTGCAACCAATATTGGTGCATGACTTGACTTACATGCACCCATACAAGTCTATGTGTGCATTTGGAACATCGCACTGCACTCGCATGTCATGCGATGTATGCAGAGACAGGCAGCAAAGAGGGAGAATTTGCTCTCATCCCTCTTCTCCTCAGCTGTGATCCGATTGGATCACAGTCACATGACACTCGGCTCACACTCACAGCAGAACCTGAGCTGAGAGTCATTATCTTATCACATCCCATGCTATCGCATCGCGCGCAAGTAGAGCCGAGACCTTATTCCTAGCTCTAGTACGGAGAACTGCATTGAGCCATTCACTGTCACTTCATAAAATGCTATTAACCTTCCTCCCGGCAGCGTTTGGCCTTCAGTCATGGGGGTGGCGCAGGCTTGGGTTTAGTCACCACTCTGTATATGGAGATCAACAGCTGCAACCGCTCCCCCCACATTGACTGGCAGCTGCTCAGCATTAGGGCCAGCTGTCAGTCAGGGCCAGGGATGTGGTGGCCAGGTGGCTTTGAGAAACCATGTGTTTCAGCCTTATATGTTTTGTATCAATAAAAGCAAAGCATGTGTGTGTGTGTGTGTGTGTGTGTGTGTGTGTGTGTGTGTGTGTGTGTGTGTGTCTCCTGGCATATATCTCCATCCCGGGCCCCCTACTGGTATGTATGTTCGTCTCCTGGGAGGTGTGCCGCCTCTATGCCAGCCCGGGGGTCGTGCGGCCACTCAAATGAAGGGGTTATTTACAAAGGATTTTATAGAGTTTGTGACACCAGCCGTGGTTTGTGGTAATTAGGAGTACCACTGCTGCAGTTGGGAGTACCCGGGGGTGATGGGATGGGGCAGCCAGGTGTTAGAACCCTCCACGGGTAGGGGGAAAACCCCAGGACTCGGTGATGGTAGGGGAATGCCGTTGGGTGCAGGGGGTCACGTTGGTATTCACTCAGTCCATTAAGCAGACACCGACAACTGGTAAATCAAGTCTCTGGACACCGCTGCCGCTGAGGGGAGCTAGTTTGGGTCCTGTCCCAAATGGTGCTGCCTGGTGATCCGTGACCTGCCTCCTGGCACTAAGTTTACTTCTTTGGTGGTCCCGGTAGTGACCACATTTCCACATTTCAGGCTTCAAGCATAAAGATAAAAAATTTAAATTTTATGGTAAAGAATCAACAACAAGGGGGGCACAGTTGTGAAGTTGAACGAAATGTATTGCTTATTCTAAACTTTTGTTAAAAGTAATAAACTGAAAATCGGGGCGTGCAATATTATTCGGCCTCTTTACTTTCAGTGCAGCAAACTCATTCCAGAAGATCATTGAGGATCTCTGAACGGTCCAATGTTGTCCTAAATGACTGATGATGATAAATATAATCCACCTGTGTGTAATCAAGTCTCCGTATAAATGCACCTGCTCTGTGATAGTCTCAGTGTTCTGTTTAAAACACAGATAGCTTCATGAAGACCAAGGAACACAACAGGCAGGTCCGTGATACTGCTGTGGAGAAAGTATAAAGCCGGATTTGGTTACAAAAAGATTTCCAAAACTTTAAACATCCCAAGAAGCACTGTGCAAGCGATCATATTAAAATGGAAGGAGTATCATACCACTGCAAATCTAGGTCCCCTCTGGCTTGGCCTGGATCCCCCTAACCACCACTGTACTTAGGTAAGCACCTCTCCACCCTCCTTTTATGGACATACAAAGGCTGATGTATGGGTTCTAATTTGTATACATGGGTCCTCCACCATGGTTCTTGTGACTCCATGAATATTGTATATACAATTCTTGATCCAGCAACAGTATATGCATCAGTACAAGTGCTTTTTGCGAGTCAGGCTCGGTTTGCAGGATCTGTTGAATTTTGCTGACTATTGGAATCGCTGTGATTCAGCACTTTATACTCATTCTGATTGCCTGCAGGCTGGCCTGCTTCAGCTCTGATACCCTGACTCTATAAAAGTTATTTTCAGTGTGGTTTTTGGGATCCAGGTATTTAATCCCTCTGTCTTGCTCGCTATGTCCTCTATACAAGTTGTTGTTATCTATTGATATTTATAATAAATTTCTACTTTTGCACTAAAACTCCTAGTGCTCTTGTTTTTTGACACTGCAAATCTACCAACACCCGGCCGTCCATCCAAACTTTCATCTCAAACAAGGAGACTGATCAGAGATGCAGCCAAGAGGCCCATGATCACTCTGGATGAACTGCAGAGATCTACAGCTGAGGTGGGAGAGTCTGTCCATAGGACAACAATAAGGCCCTGTGCGCACTTACCGTTTTTTCCCGCGGATTTCCTGCGGTTTTGCTACATGTTTCGCTGCAGAAAATGTTCATAACATCTCTGCAGTGAATCACCAGCAAAACCTATGGGGAAAAAAAATGCTGTGCGCACTATGCGGATTTTGACAGCTGCATGTTTTGCTGTGGGATTCCCGCAGCAAAAACAATTGCATGTCAATTATTTTCCGCACGTCGCTGCGGGATTTCACTCCATTGACTGCAATGTAATCCTGAAATCCCACAGGGAATAACGCAGGCAGCAAATTCTGTGCAGTTCATTGCGTTTTCCTGCGTTATTCCCTTTGGTATTTTGCGGTTTACCTGCGGTAATGTTCAGCACTGCCCTGCGGTTTGCAGGGAAGTGATGTCATTATGACAGGAAGAGGAAGCGGAGCAGAGAGTAAACACACACATCACAGACATACAGTAGAACACACACATCGCGCTCACACACAGACATATAGAATACACATAGAAATCAAACAGAAATATAGAAAAAAAAAAAAACACGTGGGCTCCGCTGTATTTTTACCTTTCAGCCGAGGTAAGCACATAGCGGCGGCCCGGTATTCTCAGGCTGGGGAGGGTGAGGGTCAGGGTTAATGCCCCCCCTCCCGCAGCCGAGAATATCAGCCCGCAGCTGCCCCAGGACTGCCGCATCCATTATGCGGCAGTACCGGAGTGTCCCCGGCTCTTCCTGTTGCCGTGATGCGGTGGCATACAGGATAAGGAGTTAATGGCGGTGGATCGCCGCCACTAAGTCCAGGCTTGATCATGGCAGCGTCTATGTGACAGCTGACATGATTAACCCGTAAGTAAAGTGAAAAAACACACACACCGAAAAATCCTTTATTTTAAATAAAACACAAATAAGCCTCCTCGTTCACCCTTTTATTAACCCCCCCGAAACACACAGCTCCGGCGTAATCCACGTCCTGCGATGCTTGCATCCAGCCGCTACTGACACTGACACGGTGCTGAATGCAGCCTCGCAGCGAGACAGCAGAGGTAACCACAGGGCATTTCCCACGGCCGGTAATGTGATCTCACTACCGCTCTGGAGAAATGCAGCAATCTGTCCCCTATCTGTCTATCCCTCTATCTATCCCTCTATCTATTCTTCTATTTGTCTATTTATCTATCTATCTACTATCTATCGCAGAAGGAAATTATTTTATTTTTTTTTCTTCAATGTGCTTTATTGCATTGAATGCAATAAAACACATGTACCAACCCGCACGCGGCAATACCGCGAATACCGCGGTAAAACCGCGGCAAACCACATGAGGTTTTCGGGTGTGGTTTGCCGCGGTTTTTTACCGCGCGTGCGGTAATCTTTCAGACCCGTTTTCCAGTGCGCACAGGGCCTAAGTCGTTCACTGCACAAATCTGGCCTTTATTGAAGAGTGGCAAAGAGAAAGCCATTTCTCAAAGATATCCATAAAAAGTGTTGTTTAAAGTTTGTCACAAGCCACCTGGGAGACACACCAAACATGTGGAGGAAGGTGATCTGGTCAGATAAAACCAAAATCGAACTATTTGGGCACAAAGCCAAATGATATGTCTGGCGTAAAAGCAACACAGCTCATCACCCTGAACACACCATCCCCATTGTCAAACATGGTGGTGGCAGCATCATGGTTTGGGCCTGCTTTTCTTCAGCAGGGAAAGGGAAGATGGTTAAAATTAATGGAAAGATGGGTGGAGCCAAATACAGGACCATTCTTGAAGAAAACCTGTTGGAGTCTGCAAAAGACTGAGACTGGGACAGAGATTTATCTTTCAACAAGAAAAAGATCCAAAACATAAAGCAAAATCCACAATGGAATGGTTCACAAATAAACATATCCAGGTGTTAGAATGGCCAAGTCACAGTCCAGACCTGAATCCAATCGAGAATCTGTGGAGAGAGCTGAAAACTGCTGTTCACAAACGCTCTCCATCCAACCTGTTACGAACTGGCGCCGCCATAGCCGCAAGCAGCCTGCTGCGGTTCCTGTTGCGCCCAGGCGCCGGCTGCCGTTCTTGGCCGTGCCTCGGGTCGTCCAGTTGGCTGTTCCTTCCACCACGTCTAAGTGTGGAGAGGCGGCTAGTGCGCATGCGTGCGTCGATTTACCCCAGCCAGAGTCTAAGCCCGGTGTTTTGCCTAGTGAGCATGCTCAGCCTGTTTGTGTTATGTCTGAGACTAAGTCCTCAGTTCAGGCTACTGAGCATGCTCCCACAATTAACCCTAACAGCCTCTTTGCACAGGTACTTGGACTTCGTGCTGTGTCTAAGTTCTGGGATTTGCCTACTGAGCATGCTCAAACTGATAGTCTGCTTTCTAAGCCTGTGGCTCAGGCTACTGAGCATGCTCAGGCACTTAGTGCATCAGAGGCTAGGTCCGGTAAGGACCTCACTGAGCATGTCCGTGAGGTGGCAGGCCCTGATAGGGCAGAGGGTGTCAGGTGTCCTGATGACGTGGCAACCCCGGACTGGCTCGCAGAGGCCCGCCCCTATGATCTGGCACCTCAGTATTGGTCGTCAGACGATGACTGGTGAAGTGTTTGGGACGTGGCTGCCATGAGGTCATCAATGACGTGGCGGTTCCGGATAGGTCGCATGTGACGTCACTAATGACATGGCACTCTGCTATTGGACCTTGGTGGTTCCACCCTGGATTTGGGGCGGACCCAGGTTATAAAAGGGGCTGGAGACAACATGGAGGTGCGCAGTCTTCACTTTTGCTCAGTCAGAGCACACCTCCATGTTAGAGCCTCATTGCGGCATAAGCCTATGTTGGGAAGCGGTAGGTAGGGTTAGGCGAACGGTGCCTGTCACGCCAAGATTCGTGGCTCGGCACATCAGGGTCAGGCGCCGTGCTTCCCTCCTGCCGTTCCAGTCTTGCTATAGCAGCCCAGTGGCGTTAACTGGGCTGCGGCTGCTGTGCTTCCTGTCCGATTGTGCCCCCTACGCACACGGACAACGCACCTGCTGCGCCACCTGTCTGATTGTGCCCCCTACGCACACGGACAACGCACCTGCTGCGCCACCTGTCCGATTGTGCCCCCTACGCACACGGACAACGCACCTGCTGCGCCACCTGTCCGGTTGTGCCCCCTACGCGCACGGACAGCGTACTCCAGGACCCCTGTGGAGTTAACAGGGTGTTCCTTATTTTCCTCGGCTTCCCGGTCAACGCTACTGGTGTACCCATCTGGCCTGATGTGTCCTACACACACGTGGCCAGTCGAGAGGTGGCCAGAAACGCTAATCGGAGGACCGCTCGGCCTGACATGTCCTACACACGTGGCCGACAGGGCGCTTTCGTGGCGGTCTTCCGGTCAACGCTACCTGGTTACCACCCGGCCTGACGTGTTTCCTGCACACGTGGTTGGTGTAGCGCTAGGTGCACCAAAACGCTAATTGGGTTGTCGTCCGGTCTGACGTGTCCCAACACACGTGACCGGTTCCCAGAGTTCCTGGGTTATCTCAGAGCCATCCAGCTCTATAGTCTCCGTCTAACCCTCAAGTGCCAGCAGCTCCTTTGTCATCTGGAGCACGGTGGGCCCCGACTGGCGATTAGGATATATACCCCCTGGTCCTAATCTGCCGGTCCCCCCGTAACACAACCTCACTCAGCTCGAGCCATTTGCAAAGGAAGAATGGGCAAGAATTTCAGTCTCTCGATGTGCAAAACTGATAGACACATACCCCAAGTGACTGCAGCTGTAATCGCAGCAAAATGTGGCGCTACAAAGTATTAACTTAAAGGGGATGAATAATATTGCACGCCCCAATTTTCAGTTTTTTAATTTTAACAAAAGTTTAAAATAAGCAATAAATTTTGTTCAACTTCACAATTGTGTCCCACTTGTTGTTGATTCGTCACCACAACATTAAATTTTTTTATCTTTGTTTGAAGCTTGAAATGTGGGGAAAGGTTAAAAAATTCAAAGGGGCCGAATACTTCCGCAAGGCACTGTATATGTGTCCATACCCTGGACCCTTCCTGGTATTTATGTCCCCCTCCTGGTATATATGTCCCTTTCCTGGGCCACTGTTGGTATATATGCCCCCATCCTGATTTATTTGTCCCCATCTGGCTATATGTCCAATCCTGGGGACCTCCTGGCATATCCCCCTCCTGGGCACATTCTGGTATATAAGTCCCCATCCTGGTTTCTATCCCCTTCCTGGTATATATGTCCTCCTCCTGGTATATATGTCTCTGTCCTGGGCCCCTCTTGGCATATTTGTCTGCCGTAAAAAAGAGAAAAAAATAATTTTACTCACCTTTCCCGGCTACCACGTCACACGGCGTCCTCTCTCAGCCACGATGCATTTCAGCAGGATGTACGCCCACTGACGCACATCCAGCTGAAGCAAGAGAAGGGTCACCGAGCCCCCATCACCCCCAACGTTCATCCAGCTCCTGTCTTTAGCTCACCTAGTGCTTAGCTGTCCCTGCCAGCTGCCGCATCTTCGCCACCTCTCCGACTCTGTTGCCTACAGCAGTGTGATGAGGTTGCAGAGTGATGACCTCATCATGCTACTGCACACTGGGCCGCAGGATGACGCACCGTGCCTTGCCTCCAGCATATGGCTAATTTGCATGCGCTGCCCCTTCGCATGCAAATTAGCCATGTATAGTGGCTGAAGCTACACAGCCAGGCCCGTTCTCCGGCTGTGACAGGGGCCGTATAGAGTAGGAGCGGGGCTTAATAAAGCTAAGTAATTACCAAGGGCCCCCTCTTCACCGGGCCCAATACACCATTCATCGTTGTCATGCCCTGATGGCGGCCCTGATAAAGCTAGTTTAAGTCATGAAAAAAAGCAGCAAAAACAGAGCCGTTACATTTTTGCTCTTTCTTATTGCTTTTTATGGTGAAAAAAAACGACAAAGAAAGCTGAAAACATTGACATGCTGTGCTGCTTTTTTTTAAAAAAAAAACAAAAACGCAGTGGTTTTCAGTCAGGAAAAAAAGAAGCAATTGTCTGCATGATATTTGTGAAACTGCATAGCTTTGGCTGGTTTTGTAGAAAAAAAAGGGGAGTGTAGGAAGCCCCGCACCTGAGCGCTATACTGTGCAGCCCGCCTGCGGCTGGGACGCCTGCTCTGCTGCTCAGCCTGCCAGCCAACCACGTGATCACACAACCTTCCCGCTGCCTCTCGCGCCACAGGAACGCCCACCAGAATTTTCGCTCGAGTCTGTTGACTGTGCCGTTCAGCCTAACCTAATTAGCTCTACCTAACCAGGAAGCTCAGTCTGTTTGCCACGCCCCGATACTGTGACACTGTTCAGATGCTGATTCTGCATTGGGTGCTGGGTCTGTCACTCAGAGCCACACTTGGCGAATCAGTGACTTGGCTCCCATTTTGACTGTTGAGAGGGAAGTGGTAGCTGCAGCTGTTGTCGCTGCTGTGGTTACGGTGCAGGAGCCCATGAAGGAGGCGCTCGGTGCAGGAGCCCATGAAGGAGGCGCTCGGTGGAGTAAGTGTGATATGGTGCGCTGTCCTGTGTGGAGGCTTAGGTTTGTAGACAGGTGAAGGACTACAAGTAGCAGGAAGTCTGTTGCTGAGAGTTGTGCAGTGAGTGGAGCTGTGACATCCATTGGTGTCCTGTCATTCTGTACATGGAGGATGACAGCTGGTTACTGTAGTCCTTGTCACCAGTCCCATAGTAGTAGATGGAGCGGTCACACTGAGAGCTGTGGCCCCCGCTGTCAGGACTGGTGGAGGTCCCAGTGTTGGACCTCTGGGGTAGATCCATCCAGGTGAATGAGATCTAGTGCAGCGAGGACTAACCATTGTGCAGCTGCGGGGTTCTGCTCTGTACTGAACACGTCCGACAACCGCCAGAGCTGAACTCCACAGTGCAGGTGTCGGGTGTGAGCCCCATCCACCTCACAGTGCTCGGTCCTCAGTACACACTCCAAAGACATACAGATAGGGACTCTAGATTGTGAGCCCCAATGGGGACAGTGTTGCCAATGTATGTAAAGTGCTATGGAATTAATAGCGCTATATAAATGAATAAAATTATTATTATTATTATTATTATTATTATTATGTGACCTCCGCAGGCTTCTCTCCCAGAATAGTTACGCTATTCGTGGGTGATTTCACCCTGAATGTCATCCGTGGGCCGCTGAGGACCGTGGGGTCTCCGGAGGGGCCGCTGTAGACTGTAATGTGGCTGGAGATGGAGACCCTGGGGCTGATTTCTTAGTCTGCAGCAATTTTATTCAGAGGCGCCCCCGCTTACTGCACATTGGAGAGTCAGTTTGTATCAAAATATATTGTATTAAAGGCACCTATCACTGAGCCATGCTGAACAAACCGCAGCCTGGGAAATGGTAGATCCTGCATTTCTCTACATCAGGGATGTCATACTCCAATGCACGGAGAGTCAAAAATAAAAACTTGGACAAAGTTGGCCGCCAACCTAGTCATGCCCCCCCCCCCTGAGCCCTCCATACAGAATAATGGGCCCCCTGAGCCCTCCATACAGAATAATGGGCCCCCCCTGAGCCCTCCATACAGAATAATGGGCCCCCCTGAGCCCTCCATACAGAATGGGCCCCCCTGAGCCCTCCATACAGAATAATGGGCCCCCCCTGAGCCCTCCATACAGAATAATGGGCCCCCCCTGAGCCCTCCATACAGAATAATGGGCCCCCCCTGAGCCCTCCATACAGAATAATGGGCCCCCCCTGAGCCCTCCATACAGAATAATGGGCCCCCCCTGAGCCCTCCATACAGAATAATGCCCCCCCCCTGAGCCCTCCATACAGAATAATGGGCCCCCCCTGAGCCCTCCATACAGAATAATGGGCCCCCCCTGAGCCCTCCATACAGAATAATGGGCCCCCCCTGAGCCCTCCATACAGAATAATGGGCCCCCCCTGAGCCCTCCATACAGAATAATGGGCCCCCCCCCTGAGCCCTCCATACAGAATAATGGGCCCCCCCCCTGAGCCCTCCATACAGAATAATGGGCCCCCCCTGAGCCCTCCATACAGAATAATGGCCCCCCCTGAGCCCTCCATACAGAATAATGGGCCCCCCCTGAGCCCTCCATACAGAATAATGGGCCCCCCCTGAGCCCTCCATACAGAATAATGGGCCCCCCCTGAGCCCTCCATACAGAATAATGGGCCCCCCCTGAGCCCTCCATACAGAATAATGGGCCCCCCCTGAGCCCTCCATACAGAATAATGGGCCCCCCCCCTGAGCCCTCCATACAGAATAATGGGCCCCCCCTGAGCCCTCCATACAGAATAATGGGCCCCCCCTGAGCCCTCCATACAGAATAATGGGCCCCCCCTGAGCCCTCCATACAGAATAATGGGCCCCCCCCCCTGAGCCCTCCATACAGAATAATGGGCCCCCCCCTGAGCCCTCCATACAGAATAATGGGCCCCCCCCCTGAGCCCTCCATACAGAATAATGGGCCCCCCCTGAGCCCTCCATACAGAATAATGGGCCCCCCCTGAGCCCTCCATACAGAATAATGGGCCCCCCCTGAGCCCTCCATACAGAATAATGGGCCCCCCCCCTGAGCCCTCCATACAGAATAATGGGCCCCCCCCCTGAGCCCTCCATACAGAATAATGGGCCCCCCCTGAGCCCTCCATACAGAATAATGGGCCCCCCCTGAGCCCTCCATACAGAATAATGGGCCCCCCCTTAGCCCTCCATACAGAATAATGGGCCCCCCCCTTAGCCCTTCATACAGAATAATGCCCCCCCCCTTAGCCCTTCATACAGAATAATGCCCCCCCCTTAGCCCTTCATACAGAATAATGGGCCCCCCCTTAGCCCTTCATACAGAATAATGCCCCCCCCCTTAGCCCTTCATACAGAATAATGCCCCCCCCCTTAGCCCTTCATACAGAATAATGCCCCCCCCCTTAGCCCTTCATACAGAATAATGCCCCCCCCTTAGCCCTTCATACAGAATAATGCCCCCCCCTTAGCCCGCCATGCCGATTGATGGGCCCGCCATGCCGATTGATGGGCCCGCCATGCCGATTGATGGGCCCGCCATGCCGATTGATGGGCCCGCCATGCCGATTGATGGGCCCGCCATGCCGATTGATGGGGCCCGCCATGCCGATTGATGGGGCCCGCCATGCCGATTGATGGGGCCCGCCATGCCGATTGATGGGGCCCGCCATGCCGATTGATGGGGCCCCCCCCCCGCCGATTGATGGGGCCCCCCCCCGCCGATTGATGGGGCCCCCCCCCGCCGATTGATGGGGCCCCCCCCCCCGCCGATTGATGGGGCCCCCCCCCCGCCGATTGATGGGGCCCCCCCCCCCGCCGATTGATGGGGCCCCCCCCCCCGCCGATTGATGGGGCCCCCCCCCCCCCGCCGATTGATGGGGCCCCCCCCCCCCCGCCGATTGATGGGCCCCCCCCCCGCCGATTGATGGGGCCCCCCCCCCCGCCGATTGATGGGGCCCCCCCCCCGCCGATTGATGGGGCCCCCCCGCCGATTGATGGGGCCCCCCCCCTTGGCCCTCCATGCCGATTGATGGGGCCCCCCCCTTGGCCCTCCATGCCGATTGATGGGGCCCCCCTTGGCCCTCCATGCCGATTGATGGGGCCCCGCAGTGAGTGCTCTGAGGCTCCTCACTGCTCAGTCCAGCAGGCGCAAAATAGTGTTATTGCACCTGCTGCACTGTGATATCTGGCGCAGAATAATGGGGGAGGGTGTAGACAGGTTCACTCTTTCATCATTGCTTTCAACTGTATCAGCATCCAGGATGGGCCAAATAAAATAAGCCCGCAGGCCAGAGTTTGATATCTGTGCTGTAGATGCTGGAGGTGATTGACCGGTTTCCTCCACAACGCAACCTGTCAATCAGCTGGAGCGGGACAAGGAGAGGCTGGCAGGGGTAGCGCTGGTCTGGTCAGGTCACGCTCTGTTTCCGGCTGGATCTACCAACCATATGTGATGTGAAACTCCGGGGGATTTCGAAGCCTGATATACCTGGCACAGCCCGGCTCATTATGCTCCTGGGGTTTGGGCAATCGAGGTTTCCCTTTAATATATGTAGCCGATTCCTTGTATGAATGTTGATTTTGGCTTTCCTCACTGCCAGTAATATAACTCATCACTGCCAGTAATATAACTCATCATTTATGGTTCTTCCTTTGGCTTTTCTCCTATAGGGTTTCAGTATCTGACCATTCACAACCACCATGTCTATAGACTTTGACAGTGGAGCCTTACAGACCCAGCATGATGACGATGAGTATGATAAGGAGGATTACGCTAGAGAGCAGGAGGTGAGAAGCCGGATCTTTGTGTGACCCCAACTTCTGTCCCTTCTGATCTTACATAATGAGGTGGATTAGTGGTAAAATGTGAATAGAGGGAGACATTTAACCCATGATTTCCTGTATCGCACACCTATTCTGTACAGTGACCCCGGGGATTAATTTCCTGGCACCATCTGCTCTCAGCTGTAATTACTATTTGTGATGTCTCTTTCTTTTTATTTCTTACCTGGTTAAAGTAATAAACCCAGTGGAGCCAGTGCCAAGAGCTTTATGCAGAGAGCGTGTGTTCTGCCATAATCGTATCTGTTGTGCAGGTGTTGGGCAGTACATTTTGATACCCATCACTATTTTTTCTTTATCGTTCCTATGGGAGACCCAGACCATGGGTGTATAGCTACTGCCTCCGGAGGACACACAAAGTTACTACACTCAAAACGTGTAGCTCCTCCCTCCTAGCATATACACCCCCTGCTAGCCAGACCTAGCCAGTTTCATGCTTTGTGTCAGGAGGATCACACACACACATGCATCCTTTTTTGATTTTTCATTTTTTCTACAGATTTGGAAGAAAAGCGGGTCCACTGGACCCCCGGCATGTCCCTTCACACCCCCCTGGCGGCGGTGCTGTTAAGGTTGATTCAGGGCAAGAGCCCTTCATGCCGCGCTCCTTCACCATCCCTTAGGGGCTCTGGCTTGAAGTTAGAGCCAACACGGTTCTCACTGCCTTGCAGGAGACCGGCCTCCATCCGCAGCCCTTTGGCAGGACCCTGCTGGACGGAGCACTGTACCCCCACCCCACCAGGGACTGGACCCTGCGTCTCAAAGCTAAGTATAGAGACGTTATTCAGAGGGTCCTTCTGCAATGTGGGGCACTTTATTGGGGGGACAGTGATTGACTTTGATAATGCTGCTTTTACTGTGTTTCCGGCCGGTTCCACGGTTTTTACTGTGTACCGCGCCGATGATGCCTGATTTTCGGCCGCATGCATAACTCTAGGCCCCGGCTTCAGCCGCGGCCTAGTTTTCGTTTCGTTCTCCTGCATGTCAGTCATGCAGGGGGACGCTGCAGCGCCGCCCAACCGCCGCTCTGCACAGGGGAGGACACTCCTTGTTGGGAGATGATTCCCTCCCCTGTACATCTTCTTAGCCCTCCGATTCCCGCTCCTGGGTTAACCCCCGCCCTCCCCCCTCACTCTAGCGCCATTTTCTCAGCGTTCTTAGTACGCTGATCGGCGCTGGCTGCTCTGCAGTGCAGAGGGAGTGGATATCTGGCTGGGGGTCCAGGCTTGGAACCTGGGGGGGCACTCACAATAGCGGCCTGATAAGTCACAACCTCTGGTTGTGCACTTTTTATACACTATCAGGGCATTCTGAAGGAGTTAATTCTTTATTTTAGAACCTCCTCCTCAGCAGCATGTCTCACTAGGAGCAAAGCTCCAAGGCTGTACACTACATGCTCTGCATGTAAGCTTATATTGCCTGAACCGGCCCATACTGTAATGGTTCTTATGTGGTGGTGCCTCAGCCTGGAGTCGCCCCAGGCTGAACCCCACCTCTGCAGCAGGTCTCACAGAGCGAGGCTGCAGGCTGTTTTTATTATTCACTTCTGGTGGGCTCGTACGGCGAGCTCATAACCACTGTGGCCCCTCAGCTTGGAGGCTCATTCATGGTCCCTCCAGCTGCTCCGGGTTCGGTGGCTGACCCCTGGGGGAATCTTTTTTCCAGGGGTCGGCTGTCCCGGCATCTGCTGAGCATGCAGCCCCCTTCTCAGGGCGTTTTCTGCTTGCTCAGCAAAGCTCACAGACCCCGTCCTCCTGACAGGGAGACGCAGGGTCCCCTGTCCTCCCCGTCCCGCAGCTCCGATACGAGCTGACTCACTGGACGAGGAGGATATCTCTATCAGGGGCTCGGACGCTGCTTTAGGTACTTTAATCCGTCCGTAGGTGACGCGGATGCGAATGATTGGATTGCGTCCATTATACTTGTATTGGACCTCCATCCGCCTGTATCAGGGGAGTATTCCCCGCTGGCAAAAGGCATCAGTATACCTTTAAGGAGTGTGTTCCTTAACCACTCCAGTTTTCAGGCCGCTGCGTCCAAGCCCGCAGCCTGTCCTGCAGATCCCACAGTGGGGTTCTGCTGCCTGTCTCCCCCTTCCATCAGAGGTGGTCAAGGAGTGTACTCATTCGCCAAGGGTGGCCACTCCGGTGTCTAGACTTTCAGCCCGGATAGTTGTATCAGTGGCTGACGGCACTTCTATAAGGATCCCACGGTACATTAATTTTGTACTGTACCTCAATCCGCCGGAGTTACCTTATCTAGGTGAACACAACGTGTGTTCCTTAAACCACTCCAGTTTTCAGGCCCCTGTGACCAGCCCAGGGTCTGCTCTGACAGTCGCTTCCCATGAAGCGTGATTCTGAGGACTGTGTTTCCCCTGTCCACCAATGGTGGTCAAGAGGTGGGCTCATTCACCTCAGGTGGCTCAGCCCGGACCGTTATGTCAGTGGCTGATGGCTCCTCAGAGGAGATGCATTCCCTCACAGGGACTCTATGCCCAAGACGGTTGCCTGAACTTCCAGACTTCAGTCTTTTCATCCTCTGCCAAGTCTGCCATGCTGGACACCGCACGGCGGTGGTCTTGGCTACTTTCCTCGCTATCCGCAGGCTCCTGTGGCTTCGGAAATGGAAGGCAGAGGCCTCTATAGAGGGTCCTTACTGGGCTCCCCTTTGGTGGGACCAGTCTCTTCGGAACCAACTAGATGAAATTTAGGAAGCTCTCGGCGAGGAGAGTTCTTCCTTGCCACAAACCTAAACCAGGGAACCTGTCCAGGGCAGGAATCAGTTGAGGTTTCGGTGGTTTCCGTTCCTCCATCTGATCGTCCTCTAGCTCGGCCTAGGTTCATAGAACCAATTGGCTTGAAGCTGCGTCTTTAGAAGACCGCAGGAGATGCTGCCACTTAGTCAGCTTCCTCCGAGCTATCTAGCCGCCAACCTCCTCCTGGTTGGTGGCAGGCTCTCTCCACTTGGCAACGTATGGTTCTAACACGTCTCCGTTCAGTGGGGGCGGGATTATATCTCCCATGGCTACAGGATAGAATTCTGTCCGCCCGCCAAATAGATTTTTTCTGTCCCCTCCTCCCGGCTCCAAGGCTTCTCACAGGCCGTGCATTTCTTGCAGGCCAATGGAGTAATTGTACCGGTTCCCGACTGGGAACGGTTCTGAGATTTTTGTTTAAATCTATTTCCAGTCCCCGAACAGGGCGGTGCCTTCCGGCCTGGATCTTTAGCTTTTCAAGCATGGTCAGGTGTGGCGTTTTCACATGGAGTCTCAGTCTTGTTCCGTGTGTTTTTTTTTCCACCGGACCAATCAAGAACCCAAGGAGATTCCCTAGCAGCCATCGGCATCAGAGATGCCTTTCTGCAGGGGTCAATCGCAGGTGCACACCAGCGTTGACTACGTTTTGCCATCAGAGTGGTCCAATTCGTGGCTCTTTCCTTGCGGTTAGCCACGGCCCATCGAGTATTCTCATGGGGCTGCTGTGATTAGGGTCCTGCACCCCTAAGGATTGGCAGTGATCGTTTGCCCTGGACGGCCTTCTTCTCAGGGCTTCATCCAGTGCAGACTCTTAGCAGAGTACTTCGCTTACTCTCGCCACTCTAACCTATTCGGGTGGCTTGTCATTCTGTTCAAGTCCACTCTGACTTCGAACCAGAGGTTCTCACAATTCGAGACTCTGTCGGCTCTTGTGAAGCCGCTCTTAGTCGATAAGTAGTCCCTCCGCTGGCGGTCGACGTCGTTCTATCAGACACCAAATACAGGTGCTGGTCAGACGGTGGCGTCAATGGAAGCGATTCCTTGCCCGCCTGCGTCCTCTGAGACTGGATGTTTTCCGCTGTACACGCGAACTCCCTCCTTCCACGATGTGGTGGCTTTGCCACTGACCGGGGGCCTGTTTGCAGTGGTGGTTTCGGCCACTCTGTCTCAGGGACGCTCCTTCCTGGCCCCGTCCCGGGTGATCCTCACCAGGGTGCTGGTCTTTCCGCCTTGGGAGCAGTATATCTCCACCGCGGAGCGCAGGGCGCTTGGACTCTGTCCGAATCAGCCCTCTAGATCAATGGGCTGGAAATCAGAGCTGTATTCTAGCTCTCTAAGCCTTCACCATCTGTTGGCGGCTAGGCACATTCGAGTTCAGTCGGATAACGTGACAGCGTTTTCCTACGTCAACTTCCAGGGCGGGACATTCAGCCGCCTGGCAATCTTGGCGCCTCAACATTCTTCAGTGGACAAGGGACTCCTAGTCCACCGTATCCGCAGCCCACATCCTAGATGTCAAAACATCCTAGATGTCAAAACTGCGAGGCAGACTATTTCAGCTGTCCAACCGTGGTCCACAATCCTCAGGTTTTGCAGTAGACACACTGGTTCATGTTTGATCCAGCTTCGCCTCTATCTCTTGCCCAGAGGCCTGCGCAAGATCAGTAAAAAAAAAAAAAAAAAAAAAAAAAAAGGGGACGTCGGGTCATTCTCTTACTCCAGACTGCCCCAGGCAGGCTTGGTATCCTGACCTGCTCCTTCTGTCCGTTGGGTTGCCATGGCATCTTCCGGACCGTCCAGACCTTTTCTCAAAGGTCCGTTTTTTTTTTTCCGTCAGAATTCTGCATTCTCAGATTGACGGCGTAGCTATTGAGTCCTGGATCTTAGCGACTTCTGGTATCCTTCCTGAAGTCATCTCCGCTATGACTCAAGCTCCAAGGTGTCCTTGGACCTTTTTAGCCTTGCCGACCCTCCTGTCCCTTCCACAGTCCGGTCTACAGCTAGGACTATCCCTCAATAACGGACAGGTCTCGGCCCTGTCAGTATGTGCCAGCGGCGTATCGTCCGGCTGTCTCCGGTGCGCTCCTTTAAGGGCGCGTCTCACATTATTCCGCCTTTCCGGCGGCCTATGGAACCCTGGGACCTTCATCCGGTCCTCCCGGTTCCCGGAAACCCCCCTTTGCGCCTCTTAGGGAGGTTTCTTTGTTTCATCTTTCACAGAAAGTAGTCTTTCTAGTGGCTATAATTTCCCGCCAGGGAGTTCTGGCTGCACTCTCTGAGTCACCCCCTTCTTTGGTCTTTTGCATCAAGACAAGGTGGTCTCCGTCCGACTCCGGACTTTTTTCCCTAAGGTGGTTACTGCTTCCACCTTATCCGGGGCAATTTTCCTGCCTTCCTTTTGTCCGGCTCCTGTTCATCGCTTTGAGGAAGCGTTGCATCTCCTGGATCTGGTGCGGGCGCCCCGGATCTATGTGTCTCGCACCGCCGTTATTAGGCGGTGCACCTCTCTCTCTGGTACTGACTGCTAGTCAACGTAGCGGTCTCTGTATCTAAGCCGACCCTGGTTCGTTGGCTTAGGTCGGCCATTTCCGAGGCCTACAAGGTACTCAAGTGCCTTCCCCGCCGGGGATCAGAGCACATTTGATCAGACCGGTCCGTGCCTTTTGGGCTTTCAGGCACCAGGCTACGGCTCAGTAGGTCTGTCAGACTGCAGCTCGAATTAGTCTGCGTACTTTTTCGAAGCTCTATCCAAGGCATGCTCTTGCTTTGGCAGACGCGGGCTTGGGCTGACGCATCTTTCAGGCGTCTGTCGCCCATTTGTGAAGTTGGGTTTTCCTGCTTCTCAGTTGTCTGTTTATTCCCACCCATGGACTGCTTTAGGACGTCCCATGGTCTGGGTCTCCCATAGGAACGATAAAGAAAAAGAGAATTTTGTTACTTACCGTAAATTCTTTTTCTTATAGTTCCGTCATGGGAGACCCAGCACCCTCCCTATTGCCTGTTGGCAGGTTTCTTGTTCCGTGTGTCTTCACCGGCTGTTATTGTTGTAGACAGAGATCCCGGTTCTTCCGGATTTTCCTCTGTGTCTTCTTGTGGGTGGATGTCCTCCTTCAGCTTTTGCACTAAACTGGCTAGGTCTGGCTAGCAGGGGGTGTATATGCTAGGAGGGAGGAGCTACACGTTTTGAGTGTAGTAACTTTGTGTGTCCTCCGGAGGCAGTAGCTATACACCCATGGTCTGGGTCTCCCATGACGGAACTATAAGAAAAAGAATTTACGGTAAGTAACAAAATTCTCTTTTTTTTCTAGATGGTGTTGGGTGAGGGCTTGTGTGTGTGTGTTTTTTGCAGGACGAGCTGTAGTGTATTAGGACCTTCTTTGGGTTCTGATGACTTGATATCATTCTTTGGCTGGAGAAGCAAACAATTAATCTGAAAGTATTTTTATGACGTTCCCTGACCGTATAATTGACAAGCTTACTTTGTTCTGCATATCGATATGATCAGTGTTTTACTATTTTTACACTAGAAAATCACTTTTTGGATGTCCTTGTGAGAGCCCTGGTTTCATTTTTCCAGGCACAGAGCTATATGAGGGATATTGTTTTTTTTGTGTAACAAACTCTAGTTTTTATTATTTTTGGAGTTATGACTTTTTAATCACTTCTTTTCTTTCATTTTTGTGAGGAAAGATGGCCATAGGCAGCAATGCTGGCATAGTTTTGATATTTCTTTGTCGCTCCTTATTGGGAGACCCAGACAATTGGGTGTATAGCTATGCCTCCGGAGGCCACACAAAGTATTACACTAAAAGTGTAAAGCCCCTCCCCTTCAGCCTATACACTCCCCGTGCTGCCACGGGCTCATCAGTTTTTATGCTTTGTGCGAAGGAGGTCAGACATGCACGCATAGCTCCACAGCTTAGTCAGCAGCAGCTGCTGACTATGTCGGATGGAAGAAAAGAGGGCCTATAACAGGGCCCCCAGCATGCTCCCTTCTCACCTCACTCTTGTCGGCGGTGTTGTTAAGGTTGAGGTATCCATTGCGGGTACGGAGGCTGGAGCCCACATGCTGCTTTCCTTCCCCATCCCTCAATTAGGGCTCTGGGTGAAGTGGGATCCTTTCGGTCTCCAGGCACAGGAGACCGTGCTCCATCCACAGCTCCTGAGGACCATGCTGGATAGGAGCCGAGTATCGTTCAGGCACATGGCCCTGCTACTTTGAGGTACTCTGTGTCCCCGTGGGGACCGCGCACAGCAACACTCCAGCATTGCTGGGTGTGCTAGTGCACCGGGGACAGCAGCGCTGACTGCGTTTGTGCCATTACACACTTCAGCGTCACTGAGTGTGTTCGTGTAGGGGGACTGCCGTGCTGACCGCCGCTGCCATGGTTATCACTGCGGCGCGGCTGGGACTGTTAGTGCGCCGGGGACTTCCGCGCCGACCGCGCTTATACGGCGGCCGCGCTTATAACTCGAGTCCCCGGCTTTTGCGGCCTAGTCTCGTTTTCTTCCCGCCCCCAGCCCTGCCAATCAGGGGAAGGGCGGGACGCTGTACAGGACGGCAGCACTGAGGGCTGGAGCATGCTTTGCATACTCCACCCCCTCACTCTGCACAGTGGGGCACCAGTTCCCGCACTTTTCTGGGTCACGCCCACGGCTCCCTCCTCTCCTCAGGACGCCGGCAGCCATTCCTCTCAGCTCTGCTAACGCTGGAGAGGAGAGACAAGCTCAGGGAGACCCAGGCAGGATTTCTGGTGCCCACACAACCGCTTTGCGCAGGCGGTAAGCAGCACCTGTGGTGCTGGCCCCACTAGTGCAGAAGTGTACTTATAGATATAACACTGTATGGTGCACTGTTGATTTTTGTCTATATACCCTCCTGTATTGCTCAGAGGAGACAACAGCATGTCGTCCACAAATAGCAAGGGTGCCAAAGCACAGACTTACTATGCTGCCTGTGCAGCATGTACGGCTATACTGCCGGCAGGTTCCATTGACCCTCATTGTGTGCAATGCTCAGCCCCTGTGACACTTTCTCAGCCGGAGCCTCTGCTAAGGGTGGCCCAGGGAGAACCACCTGTTAACACTGTCCAGGTGACAGGGACGGAGTTTGCAGTTTTTACTGAAAGACTTTCTGAGACTATGGCTAAGATATTAGAAGCCTTGCAGTCCACGCCGGCATCTCAAGCCAGGGGCACTGTGGAATCATTGCCCCCTGGTCCCCCTCAGTTGGAACAGCAATGTCCTCCCGGGGTGTCTCATGGATCCCAGGGTGAGGTCTCTGACACGGACCGCAGCCCCAGACCGATTAAGCGAGCTCGCTATGATATCCCCTCGACATCATCACAATGTTCAGGGTCTCAGCGAGAGAACTCTCTGTATGATGAAGCGGAGGTAGCTGATCAGGATTCTGATCCTGAAGCCGCTCTCAACCTTGATACTCCTGATGGGGACGCCATAGTGAATGATCTTATTGCGTCCATCAATGAAATGTTGGATATTTCTCCCTCAGCTCCTCCAGTGGAGGAGTCAGCCTCTCAGCAGGAGAAATTCCGTTTCAGGTTTCCCAAGCGTACAAAGAGTATGTTTCTGGACCACTCTGACTTCAGAGAGGCAGTCCAGAAACACCGAGCTTGTCCAGATAAGCGTTTTTCCAAGCGCCTTAAGGATACACGTTACCCTTTCCCCCCTGACGTGGTCAAGGGCTGGACTCAGTGTCCCAAGGTGGATCCTCCAATCTCCAGACTTGCGGCTAGATCCATAGTTGCAGTGGAAGATGGAGCTTCACTCAAGGATGCCACTGACAGACAGATGGAGCTCTGGTTGAAATCCATCTATGAAGCTATCGGCGCGTCTTTTGCTCCAGCATTCGCAGCCGTATGGGCACTCCAAGCTATCTCAGCTGGTCAGGCGCAAATTGACGCACTCACACGTACGTCTGCGCCGCAGGTGGCGTCCATAACCTCTCAAACGTCGGCATTTGCGTCCTACGCTATTAATGCTGTCCTGGACTCTGCGAGCCGTACGGCGGTTGCAGCCGACAATTCGGTGGCAATACGCAGGGCCTTGTGGCTGCGGGAATGGAAGGCAGATTCGGCTTCCAAAAAGTGCTTAACTGGATTGCCATTTTCTGGCGACCGTTTGTTTGGTGAGAGATTGGATGAAATCATCAAACAATCCAAGGGAAAGGAAACATCCTTACCCCAGGCCAAACCAAAAACACCCCAACAGAGGAGGGGACAGTCGAGGTTTCGGTCCTTTCGGGGTGCGGGCAGGTCCCAATTCTCCTCGTCCAAAAGGCCGCAGAAGGATCAGAGGAACTCCGACGCATGGCGGTCTAAATCACGCCCTAAAAAGACCGCCGGAGGTGCCGCTACTAAGGCGGCTTCCTCATGACTTACGGCCTCCTCACACCGCATCCTCGGTCGGTGGCAGGCTCTCCCGCTTTTGCGACACCTGGCTGCCACAAGTAAAAGACCGTTGGGTGAGAGACATTTTGTCTCACGGTTACAGGATAGAGTTCAGCTCTCGTCCTCCGACTCGATTCTTCAGAACATCTCCGCCTCCCGAGCGAGCCAAGGCTCTTCTGCAGGCGGTGGGCATTCTGAAGGCAGAAGGAGTGGTGGTCCCGGTTCCTCTTCAGCAACAGGGTCACGGTTTCTACTCCAACCTGTTTGTGGTTCCAAAGAAGGACGGGTCCTTCCGTCCTGGTTTGGACCTAAAACTGCTCAACAAACACGTAAGGACCAGGCGGTTCCGGATGGAATCCCTCCGCTCCGTCATCGCCTCAATGTCCCAAGGAGATTTCCTAGCATCGATCGATATCAAGGATGCTTATCTCCACGTACCAATTGCTCCAGAGCATCAGCGCTTCTTGCGCTTCGCCATAGGAGACGAACACCTTCAGTTCGCGGCACTGCCGTTCGGCCTGGCGACAGCCCCAAGGGTTTTCACCAAGGTCATGGCTACAGTAGTTGCGGTCCTCCACTCTCAGGGTCACTCAGTGATACCTTACTTAGACGATCTGCTGGTCAAGGCACCCTCTCAAGAGGCATGCCAACACAGCATCAACGTTACTCTGGAGATTCTCCAGAGTTTCGGGTGGATCATCAATTTTCCAAAGTCAAATCTGACACCGGTCCAATCGCTGATATATCTTGGCATGGAGTTTCATACTCTTCCAGCGATAGTGAAGCTTCCGCTGGACAAACAGCGTTCACTACAGACAGGGGTGCAATCTCTCCTTCAAGGTCGGTCACACCCCTTGAGGCGCCTCATGCACTTCCTGGGGAAGATGGTGGCAGCAATGGAAGCAGTCCCTTTCGCGCAGTTTCACCTGCGTCCACTTCAATGGGACATCCTACGCAAGTGGGACAGGATGCCGACGTCCCTAGACAGGAACATCTCCCCCTCTCAGGCAACCAAAGCTTCCCTTCGGTGGTGGCTTCTTCCCACCTCATTATCGAAGGGGAAATCCTTCCTACCCCCATCCTGGGCGGTGGTCACGACGGACGCGAGTCTGTCAGGGTGGGGAGCAGTTTTTCTCCACCACAGGGCTCAGGGTACGTGGACTCGGCAACAGTCCTCACTTCAGATCAATGTTCTGGAGATCAGGGCAGTGTATCTTGCCCTAAAAGCGTTCCAGCAGTGGCTGGAAGGCAAGCAGATCCGAATTCAGTCGGACAACTCCACAGCGGTGGCTTACATCAACCACCAAGGTGGGACACGCAGTCGGCAAGCCTTCCAGGAAGTCCGGCGGATTCTGCTGTGGGTGGAAGCCACATCATCCACCATATCCGCAGTTCACATCCCGGGCGTAGAAAACTGGGAAGCAGACTTTCTCAGTCGCCAGGGCATGGACGCAGGGGAATGGTCCCTTCACCCGGACGTGTTTCAGGAGATCTGTTGCCGCTGGGGGATGCCGGACGTCGACCTAATGGCGTCACGGCACAACAACAAGGTCCCAACATTCATGGCTCGATCTCAAGATCACAGAGCTCTGGCGGCAGACGCCTTAGTTCAGGATTGGTCGCAGTTTCGGCTTCCTTATGTGTTTCCTCCTCTGGCACTGTTGCCCAGAGTGTTACGCAAGATCAGGGCCGACTGCCGCCACGTCATCCTCGTCACTCCAGACTGGCCGAGGAGGTCGTGGTACCCGGATCTGTGGCATCTCACGGTCGGCGAACCGTGGGCACTGCCAGACCGACCAGATTTGCTGTCTCAAGGGCCGTTTTTCCATCTGAATTCTGCGGCCCTCAACCTGACTGTGTGGCCATTGAGTCCTGGATCCTAGCGTCTTCAGGATTATCTCAAGAGGTCATTGCCACTATGAGACAGGCTAGGAAACCAACGTCCGCCAAGATCTACCACAGGACGTGGAAAATATTCCTGTCGTGGTGCTCTGCTCAGGGATTTTCTCCCTGGCCATTTGCCTTGCCCACTTTTCATCTCAATCAGGACATCTCCTTACCCTCGTTTTGTCCTCATCCAGTTCACCAATGTGAAAAGGATTTGCACTTGTTAGATCTGGTGAGAGCACTCAGACTCTACATTTCTCGTACGGCGCCCCTGCGCCGCTCGGATGCACTCTTTGTCCTTGTCGCTGGCCAGCGTAAAGGGACACAAGCTTCCAAGTCAACCCTGGCTCGGTGGATCAAGGAACCAATTCTCGAAGCTTACCGTTCCTCGGGGCTTCCGGTTCCCTCAGGACTGAAGGCCCATTCTACCAGGGCCGTGGGAGCGTCCTGGGCCTTGCGACACCAGGCTACGGCTCAGCAGGTGTGTCAGGCAGCTACCTGGTCGAGCCTGCACACTTTCACGAAACACTATCAGGTGCATACCTATGCTTCGGCAGATGCCAGCCTAGGTAGGCGAGTCCTTCAGGCGGCAGTTGCCCACCTGTAGGACGGAGCCGTTACGGCTCTATTATGAGGTATTATTTACCCACCCAGGGACTGCTTTTGGACGTCCCAATTGTCTGGGTCTCCCAATAAGGAGCGACAAAGAAGAGGGGAATTTTGTTTACTTACCGTAAATTCCTTTTCTTCTAGCTCCAATTGGGAGACCCAGCACCCGCCCCTGTTTTTTGTATACACATGTTGTTCATGTTAAATGGTTTCAGTTCTCCGATATTCCTTCGGATTGAATTTACTTTAAACCAGTTTATAATTTTTTCCTCCTTCGGGCTTTTGCACCAAAACTGATGAGCCCGTGGCAGCACGGGGGGTGTATAGGCTGAAGGGGAGGGGCTTTACACTTTTAGTGTAATACTTTGTGTGGCCTCCGGAGGCATAGCTATACACCCCAATTGTCTGGGTCTCCCAATTGGAGCTAGAAGAAAAGGAATTTACGGTAAGTAAACAAAATTCCCTTCTTTCATGGCATTATCTCAGATGGGCTAAATAGTCATAGGACTGGTCATTATAGATGCGGCAATACCAAGGATTGGATTTTATTTTATTTATTTACTGTATATTTTGTATATACCGGAACACTTGGTTTTGTTTTTTTCGTGCAATATTTCCCCACATGGGGACTTGAACATGTGTAGATACAGTGCATTACCTAGCCCGTCCGTGTTTATAGTGACAGCCTCTGGTGGGATCTGACAGGTTGAGGTATATGGCAGACATGGAGGCTATTGTTAGGGATTTTTGTTGCAATAATAACCATTGGCACATTTTGATTACACTGTAGGGGTGCTAATGGGTTCATTGAGGGGGTGATATTATTCGGCCAATCTCCTCACGTGCTGCTGTTACTATCTGAGGGGGTGAAAGTGCTGGATCCCATCACTCGCAGCCAGAGCTCAGCTGTGTCTAATAGCCAACTCCTATTGTGAATAGCATGGGCACAACTCTTGTGCCCATTCCATCATTGGAACGTAACTGTTTTACTGGCTTGTGGTAAGCTTCTTCTACAGCTATTACAGCTATGTCCATATAAGAGTATAGGTTAGGCCAGAGTCACACTTGCGAGTGCCTCGCGTGAGTCTCTCATTGAATCATCCGGCACAGACTCGCACTCTCCTGACAGGAGCGGGTTGGTTGCATGTATGTCTATGCAGCTGAGATGCTCCTGTCCGGAGAGTGAGAATCCATGCCGGGAGATTCAATGAGAGACTCGCGCGAGTTACACGCAAGTGTGACTCTGGCCTTACAGTTAAGGTTTTCCCATAAATTACGATAACGTTTTACCTCTAGTTCTGGGGAGCCTAATGACTATGAAAATGTACAAGAGATGCCTGCACCATCCGTACTTAAAGGGTTATTCACATCTTTAGAAGTTACCTGTCCATAGCATAGGGGATAATGTGCTGATTAATGGGGGCCTGACCGCTGGGTAGAGCCCTGTCTGGAGCACAAATCACGCTTACGCCCCACCCTTATGGGATTGCCGGAAAAGCCGAGTACTGTACCACCGATGTCCTATTGAGAATTAATAGAGGACTGGTGCACATATCTGGCCACCATTCTATTCAGATGGGACATCTCACATTTTTGGGTACTATATTGTGTGCATTTGCTTTCCACAGGTAATGTTCAGTATGCAGCACACAGTTTCATATAGCGTTGTGAAGGTGGAGTTTATTGACCGTAGTTGTAAGGTTTATTGACCATATATTATTGGTGTGAGGAATCTTTTAGTATCTGTGCTCTGAGTGAAGTTACTTCTTACATTGCTCCTTTCTCCACACAGCTCCAGCAGCTATTAACAGACCTTCCCCATGATATGCTTGATGACAGCCTCTGCTCATCTTCAGAGCCAAACTTCAGTGACTGTAGTGACCATGAGCTTTCTGAACAGTAAGTTACATCTTTTTTGTTTCATACGGTCTTATTTTCACTGTTGCTTTCTGACCAGTTACATTTACTATTTCAAGGCATCCACACTGGAATCCAGACAATCACTGGGACAATGATGGAGAAAGATCTGATCATCAAAATGTAGGTACCACCAATACTTTTGTTTTCCCACCCTACAGATATCTTGTTCTTATGGATTTTGTGTTCTTGCTTAGCAGCATCAAAATGGTTATAGTGACAGAACTAATTCTGCTCCGTATGTGGGCCTGCAAAGTGGACCTCCTAGAAGCCAAGATGTGGAAGAAATAATGTCCAGTGGGTGGAGAGCTCTTGGCAGAGGCAAAGATGAAACTGTCACACCTAAAAATTACATCTACACCAAAGAATCAGCGGATGATGAATCCAATGTAGGAACCTTTCACAGTGACAATCATTATGATGGACCTGACCATTGTTCAACAAGTGAGTTGTATCATCTTCCAGAGGACTTTCAGCCATATACCAATAATGCACATCAGGTGGATGAAGGCTTGCCACAGGATAAGCATGAGCAGTTTCAGGTGAGTCCTTTAAAGTCGTCATGTCTCTGTGAGGGTGACACTGGTGGAAAATAAAGAGCTCAGTCATTTGCTGATTTTCCAGCTAGAACAGCACCCAAACCCTTTTGCTACTTGTCTGTATCATTGCTCT
The DNA here is from genome assembly GCF_048569485.1 of Anomaloglossus baeobatrachus. Lineage (NCBI taxonomy): Eukaryota > Metazoa > Chordata > Amphibia > Anura > Aromobatidae > Anomaloglossus > Anomaloglossus baeobatrachus. Next base: position 501,971,053 of record NC_134356.1, on the reverse strand, counting down.
AGCACATTTCAGAACTAGCAAGTACTAATGATGCACTGTGTGGCCATTTCTAGGAACCTCATATATTCTTGTGACATGCTCATGCATGTGGGTGGCAATCTTCCTTTTAGTTTGAGGGAGTTCTGAAACACTAACCTTTCTCACTAAGTCGCATAAAACAAAGTGTTTTTTTTCTTTATATTGCAATCATATTATATAGCACTGTGTACTTACAAAATTGCTCATTTTACCTTTCTACCCAGTTAATTCTCTTTTCTCTGCTCTTTGTAGAAACAGGATGTTTTTTTTCCATGCATAAGTTATCCCCATTATCTACTCCTGACCCAACTACTTCTTTTTCCCTCTGCCAGGGACTTTTGTAGTGATGACTAGTAAAAAAAGACATCCTGTCTCTAAATAGAGCTTAGAAGGATTCAGCCAGTCTCTTTTTAATAATGTAATGTCATAGACCTAGTAGAAAGGAGAAGGATTAACTGGGTAGAGTGGCAAAATGAGTAATTGTAAGTACACAATGCTTTATAATAGGATGCCTGCAATATATTAGGAGGATACAAATTTTGATGGGATTGCTTTTTCAACTGGTTGTGTGAGCAATATTAACATCTGAGACACTGTAACTTCCAGTAACCCTACCAATTTAGAAACTGACAGAAAATGCTTCTGGCAATCGCAATAGTAGTTTTTATGGATCTGGATTTTGGGTCTGGGTTGTAGGAACGAGCAGAAGAGCCGGGTGGGACTGGTTGTTCCATAACCCCCTGTCCAGGTTTTACAGCTAATGCAGAAGGTCTATGCAGACAGGTGGATGACCTGTTGTGTTGGGTAGTCCTGATCATAGTCAGACTAAACCCTGTGTTATCTGTACAGCTGAGCTAAATTGCTGTATGAAATATTTTCTGTTTCTTTATGCTGCAAGGCTGTACATTTTGTTTATGGTGAAGATATATGATCTTTTAATTACTCTGCCAGTTTGAATAAAGATACCTCGAGCCTGTGTGAACGCTACCCTACGCCAAGGGGTTGATTCCCTACTGCTTGTTGCTTGTAGTAACCACTTGCAGTGCAGCACTCTATTCTAGAGCAGTTTTAGAGGCTAAATCACATTGCACAAGCATCATTTTATAGAGCAGATATAGTTACGTTGGATAGGGTTCAGTGTAACTTATACTTTACTCATTGAAATACGTGCTCATTCTTGGCTTTGTGTTGACTGACAGCTAACTGTGCATGGAAGGCTGTCAATCACACGCTGGGACAACCTCTTTGACTCCTAAGCAGAGAATGACCAGAGATGTAACTACATAAAGCTAGAGCCTCATTCAGACATCCGTTTTTCATGTACATGTTCTATCTGTTATTCACAAATAGAACTTGTACCCATAATTGTCTTTGTTGCTATTCACATGTGTGGGTTTTTTTCAGACAGTGTGACTCCAAATAAAAATTTGCTCTCATTGGACTCGCGGATAACCATTGTCTATACAAGGCTATGGGTCCGTGAAAATCACAGAATGCATGCAATTTTATTTATTTTTGCATACCGGAAAAATCACTGATTCCTGAATGAGGCCTTACACTGAACCCTACTGTATATATCAATGTGTTCAGTTTATCCTGCTGTACAGAATTTGCAAGCGGCCAAATTATCTTCAAGAAATCAAAGCCAAGCACAGATTCATTAGTGAGGGCAGCAGCTTTTTCTATTACTTAAAGGGGTTGTTCGGTGTTCTGATAAGTATGTCGTCGCTCTGAGATTGCAGACTACTGAATCCTGACAGCTTGCAGTATGCGCGCTGTTAAGATTCACCAATATAATCGGTGAGCGTAGGCAATCTTATGACCCCAAGTATGTGATTTGTATATTTTCGGCACATTATGGCTATTCGTGCCTGGTTTCTCTCAATACAAGTGACTTGAGGGAGGCTTGGTACATCTAATTAGCAAACAGCTCTCTTTCACTGGCAATACCACGACTCATGACAGTGTGCACACCACATGCTGTCAGGATTCAGAAGCATGGTGTCATGGAGAGTGACTGCAGATTCTTATAAGACCGTCCAACTCCTTTAATATTTATAAGTGAGGCCTAATGGTCTAATAAGTAGTATCTTGCTTACACTTTAGACAGATGTCCAGTTATTACATCTGGCTATAAATGCTGTGTATATAGCAGTGCAATCTTTGTCATGGATATTGGTGGACAGAACCCAATGATTGCACTGATCTTCCCGCCAATAAGTATGAGTTGTCAGGAGATATTTCCTTTAGAAACTCAGCAGCATTTCTTATAGCCCATGACGGCCAACTTTAGAAGACTCCATACAAATGTAATGTCGCTGCTAAGAAATAAAATTACACATATAATATAGTATAATAGTATATATATAATATAGTATAATTTTTTTTTTTAATTCTATAAATCACTTTCATCACAATTGTTACATTTTCTTTTCATAATGTGTCATAAGTCATTCTACAGAGTCATATTCTGAGTACAGAAAAAACAGTATGACCCAGAGAACAAGTCTGTGTACATACAATAATAGCCCGTTCACACCGTGGCCATTTCACAGAGAAATCCCAAGAGAAAGACACAAAATGAGCATATACAGTATAATAAATAAGGTTATATTCTGTAGTGCTACTAGTAAGAAAAAAAGTGTCTGCAGATATCCCTCAAAAATTGAAAATCTGTGACTTAAAGGGGTATTCCCATCTCAAAGATCCTATTCATAGTAGTAGTGGTAGTACAAGTACCTCCAATTAGAAATGTATAGTTCTTTTGATTCACGATGTTGCTTATCTCATGTTCAGGGCATTACAGGTCGTAACCATGGATATCTATCACTATATGTGTGGTCGTAACCATGGATACCTAAGGTCCTGCAATGCCTTGAACATGAGGTAAGTGACATTGTGAATCAGGAGAACTATACTACATTTCTAATTGGAGGTATTTGCTATTGTATTAATAATAATATTACATCTACTATATATTAGGATAGGATCTTGGAGATGGGAATACCCCTTTAAGTATCTTGTATTTATGACAGTGCTAAATTGTTTTAATATTTTAATGAAATTCCAAACATTAGCTTGTATTTAGTATTTTTTTTTTTTTGCATTTCTATAGATGTTCCCTGCTTCAGAAGGAAATGGCCCTCACACGTCAGAGACCATTCAGGTTAAATACAATCCATACCAAGTGAATGTGACTCGGAAAGATGCCACCAACCAGGAGCCTGGAAGGAGAGATGACAAGTATGGGGATCTCCAGAGAGAGTTCCTGGATACTGGAGAATGTAAGACTTCGAGCTCTCTAGTAAAGATCCCTCTGTATTTCCGGACAGTGAGAATGGCATCTTATATCATTTTAGGTACATCAAATAATATGCAATTTGTGCAATTACAAGTTCTTTACAAAGCAAGAGGGAGACAACTAGAAGAATTAAGTGCGAAGTTGGAAGAAAGTGAGCGACAACTGAGATACCTCAATCATCAGCTCTCCATAGTGAAAGGTGACATACGCTAATAATATCTTGGGGATGGGAAAAGTTATAGCAAAGTTTACATTTAATCTATTTTTTATTGCTGTTTTAAATGCTTCTTTCAATTTTGTAATGTTAAGATGAAAAGGACGGAATGGCAATGAGTCTTCAAGAATGCCAGAGTTTGCTTCAGAATACGAAAGAAGTAGAGCTTCAGTTACTAGGCAAGATTGCTGCTCTGGAGAAGACTGTTAGTGGTTTGACCACAAATGATGAGCAGGTAAGAAGCACTAAGGCTCTGTCCACTTCTTATCTGAGCTGAGAAGTAAATTCTATGATGGGACTGTTTTGGCCAATTTATTTACATGTGCTCTATTAGGGCATAATATGTAAGAGGAGTATACGAAGAGTATGCTATGATAATGGGTCAATGAAGACCTGAAGTGCATAAGAGAGTGTCTGTCAGATTTTATACTGGCATATAAAAAGCCTTTCTAATTTTTATAACATATGCATGCTTGGTTCCTTTTTTTTCTACTCCACGGAGTTGCTCTCCCTCTGGGGAAATTGCTGTCTATGCATTAGAGATGAAAAGCTAGGCTCGGTAAGTTCTGTTTCCTGAAGAACATATTAGTAATTTTTATTTCCATAATTATCTTAGATGCACCTTTTTAATCAGGGGCAAGTTTAAATACCATATTCTGGTATCCAAATGTAACTCCTGGACGGAATGATCGGCAGAGAGCGTAACTCTGTGGACCTTCTCTAAAGGGGCTGTGGTTTTGTTTTGTATTTCTTTGTCGCTCCATTGGGAGACCCAGACAATTGGGTGTATAGCTTCTGCCTCTGGAGGCCACACAAAGTATTACACTTTAAAAAGTGTAACCCCTTCCCTCTGCCTATACACCCTCCCGTGGACCACGGGCTCCTCAGTTTTATGCTTTGTGTGGAAGGAGGCACACATCCACTCATGAATTCTCAGACTTATTTATGTCGGTTGGAAGAAAAGAGGACCCCCACGGGGTCCCCGGCATGTTCCCTTCTCACCCCACTATGTCGGCGGTGTTGTTGAGGTACCCATTGCGGGTACAGAGGCTGGAGCCACATGCCGTCTCCTTCACCATCCCTTAGCGGCTCTGGGAGAAGTGGGATCCTGAGCGGTCTTCCATTTGCTGGGACCGTGCTCCATCCGCAGCCCCTGAGGGAACCTGCCGGACCGGAGCCTCTTCAACCCCAGGGACCGGGCCCTGCAACTTAAAGGTACTCTGTATCCCTGTCGGGGATCATACAGAGAGCGCACCTTCTTCCCGGGAGCCGCGGTAGTTTTAAAACTGAGGAGGCCGGTGGACTTCCGCGCCGACCGTGCCTGCTTGTCGGGCGCGGCCTCAAATTTAGTCCCCGGCTTCACCGCAGCCTAGTCGCAAAAATCCCGCCCCCGGGCCTGCCTGTCAGGGGTAAGGGCGGGTTCTCCGGCATGACGTCGGATGTGAGGGCTGGAGCATCCTGCATGTCTTCCTCCCCCCTCACTGACCACTGTGGGGACCCCAGATTCCCGCTCTTGGCTGGCGCCGCCCTCGGCTCCACTCCTCCCCTGAGAGCTTCGGCGGCCATTTTCTGGCATTCTGCCGGTGGATGCTTCTCAGTGAACAGCTCAGCAGCTCCGGGGGATCCAAGGCAGGGAATCTGGAGGACACACTCCGCTCGTTAGCGGTCGGTAAGCCACACCGGTCACCCGGTGCTGGCCCCCCTGGGGTGCCGGTATTGATACATATATATATCTATTGTATAAATATATATATATATATCTGTTCGGTCAGTCCGTATACCTTGGTCCCTATATACCCTCAGTTGGTCACTCTCCTAGGAGACAACAGCATGTCGTCCACAAGGAGCAAAACTGCTAAGGCACAGGTTTTTCTTTGTCGCTCCATTGGGAGACCCAGACAATTGGGGTGTATAGCTTCTGCCTCCGGAGGCCACACAAAGTATTACACTTTAAAAAGTGTAACCCCTCCCCTCTGCCTATACACCCCCCCCGTGCATCACGGGCTCCTCAGTTTTATGCTTTGTGTTGAAGGAGGCACACATGCACTCATGCTCCCATCTTAGTCAGCAGCAGCTGCTGATTATATCGGATGGAAGAAAAGAGGGCCCTAACAGGGCCCCCGGCATGCTCCCTTCTCACCCCACTAAGTCGGCGGTGTTGTTAAGGTTGAGGTACCCATTGAGGGTACACAGGCCGGAGCCACATGCCGTTTTCCTTCCCCATCCCTTAGGGGCTCTGGGAGAAGTGGGATCCTATCCGGTCATCCAGGCACTGGGACCGGGCTCCCTCCGCAGCCCCTGTGGGATTCTGACGGACAGGAGACTGAGTATCATCAGGGACAGGGCCCTGCATCTACAGGTACTCTGTGTCCCCTTGGGGACGGTGCATGGAGCACCTTGATCTCAGACGCTGCAGCGACTGCGGTGTTGGTATGAGACCGGGACTACCGCGCCTACTGCGCCGACCGCGCCTGCTTGCCGGCCGCGGTTTTAACTTTAGTCCCCGGCTTTTGCGGCCTAGCGCCTTAAACTCCCGCCCCCGGGCCTGCCAGTCAGGGGGAAGGGCGGGACTGTCGGTCTGACGCCGACAGTGAGGGCTGGAGCACACTGGGCTGTCCTCCGCCCCCCTCACTAATCACTCTAGGGCACCAGATTCCCGCGCAGGTACTCTGTGTCCCCTTGGGGATGGTGCATGGAGCACCTTGGCCTCAGACGCTGCAGCGACTGCGGTGTTAGTATGAGACCGGGACTACCGCGCCGACCGCGCCTGCTTGCCGGCCGCGGTTTTAACTTTAGTCCCCGGCTTTTGCGGCCTAGTGCCTTAAAACTCCCGCCCCCGGGCCTGCCAGTCAGGGGGAAGGGCGGGACGGTCGGTCTGACGCCGACAGTGAGGGCTGGAGCACACTTGGCTGTCCTCCGCCCCCCTCACTATTCACTCTGGGGCACCAGATTCCCGCACTTTTGTAGTTACGCCCACGGCTCCCTCCTCCCCTGTGAACGCCGACAGCCATGTTTTAAGCACATTCTGCCGGTGGAGGACTGGGAGACCCGAGGCAGGGAATCTGGTGGCCACACACTGCTTGAGCGGTCGGTAAGCCAGGTGGCTTCTTCCCACCGGTGCTGGGCCCCTTAGAGTGCTGAACTGTATATATATATATTATATTTGTATACATTTTCTCGGTTCGGCTGTACTGTTAGCTTGTGGCTATATATCCCTCAGTGATCACTCTCCTGGGAGACTACAGCATGTCGTTCACAAGGAGCAAGGGTGCCAAGACACAGGGTTATTTTGCAACCTGTACCTCTTGTGCGGCTATGCTACCTGCAGGTTCCACCTACCCTCACTGTGAGCAATGCTCGGGCCATGTGGCACTCGCTCAGCCGGAGCCTGGGGCACTGGTGGGACCCTCGGCCCAGGTAGAAGCGCCGGCTTCCCCTGTCCAGGCGGCAGGGACAGAGTTTGCAGCTTTTGCTGAGAAACTCTCCGAGTCACTTTCACAATCCATGGCTCAGTCTATGGACAAATGGTCTGCTAAGATACTAGAAGCTTTGCAGCCCAGACCGGCCCTTACACAGGCCCCGGGCACTGCAGGATCGCCCCCAGGCCCCTCTCGGTCTGCGACGAAGCGTGCTCCTGGGGTGGCCTCTAGTTATTACGTGGAGGACTCCGGCACGGACCGCAGTCCCAGACCGGCTAAGCGGGCTCGCTTAGAATCTTCCCCGACTTCATCACGCTGTTCGGGGTCTCAGCTTGAGGACTCTCTAGAGGATGAGGCGGAGGTCGCAGCCCAGGACTCTGACCCTGACGTTGCTCTCAATCTTGATACACCTGAAGGGGACGCCATAGTAAATGACCTTATAGCGTCCATCAACCAGGTGCTAGATCTTTCTCCCCCAACTCTACCTATAGAGGAGTCGGCAGCACAGCAGGAGAAGCACCAATTTAGGTTTCCCAAACGTACTCGGAGTGTTTTCTTCGATCACTCGAACTTCAGAGATGCTGTCCAGAAGCACAGGGCTTTCCCGGACAAGCGCTTTACTAAACGCCTTAATGACACACGTTACCCCTTCCCCTCTGACGTAGTTAAGGGTTGGGCTCAGTGTCCCAAGGTGGATCCTCCAGTCTCTAGACTGGCGGCTAGATCCGTAGTAGCAGTGGCTGACTGTTCAACGCTCAAGGATGCCACGGACAGGCAGATAGAGCTCCTAATGAAATCCATCTATGAAGCCATAGGCGCGTCCTTTGCCCCAGCCTTTGCAGCAGTGTGGGCACTCCAGGCTATTTCAGCTTGTCTGTCTGAGATTAATGCGGTCACCCGTACCTCTGCTCCGCAAGTAGCGTCTTTGACGTCTCAGGCGTCGGTATTTTCATCCTACGCCATGAATGCTGTCCTGGACTCGGCTAGCCGTACAGCGGTAGCATCCGCCAATTCGGTGGCAGTCCGCAGGGCCATGTGGCTACGCGAATGGAAGGCAGACTCTGCTTCCAAGAAGTTCTTGACCGGTTTGCCCTTTTCTGGCGACCGATTGTTTGGCGAACAATTGGATGAAATTATTAAGCAATCCAAGGGAAAGGACTCGTCCTTACCCCAGCCCAAACCAAAGAGACCTCAGCAACGAAAAATTCAAGCGAGGTTTCGGTCCTTTCGGCCCTCAGCCAGGTCCCAATCCTCATCGTCCAACAGGCCACAGAAGAGCCAGAGAAACTCTTCTGCATGGCGGTCTAAGTCACGTCCTCCAAAGACCGCCGGAGGCACCGTCTCCAAGGCGGCCTCCTCATGACTTTCGGCCTCCCCAAACCGCATCCTCGGTCGGTGGCAGGCTCTCCCGCTTTTGCGACGACTGGTGGCCACATGTCCAAGACCGATGGGTGAGGGACATTCTGTCTCACGGTTACAGGATAGAGTTCAGCTCTCGTCCTCCGACTCGTTTTTTCAGAACATCTCCGCCCCCCCGAGCGAGCCAAGGTCATGGCATCCGTGGTGGCGGTCCTACACTCTCAGGGCCACTCGGTGATCCCTTACTTAGACGAACAGCGTTCGCTGCAAACAGGGGTACAATCTCTCCTTCGGGCCCAGTCACACCCCTTGAGGCGCCTCATGCACTTCCTGGGGAAGATGGTGGCAGCAATGGAGGCAGTTCCCTTTGCGCAGTTTCATCTGCGTCCACTCCAATGGGACATTCTCCGCAAATGGGACAAGAGGTCGACGTCCTTAGACAGGAACGTCTCTCTTTCTCTGGCAGCCAAGACCTCTCTTCAGTGGTGGCTTCTTCCCACTTCCCTGTCGAAGGGAAAATCTTTCCTGCCCCCATCCTGGGCTGTGGTCACGACGGACGCGAGTCTGTCAGGGTGGGGAGCGGTTTTTCTCCACCACAAGGCTCAGGGAACCTGGTCTCCGACAGAGTCCTCCCTTCAGATCAATGTTCTGGAGATAAGAGCAGTGTATCTAGCCCTAAAAGCGTTCCATCGGTGGCTGGAGGGCAGGCAGATCCGCATACAGTCGGACAACGCCACGGCGGTCGCGTACATCAACCACCAGGGCGGCACTCGCAGTCGTCAAGCCTTCCAAGAAGTTCGGCGGATTCTGCTGTGGGCGGAGGCCACAGCCTCCACCATCTCCGCGGTTCACATCCCAGGCGTAGAAAACTGGGAAGCAGACTTTCTCAGTCGCCAGGGCAGGGACGCAGGGGAATGGTCTCTTCACCCGGACGTGTTTCAAGAGATCTGTTGCCGCTGGGGAACGCCGGACGTCGATCTCATGGCGTCTCGGCACAACAACAAAGTCCCGGCATTCATGGCACGGTCTCAGGATCACAGAGCTCTGGCGGCGGACGCCTTAGTTCAGGATTGGTCGCAGTTTCGACTGCCTTATGTATTCCCTCCTCTGGCAATGCTGCCCAGAGTGTTGCGCAAGATCAGGTCCGACTGCCGCCGCGCCATCCTCGTCGCTCCAGACTGGCCGAGGAGGTCGTGGTACCCGGACCTGTGGCACCTCACGGTGGGTCAACCGTGGGCGCTCCCAGACCGACCAGACTTGCTGTCGCAAGGGCCATTTTTCCATCTGAATTCTGCGGCCCTCAACCTGACTGTGTGGCCATTGAGTCCTGGCTCCTAGCGTCCTCAGGGTTATCTCAAGAGGTCATTGCCACTATGAGACAGGCCAGGAAACCAACGTCAGCCAAGATCTATCACAGGGCTTGGAGGATCTTCTTAGCCTGGTGCTCTGATAAGGGGTTTACCCCCTGGCCGTTTGCCTTACCCACGTTTCTTTCCTTCCTTCAATCCGGAATGGACAAGGGTTTGTCTCTCGGCTCTCTCAAGGGACAAGTCTCGGCGCTCTCCGTGTTTTTTCAAAAGCGTCTAGCCAGGCTTCCGCAGGTCCGCACGTTCCTGCAGGGAGCTTGCCACATAGTTCCACCTTACAAGCGTCCGCTGGAACCCTGGGATCTCAACAGGGTTCTACGGGCTCTTCAGAAACCGCCTTTTGAGCCGCTGCGCGATGTCTCTCTATCACGTCTTTCGCAGAAGGTGGCATTTCTAGTGGCAGTCACATCACTCCGAAGAGTGTCTGAGCTAGCAGCGCTGTCATGCAAAGCCCCCTTCCTGGTATTTCACCAGGATAAGGTGGTTCTGCGTCCGGTCCCGGACTTTCTCCCCAAAGTGGTGTCCCCTTTTCATCTCAATCAGGATATCTCCTTACCTTCATTTTGCCCTCATCCAATTCACCAATGTGAAAAGGATTTGCATTTGTTAGATCTAGTGAGAGCACTCCGGATCTACGTGTCTCGCACGGCGCCACTGCGCCGTTCTGATGCGCTCTTTGTCCTTGTCGCTGGCCAGCGTAAGGGGTCGCAGGCTTCCAAGTCAACCTTGGCTCGGTGGATCAAGGAACCGATTTTTGAAGCCTACCGTTCTTCTGGGCTTCCGATTCCTTCAGGGCTGAAAGCCCATTCTACCAGAGCCGTGGGTGCGTCCTGGGCATTGCGGCACCGGGCGACGGCTCAGCAGGTGTGTCAGGCAGCTACCTGGTCTAGTCTGCACACTTTCACGAAACACTATCAGGTGCATACCTATGCTTCGGCGGATGCCAGTCTAGGTAGGCTAGTCCTTCAGGCGGCGGTTGCCCACCTGTAAGAGGAGGGCCGTTGTTGGCTCTTTTTATCAAAGTATTCTTTTACCCACCCAGGGACTGCTTTTGGACGTCCCAATTGTCTGGGTCTCCCAATTGAGCGACAAAGAAGGGAATTTTGTTTACTTACCGTAAATTCCTTTTCTTCTAGCTCCTATTGGGAGACCCAGCACCCGCCCCTGTTCCCTTCGGGCTGTTGTTCTTTTGTGTACACATGTTGTTCATGTTGAATTGTTCTTTTGGTTCATGGTTTTCAGTTCTCCGAACATCCTTCGGATTGAATTTACCTTAGACCAATTTCTAAGTTTCCTCCTTCCTGCTTTTGCACCAAAACTGAGGAGCCCGTGATGCACGGGGGGGTGTATAGGCAGAGGGGAGGGGTTACACTTTTTAAAGTGTAATACTTTGTGTGGCCTCCGGAGGCAGAAGCTATACACCCCAATTGTCTGGGTCTCCCAATAGGAGCTAGAAGAAAAGGAATTTACGGTACGTAAACAAAATTCCCTTCTTTTCGCGGCCTGTACCTCTTGTGGGGCTATGTTGCCTGCGGGATCCACGTACCCTCACTGTGAGCAGTGTTCGACTCCTGCCACGCTTGCTCAGCCGGAGCCTCGGGCACTGGTGGGCCCCTCGGCTCAGGTAGACCCCCCCTGCTCCCCCTGAACATGCAGGGACAGAGTCACAGGGGTTGGCCTCTTTTGCTGAGAAACTCTGTCCCTTTCTCAATCCATGGCACAGTCTTTGGACAAATGGTCTTCTAGGCTCCTGGAGGCATTGCAATCCAGACCGGACCCTTCACAGGCCCCGGTTCCGGTTTGCTTGTCTCCTCCAGGCCCCTCTCGGTCCGCGCCGCAGCGCGCTCCCAGGTTGGCCCCTAGGTCTCAGGTGGAGGACTCCTGCCCGGACCGCAGTCCCAGACCGGCAAAGCGGTCTCACTGGGACTCTTCCCCCTCTTCCTCACGCTGCTCGGAGGCCTGCGTTTCGCCATCGGGGACGAACACCTCCAGTTCGTCGCATTGCCCTTCGGCCTGGCGACAGCCCCACGGGTTTTCACCAAAGTCATGGCATCCGTCGTGGCGGTCCTACACTCTCAGGGCCACTCGGTGATCCCCTACTTGGACGATCTCCTAGTCAGGGCCCCTTCTTGGGTGGCGTGTCAACAAAGCCTTACCGTTGCTCTGGCGACTCGCCAGCAGTTCGGGTGGATCATCAACTTCCCGAAATCCAAGTTGACACCAACCCAATCACTGACTTACCTTGGGATGGAGTTTCACACACAGCCAGCGTTAGTCAAGCTACCGCGGGACAAACAGCTTTCTCTGCAGGCAGGGGTGCAATCACTTCTTCGGAGTCAATCACACCCCTTAAGGCGCCTCATGCACTTCCTGGGGAAGATGGTGGCAGCTATGGAGGCAGTGCCGTTTGCACAATTTCATCTACGGCCACTCCAATGGGATATTCTCCGCAAATGGGACAAGAGTGCGGCTTCCCTCGACAAGAACGTCTCTTTCCCTCGCGACCAAAACATCACTTCAGTGGTGGCTCCTACCCACATCTCTGTTGGGAGGAAGATCATTCCTACCCCCAACCTGGGCTGTGGTCACCACGGACGCGAGCCTGTCAGGTTGGGGAGCGGTTTTTCTCCACCACAGGGCTCAAGGAACCTGGACTCCGATAGAATCGTCCCTTCAGATCAATATTCTGCAGATAAGGGCAGTATATCTAGCCCTATTGGCTTTCCATCGGTGGCTGGAGGGCAGGCAGATCCGAATCCAGTCGGACAACGCCACTGCCGTCGCCTACATCAATCACCAAGGCGGCACTCGCAGTCGTCTGGCCTTCCAGGAAGTCCGGCGGATTCTGCAGTGGGTGGAAGACACAGGCTCCACCATCTCCGCAGTTCACATCCCGGGCGTAGAAAACTGGGAAGCAGATTTTCTCAGTCGTCAGGGCATGGACGCGGGGGAATGGTCTCTTCACCCAGACGTGTTTCGGGAGATCTGTCGCCGCTGGGGAACGCCGGACGTTGATCTCATGGCGTCACGGCACAACAACAAGGTCCCGGCCTTCATGGCACGGTCTCAGGATCACAGAGCTCTGGCGGCGGACGCGTTAGTGCAGGATTGGTCGCAGTTCCGACTGCCGTATGTGTTTCCCCCTCTGGCAATGCTGCCCAGAGTACTACGCAAGATCAGGTCCGACTGCCGTCGCGCCATTCTCGTCGCTCCAGACTGGCCGAGGCGGTCGTGGTATCCGGATCTGTGGCATCTCACGGTGGGTCAACCGTGGGCACTTCCAGACCGCCCAGACTTGCTGTCACAAGGTCCGTTTTTCCATCTGAATTCTGTGGTCCTCAACCTGACTGTGTGGCCATTGAGTCCTGGCTCCTAGCGTCTTCAGGGTTATCTCAGGATGTCATTGCCACCATGAGACAGGCCAGGAAGCCAACGTCCGCCAAGATCTATTATAGGTCTTGGCAAATCTTCCTATCCTGGTGCACTGCTAACGGTTTTTCTCCATGGCCGTTTGCCTTACCCACATTCCTTTCATTCCTTCAATCTGGAGTGGACAAGGGTTTGTCCCTCGGCTCTCTCAAGGGCCAAGTGTCGGCGCTCTCCATGTTTTTTCAAAAGCGTCTAGCCAGGCTTCCGCAGGTCCGCACGTTCCTGCAGGGGGTCTGCCACATAGTCCCACCTTACAAACGTCCGTTGGAACCTTGGGACCTTAACAGGGTCCTGACGGCTCTTCAAAAGCCGCCTTTTGAGCCACTGCGGGATGTCTCTCTCTCCCGTCTTTCACAGAAGGTGGCCTTCCTAGTGGCAGTCACGTCTCTTCGGAGAGTGTCTGAGCTTGCAGCGCTGTCATGCAAAGCTCCCTTCCTGGTTATTCACCAGGATAAGGTGGTTCTCCGTCCGGTCCCGGAATTTCTCCCTAAGGTGGTATCCCCTTTTCATCTAAATCAGGATATCTCCTTGCCTTCCTTTTGCCCTAATCCAATTCACCAGTGTGAAAAGGATTTGCACTCTTTGGATCTAGTGAGAGCACTCCGGTTCTACGTGTCTCGCACGGCGCCCCTGCGCCGTTCAGATGCGCTCTTTGTCCTTGTCGCTGGCCAGCGTAAGGGCTCTCAGGCCTCCAAGTCAACCTTGGCTCGGTGGATCAAGGAACCGATTCTCGAGGCCTACCGTTCTTCTGGGCTTCCACTTCCTTCAGGGTTGAAAGCCCATTCTACCAGAGCGGTAGGTGCGTCCTGGGCTTTGCGGCACCGGGCGACGGCTCAGCAGGTGTGTCAGGCAGCTACGTGGTCTAGTCTGCACACTTTCACGAAGCACTATCAAGTGCATACCTATGCGTCGGCTGACGCCAGTCTAGGTAGGCGAGTCCTTCAGGCGGCGGTTGCCCACCTGTAAGAGGGGGCCGTTTTTCGGCTCTTTCGATTGAGGTATTCTTTTACCCACCCAGGGACTGCTCTTGGACGTCCCAATTGTCTGGGTCTCCCAATGGAGCGACAAAGAAAAAGGGAATTTTGTTTACTTACCGTAAATTCCTTTTCTTCTAGCTCCTATTGGGAGACCCAGCACCCGCCCCTGTGCCCTTTGGGCTAGTTGTTCTTTTGTGTACACATGTTGTTCATGTTGAATTGTTCTTATGGTTCATGGTCTTCAGTTCTCCGAACATCCTTCGGATTGAATTTACCCTAGACCAATTTATAAGTTTTCTCCTTCCTGCTTTTGCACCAAAACTGAGGAGCCCGTGGTCCACGGGAGGGTGTATAGGCAGAGGGGAGGGGTTACACTTTTTAAAGTGTAATACTTTCTGTGGCCTCCAGAGGCAGAAGCTATACACCCAATTGTCTGGGTCTCCCAATAGGAGCTAGAAGAAAAGGAATTTACGGTAAGTAAACAAAATTTCCCTTTTTTCCCCACTCTCTCTTGCAGCAAATTTTTAATTCCTGTTATAACTGTTTTATTTGGACTCTGTTGCTTTTATTTTTTGGAGCTCTCAAGTAGAGAGGTTCGGGTTCGGAAACAGACTTTCAAGAAAACGAACTTCGGGTTCGTCATTTGAGTGAGTTGTGAGTGCAAACCACTGAAGCGAGGAGTGCTGTGCTTGGGTGTGAGTGGTGCTGAACGGCTCCCACTGGGGGTAAACTCACAATGATCAGATGTAATGTGAGCGCACACACACAAAAAAAAATTTGAAAAACTCTGCCACCCTCCCCTAGAAGTGTTCTGCTCATGGCTGGCTGCAGTTGAGACACAAACTGCCTAATTATTGACTTCCATTGAGGTTTGGAACAAGTCAGGGTCACAAACTAAACCTTTATCTAAGGTTTGACTGTGCCCTCTGAACTGAAATTCCAAAAGTTCATTCATCTCTACTCTCCAGTGTGAGGCTACATAGAATAGTGTGCAGCATTGTGTCTGTCATTGATCTGTTAATGTTTTTGAGTAAGGGTAAGGCCTTGTTGATTTCAGCCTTATTTTGTTGTTTGCCCTAGGAAAGTCTCCTGTGTGAAACTTTAAAGTGGTTGTCCACTACTAGGACAACCCCTTCTGATTCCACAGGTTTCCCCTAGGTAAAATAATAAAGCGTATACTTCCCACCCATATTGGTACCGTTCCAGCAGTGCCACGATTCGCGTTCTCGGGGCTCATGTAACATCACGCGAGGCCTGCATCCAATCACCACGTTCTTTTCTCTCCCTGCCTTCTGACCAAATTAGTTAATCAACAGGAAGTGAGGACTGCGGCTGCAGCTCACTTCCTTTTGATTGCTCATTTGGTCCGACATAAGCTGGTGCTGATTGGACGTGGAGCTCAAGTGACGTCACACAGTCACGTGATCCCCGGGAACACAAACCACGGCACTGCTGGAACGGTGCCAATATGGGGGTGGAGTATAGGCTTTATTTTACCTGGGGGATACATATGGAGTCAGAGGGGTTGTCCTAGTAGTGGACAACCCCTTTAATATATGAATGGAGTCTGACTACTAGTCAGTTGAGCAGAGCGCCCTGTTTCAGTACAGAATTGTAATGGCTTGTAAGACACGTCCTCCTTAACATTCCAAATTCTTTTAGGATGTGATATCTTAGAATTATTACTAGTGTTGTGGCGCTCGATAAAACCCCCCAAAACATAGTTAATTCCAACCTTAATGTGTTGAATTCTTCATTAATTTTCTGTAGTTAAGGAAGGAGCTGAAAGTTGCCAAACTTGCAATGGACAGTATGCAGCAACAGGTCATAGATCTGCGGCGTTCTGACTCCATCCACAGAGCTAGAGAACAACACGAGGCTGTTGTAACCATGCTGAAAAAGAAGAACGAGGAGCAATTGCTTTCCCTGCAGCAGAAGCTGGATGAGGTTAATGCCGCGTTTACCGAGCAGGTATGCCGCAAGTCATGTGTTCAATGACAACCATGCAGAATATTTGTATATTATGGAGACACACACCATGCTAATGTTATCCAGTGGTGCTTTATCTCTTGACTGAGGCCATGATAATGGGGCCATATTTCTGTAGTTATGTTTTGACTTCTGGAATTCTCCTATCTGTATTCTTCATGTTTTTGCATAATACTTATTTAACGAATAGAAAGAAATCTGTTTTCGCCTTGAGCAACAAGTAAAACTATCCGAGAGAAACCAAGAAGAAATCAAGATGGAGAAAACGGAAATTATAAACCGCCTGACGAGGAGCTTAGAAGAAAGTCAAAAGCAATGTGCTAATCTCTTGCATACAGGTAGGAATGGCCTATAATATTGGATTATGTACAAATTTATATTAGTTTGGCTTTTTTTGTGTAAAATGAATCAGTCAAAGGTGAGAACATGTATTGGAGATGTAGGTCTAATGGATCTTTGTTTCAGAGGACCTGAACTGAATAGCTGTTTTGTGCCTTCACCGATCCAAATAAAGCTATGTTTGAAAATGCATCTTGTTGTAGAACAGCCATTTATTTTATTATCAGCTGACAGTGCCAAAGAAATTGAGAGATTGTTGAATATCTAACTTTGATACCAATCACAATTTGATTCGTCTATAGACGGAACTTGTAGATTTCTGCTGCCCTGTGATTACAGCAGCTCTAACACTAATTGAAGCTATATGTGAGCTGGGGAGGTTGCAGGATTCATGACTGGTGAAACTGCTGCAGCTCCGCCATGTCTGAAGCACATGGACCAAAGCAACTTCCTACTGTAAGAGGCTTTGTATAGGTGCTGTTTTTAAGTACTCGAGAGCAGTGAGAGGCTAAAGGGTGCTTTACACGCTGCAATCTCGCTAACGATATATCGTCGGGGTCACTTCGTTAGTGACGCACATCCGGCGCCGTTAGCGACATCGCAGCGTGTGACACCAAGGAGCGACGATCAACGATCGCAAAATCGTTCAAAATCGATGATTGTTGACACGTTGCTCCTTTTCAAAATATCGCTGCTGCCACAGGTTCGATGTTCGTGGTTCCTGCGGCACCACACATCGCTATGTGACACACCGCAGGAATGACGAACATCTCCTTACCTGCGTCCACCAGCAATGCGGAAGGAAGGAGGTGGGCGGGTTATTTACGTCCCGCTCATCTCCGCCCCTCCGCTTCTATTGGGCGGCCGCTTAGTGACGCCGCAGTGACGTCGCTATGACGCCGAACGCACCTCCTCCTTGAAGGAGGGATTGTTCGGCGTTCACAGTGACATCGCTGAAAAGGTATGTGCGTGTGACGCTGCCGTAGCGATAATGTTCGCTACGGCAGTGATCACCAAATGTCACACGAACGACGGTGGCGGGTGCTATCGCGCACGACATCGCTAGCGATGTCGCAGCGTGTAAAGCACCCTTTACACTTTACCATGAAGGTACTTGTAACTGACGGCTAAATAATGCATCTTATTGAGAACTACATCTTACTATTAAGTGATTTAGTAGAATTTCTTGTTCACATTTTTTAGGCTCGATTCAGGAGAACACGAAGTTACAGATACAGCTTCAGCAACTGCAGTCTTCCAAATTATTGGGCGATGGTATGAACAAGGCTTTGCAGGTTAGTGTGTGTTTCTTAGAATTTTTTTTTTCTTTGTCGCTCCATTGGGAGACCCAGACAATTGGGTGTATAGCTTCTGCCTCCGGAGGCCACACAAAGTATTACACTTTTAAAAAAGTGTAACCCCTCCCCTCTGCCTATACACCCTCCCGTGGACCACGGGCTCCTCAGTTTTATGCTTTGTGTGGAAGGAGGCACACATCCACTCATGCATTCTCATACTTGGTTATGTCGGATGGAAGAAAAGAGGACCCCGATGGGGCCCCCGGCATGTTCCCTTCTCACCCCACTATGTCTGCGGTGTTGTTAAGGTTGAGGTACCCATTGCGGGTACGCAGGCTGGAGCCACATGACGTCTCCTTCACCATCCCTTATGCGGCTCTGGGAGAAGTGGGATCCTGAGCGGTCATCCATTTGCTGGGACCGTGCTCCATCCGCAGCTCCTGGTGGAACCTGCCGGACCGGAGCCTCTTCATCCTCGGGGACCGGGCCCTGCAACCTAAAGGTACTCTGTGTCCCCATGGGGGACTGTACAGGAGTGCACCTTCTTCCCAGAAGCCGCGGTAGTTGAAAAACTGAGGAGCCCGGCGGACTTCCGCGCCGACCATGCCTGCTCGTCGGGCGCGGCCTAGTCGCGAAAATCCCACCCCCGGGCCTGCCTGTCAGGGGTAAGGGCGGGATTACCGACATGACGTCGGATGTGAGGGCTGGAGCATCCTGCATGTCTCCCTCCCCCCTCACTGACCACTGTGGGGACCCCAGATTCCCGCTCTTTGCTGGCGCCGCCCTCGGCCCCACTCCTCTCCTGAGAGCTCCGGCGGCCATTTTCTGGCATTCTGCCGGTGGACGCTTCTCGGTGAACACAGCTCTGCAGCTCCGGGGGATCCACGACAGGGAATCTGGAGGACACACTCCGCTCGTTAGCGGTCGGTAAGCCACACCGGTCACCCGGTGCTGGTCCCCCCAGGGTGCCGGAATAGATATAGATGAATAGATATAGATATATAGATATATATAATTATAATAGATATCTATATATATATATATATATATATATATATATATATATATATATATATATATATATATATATATATATATATATATATATATATATATATATATATATATATATATATATATATATATATATTATAATATAAATATAATATAATATAAATATAATATAATATAATATAATATAATATAATATAATATAATATAATATAATATAATATCTGTTCGGTCAGGCTGTATACCCTTTTCCCATATACCCTCAGTGGTCACTCTCCTAGGAGACAACAGCATGTCGTCCACAAGGAGCAAAGCTACTAAGGCACAGGTGTTTTTCGCGGCCTGTACCTCTTGTGGGGCTATGTTGCCTGCGGGATCCACCTACCCTCACTGTGAGCAATGCTCGACTCCTGCCTCGCTTGCTCAGACGGAGCCTCGGGCACTGGTGGGCCCCTCGGCTCATGTAGACCCCCCTGCTCCCCCTGAGCAGGCTGCAGGGACAGAGTCACCGGTGTTGGCCTCTTTCGCTGAGAAACTCTGTCACTTTCTCAATCCATTGCACAGTCTATGGACAAGTGGTCTTCTAAGCTCCTTGAGGCATTGCAGTCCAGAGCGGACCCTTCACAGGCCCCGGCCCCTGTTAGCTTGCCTCCTCCAGGGCCCTCTCGGTCCGCGCCGCAGCGCGCTCCCAGGTTAGCCCCTAGGTCTCAGGCGGAGGACTCCTGCCCGGACCGCAGTCCCAGACCGGCTAAGCGGTCTCGCTGGGACTCTTCCCTGACTTCCTCACGCTGCTCGGGATCCCAGCTTGAGGACTCTCAGGAAGACGAGGCGGACGGGGGAGCTCAGGGCTCTGACCCTGACTTCGCCCTTAACCTTGATACACCTGAGGGGGACGCCTTAGTAAATGATCTTATCTCGTCCATCAACCAGGTGTTGGATCTCTCACCACCGCCTCCTCCTGTAGAAGAGTCGGCTTCTCAGCAGGAGAAACACCAATTTCGGTTCCCCAAACGTACGCGCAATACGTTTTTTGATCACTCTAACTTCAGGGATGCTGTCCAGAAGCCCAGAGCGGTTCCGGACACACGCTTTGCTAAACGGCACACTGACACGCGTTATCCCTTTCCACCTGAAGTCGTTAAGGGCTGGGCTCACTCTCCCAAGGTGGATCCTCCAGTCTCCAGATTGGCTGCTAGGTCCGTTGTGTCTGTTGCCGATGGCTCATCCCTGAAGGATGCCACTGACAGACAGAGCTCTTGGTGAAGTCTATCTATGAGGCCACGGGCGCGTCTTTCGCCCCGGCCTTTGCAGCTGTGTGGGCTCTCCAAGCAATCTCGGCTTGTCTGACTGAGATTAATGCTGTCACACGGAATTCTGCTCCGCATGTTTCGTCTTTGACCTCTCAGGCATCAGCTTTTTCGTCCTACGCCATGAACGCCGTCCTGGACTCCACTAGCCGTATGGCTGTAGCATCTGCTAACTCCGTGGCAGTCCGCAGGGCCATGTGGCTGCGCGAATGGAAAGCAGACTCGGCTTCCAAAAGGTTCTTAACTGGTTTGCCCTTTTCTTGCGACCGTTTATTTGGCAAATGATTGGATGAGATTAAGGAATCCAAGGGAAAGGACTCCTCCTTACCCCAGTCCAAACCTAAGAGACCTCAGCAGAGAAAAATCCAATCGAGGTTTCTGTCCTTTCGTCCCTCCGCCAAGCCCCAATCCTCTTCGTCCAACAGGCCGGAGAAAGGCCAGAGGAACTCCTATGCATGGCGGTCCAAGTCACGCCCCCAAAAGGCCGCAGGAGGCACTGCCTCCAAGACGGCCTCCTCATGACTCTCGGCCTCCCCTAGCCGCATCCTTGGTCGGTGGCAGGCTCTCCCGCTTTGGCGACGCCTGGTGGCCACATGTTCAAGACCGATGGGTGAGAGACATTCTGTCTTACGGTTACAGGATAGAGTTCAGCGCTCGTCCTGCGACTCGTTTCTTCAGAACCTCTCCGCCCCCTGCACAGGCCGACGCACTTTTTCAGGCGCTGGACGCTCTAAAGAGCGAAGGAGTTGTGATTCCCGTTCCCCTTCAGGAACGTGGTCGCGGATTTTACTCCAACTTGTTCGTGGTGCCAAAAAAGGACGGGTCATTCCGTCCCGTTCTGGACCTCAAGCTACTCAACAGACATGTGAGAACCAGACGGTTTCGGATGGAATCTCTCCGCTCGGTCATCGCCTCGATGTCACAAGGAGACTTCCTAGCATCGATCGACATCAAGGATGCTTATCTCCATGTGCCGATCGCACCCGAACATCAACGTTTCCTGCGTTTCGCCATCGAAGACGAACACCTCCAGTTCGTGGCATTACCTTTCGGCCTGGCGACAGCCCCACGGGTTTTCACCAAAGTCATGGCATCCGTCGTGGCGGTCCTACACTCTCTCAGGGCCACTCGGTGATCCCCTACTTAGACGATCTCCTAGTCAGGGCCCCTTCTCGGGTGGCGTGTCAACAAAGCCTTACCGTCGCTCTGGCGACTCTCCAGCAGTTCGGGTGGATCATCAATTTCCCGAAATCCAAGTTGACACCGACCCAATCACTGACTTACCTCGGGATGGAGTTTCATACCCAGCCAGCGTTAGTCAAGCTACCGCGGGACAAACAGCTTTCTCTGCAGGCAGGGGTGCAGTCACTTCTTCGGAGTCAGTCACACCCCTTAAGGCGCCTCATGCACTTCCTGGGGAAGATGGTGGCAGCTATGGAGGCAGTGCCGTTCGCGCAATTCCATCTACGGCCACTCCAATGGGACAAGAGTTCGGCTTCCCTCGACAAGAACATCTCTCTTTCCCTTGCAACCAAAACATCACTTCAGTGGTGGCTCCTACCCACATCTCTGTCTCGGGGAAAATCCTTCCTACCCCCAACCTGGGCTGTGGTCACCACGGACGCGAGCCTGTCAGGTTGGGGAGCGGTTTTTCTCCACCACAGGGCTCAAGGAACCTGGACTCCGATAGAATCGTCCCTTCAGATCAATATCCTGGAAATAAGGGCAGTATATCTAGCTCTATTGGCTTTCCATCGGTGGCTGGAGGGCAGGCAGATCCGTATCCAGTCGGACAACGCCACTGCCGTCGCCTACATTAACCACCAAGGTGGCACTCGCAGTCGTCAAGCCTTCCAGGAAGTCCGGCGGATTCTGCAGTGGGTGGAAGCCACAGGCTTCACCATCTCCGCTGTTCACATCCCGGGCGTAGAAAACTGGGAAGCAGATTTTCTCAGTCGTCAGGGCATGGACGCGGGGGAATGGTCTCTGCACCCAGAGGTGTTTCGAGAGATCTTCCGCCGCTGGGGAACGCCGGACGTCGATCTCATGGCGTCGCGGCACAACAAGGTCCCGGCCTTCATGGCACGGTCTCAGGATCACAGAGCTCTGGCGGCGGACGCGTTAGTCCAGGATTGGTCGCAGTTTTGACTGCCTTATGTGTTTCCCCCTCTGGCGATGCTGCCCAGAGTACTACGCAAGATCAGGTCCGACTGCCGTCGCGCCATTCTCGTCGCCCCAGACTGGCCGAGGCGGTCGTGGTATCCGGATCTGTGGCATCTCACGGTGGGTCAACCGTGGGCACTTCCAGACCGCCCAGACTTGCTGTCACAAGGCCCGTTTTTCCATCTGAATTCTGTGGCCCTCAACCTGACTGTGTGGCCATTGAGTCCTGGCTCCTAGCGTCTTCAGGGTTATCTCAGGATGTCATTGCCACCATGAGACAAGCCAGGAAGCCAACGTCCGCCAAGATCTATTACAGGTCTTGGCAAATCTTCCTATCCTGGTGCGCTGATAACGGTTTTTCTCCATGGCCGTTTGCATTACCCACATTTCTTTCATTCCTACAATCTGGAATGGACAAGGGTCTGTCCCTCGGCTCTCTCAAGGGCCAAGTATCGGCGCTCTCCGTGTTTTTTCAAAAGCGTCTAGCCAGGCTTCCGCAGGTCCGCACGTTCCTGCAGGGGGTCTGCCACATAGTCCCACCTTACAAACGTCCGTTGGAACCCTGGGATCTTAACAGGGTCCTGACGGCTCTTCAAAAACCACCTTTCGAACCGCTGCGGGAGGTCTCTCTCTCTCACGTCTTTCGCAGAAGGTGGCCTTCCTGGTGGCAGTCACATCACTTCGGAGAGTGTCTGAGTTTGCAGCGCTGTCATGCAAAGCCCCCTTCCTGGTTTTTCACCAGGATAAGGTGGTTCTGCGTCCTGTCCCGGAATTTCTCCCTAAGGTGGTATCCCCTTTTCAACTCAATCAGGATATCTCCTTGCCTTCCTTTTGCCCTAATCCAATTCACCAGTGTGAAAAGGATTTGCACTCTTTGGATCTAGTGAGAGCGCTCCGGTTCTACGTGTCTCACACGGCGCCTCTGCGCCGTTCAGATGCGCTCTTTGTCCTTGTCGCTGGCCAGCGTAAGGGCTCTCAGGCCTCCAAGTCAACCTTTGCTCGGTGGATCAAGGAACCGATTCTCGAGGCTTACCGTTCTTCCGGGCTTCCGCTCCCTTCAGGGTTGAAAGCCCATTCTACCAGAGCCGTAGGTGCGTCCTGGGCATTGCGGCACCGGGCTACGGCTCAGCAGGTGTGTCAGGCAGCTACGTGGTCTAGTCTGCACACTTTCACGAAACACTATCAGGTGCATACCTATGCTTCGGCAGACGCCAGTCTAGGTAGGCGAGTCCTTCAGGCGGCGGTTGCCCACCTGTAAGAGGGGGCCGTTTTCGGCTCTCATTATTGAGGTATTCTTTTACCCACCCAGGGACTGCTCTTGGACGTCCCAATTGTCTGGGTCTCCCAATGGAGCGACAAAGAAAAAGGGAATTTTGTTTACTTACCGTAAATTCCTTTTCTTCTAGCTCCTATTGGGAGACCCAGCACCCGCCCCTGTGCCCTTTGGGCTAGTTGTTCTTTTGTGTACACATGTTGTTCATGTTGAATTGTTCTTTTGGTTCATGGTCTTCAGTTCTCCGAACATCCTTCGGCTTGAATTTACCCTAGACCAATTTATACGTTTTCTCCTTCCTGCTTTTGCACCAAAACTGAGGAGCCCGTGGTCCACGGGAGGGTGTATAGGCAGAGGGGAGGCGTTACACTTTTCAGTGTAATACTTTGTGTGGCCTCCGGAGGCAAAAGCTATACACCCAATTGGCTGGGTCTCCCAATAGGAGCTAGAAGAAAAGGAATTTACGGTAAGTAAACAAAATTCCATTTTTTCTCAATATTCCGTTTAGTTGGGGTTTTTTTTTCACATTTTAAAGACTTATACAAAGTGAAAGCTTTTTTTTCTTTATCGTTCCATTGGGAGACCCAGACATTGGGTGTATAGCTTCTGCCTCCGGAGGACACACAAAGTACTACAGTAAAAAGTGTAGCTCCTCCCTCTGAGCATACACCCCCTGGAGAACTAGATCTAGCCAGTTCATTGCTTTGTGTTCAGGAGGCATACATCCAGACATGCATTCTCCTCTGATTTTTCATTTTTGGAAAGATTTTGAAGAAAAGCGGGTCCAGGTCTGGACCCCCGGCATGTCCCTTCTCACCACACTGTGTCGGCGGTGTTGTTAAGGTTGATTCCAAGGCTGGAGCCTTACATGCCGCGCTCCTTCACCATCCCTCGGGCTCTGGCTTGAAGTGGGAGCCAGCACGGTTCTCCATGCTTTGCAGGAGACCGGTCTCCATCCGCAGCCCTTCAGGATCCTGCTGGACGGAGCACTCATCCCCAGGGACATGGCCCTGCGTCTCAGCAAGCTAAGTACCTGAGACGTTTATGTTCTGGGGGTCCCTGTACTTTATTATGTGGGGAGAGTGTGCTGAGTGTTTTTTGTGACCTTTCCGGCGGGTTCTCTGGCTGTCGCCTGAGAACTGCGCCGATGGTGCCTGCGCGCCGGCCGCACCGCTCAAATTTAGGCCCCGGCTTCGCCGGAGGCCTACTTTCGGTTTCACTGCCCTCGCATGTCATTCATGCAGAGGGACAGTGTGGCTCCACCCAGCGGCCGTTCTGCACAGGGGAGAGACACTCC
The DNA here is from genome assembly GCF_048569485.1 of Anomaloglossus baeobatrachus. Classification (NCBI taxonomy): domain Eukaryota; kingdom Metazoa; phylum Chordata; class Amphibia; order Anura; family Aromobatidae; genus Anomaloglossus; species Anomaloglossus baeobatrachus. The sequence goes on along the minus strand of NC_134356.1, from coordinate 501,946,292 downwards.
TCACTGAGTACATGTCTCCTCCCCTGTAAGTCTCTTTGGCCCTCCAGATCCCGCTCTCAGGGTTGGCCCCGCCCCCTCTCCTCGCTCCGGCGCCATTTTATCAGAGTTTTCTCTGCAATCGGCACTGGCTGCAGCATCCCTGCTGAGGTGCTTGGGGGTCCGGGCTTTGGGATCTGGAGGGCACACAACACCGCTCCAGCGGTCTGGTAAGCCACAACCTCTGGTTGTGGGCCTCTGTATATACTCTCTGGGGGTCACTCTGGCAAGAGCCCCCACTTCAGCAGCATGTCTCACACGAGGAGCAAGGCTCCAAAGCTATATTCAGTATGCACTGCATGTAAGCTCGTGCTGCCTGAACCGAGCACATATCCACATTGTGATGCCTGCTCTAACCAGACAATGCCTCAGCCTGGAATCGCACCCACAGTGGTCTCTCCGGCTGCTCCGGCTCCTGTGGCTGAACCCCCGGCTTGGGTAGAATCCTTCTCTAGGTCAATCTCCCAGTCTTTTGCCGACTCCATGGGACAGCTGTCCCGGACTTTGCTGAACATGCATCAGCCCCCTTCACAGGGTGCCTCTGCTGCTAGGGCTCTCTCAGCGGAGCTCACAGAGGATTCATCATCTGGTCCCAGACCCCGTCCTCCTAAAAGGAGACGCAGGGCTCCCTCTCCTTCTTCGTCCCGCGGCTCTGTTTCAGAAGCTGACTCGCCGGACGAGGAAGATGCCTTTACTGGGGGCTCGGAGGCTACCTCCATGTGCCCCATTGATCTGTCCGAAAGTGACTCAGATGTTAGTGATTTGATTGCGTCCATTAATTCTGTACTGGACCTCAATCCGCCAGTATCAGAGGAGCAACCCTCTCTGACAGAAAAGCACCAGTTTACCTTGCCTAAGAGGACAAGGAGTGTGTTCTTTAACCACTCCAGTTTTCAGGCCACTGTGACCAAGCCTAGGGCCTGTCCTGACAAACGCTTCCCAAAGCGTGGTTCTGATGACCGTTTTCCCTTTCCACCTGAGGTGGTCAAGGAGTGGGCTCATTCACCAAAGGTAGACCCCCTGGTGTCTAGACTCTCAGCCCGGACCGTTGTATCAGTGGCTGATGGCACCGCTCTTAAGGA